>NW_027206102.1:8180000-8732500 GCF_024711535.1 Dipodomys merriami
GAATTTAGAATAACAGGTGCATGGCATTGTGTACTGATTTTTTGTCCAGTCTGGGCTTTATCCTCTATCCTCTCAAGAGTAGATTCCCATGTAGTCAGGATTTTCATAAGTTTGTGATAGCTGATGTTTTTTTTAAGTCTTTGCATTTCCTGCAGGTTCTTGACTACTGAATTAATTTGTTTTCTTGGGTTGTGTTGTTTCATTTGAATGTATGTGTTGAGTTGTTCCTCACTTGTCCTTTTGTTTCTTTCAATCAAGTTCTTACCTAAAATGCTGAGAAACCAATTCTTCTTTTTCATGATAGTCAAGGTGAACATGATTTATTACAAAGCAATTTCAGTAATATTTAAACATCTTCATATCTATGGATGGTACATAAATGATAAGTGCTGTGACGGGTTTTTTTATTTTCACAGCAGTCTTTGCCATGCACAGACAGATCACCATAAAATCTATGAAGATAATAAAACTACAGATGCAAGCAAAGAGAAGAAAAACCTATTATTAATTGTTTGACAGAGGCTTGCGTTCTATTGAAAGAAATACGTTGCGTGATGCAAGATTTCACAAAATTATATTGCTAGGGGGAAGCTAAACAATCATCTAATTCTACAGAATTGAGGGAGAAGAATCAAACTCCTGAATAGTTTACATATGGGTCAAATAAAAGCATGCTTCTAAAACGAGAGTTTACTTTAGAGAAACATGATGAGTTCTATGTAAATAGGTGCTTAGCTGATTTTGTTAATTTGTAAACTAATACAGGGAAATAGGGTACAGCAAGGTAAAAAAAGAACTTCGCATTGAAATACTCATGTGTGTGTTTGTGTGTGTGTGTGTGTGTGTGTGTGTGTGTGTGTGTGTGTGTTTGTGTGTGTGTGTACATGCACGTGTATACACGCATGCATATGTGCAAGTGCTCATTTATTCATTCATCATCCCTAAGCTTCTGTGTCCAAGGATAGTGGCTTACCACTTGAGCCATTGCTCCACTTCTGGTTTTTTGGAGATAATCGCATGTATTTTCATGACTGGACTGGCTTTGAATAGTGGTCTTCATATCTCAGCCTCCAGAGTAGCTAGCTAATCTTACTCAGCCCCCAAGTAGCTAGTTAAAATTTGGCCTGTCCTCTATACTTCACTGCTTTTTTATTCTTGTCCTGAGGTGTTCACATGCCTAAGTCATATATATGTCTGAACTCTTAACTACTGAGGAGGCTTGAGAACAGAACCCAGGCCAAAAGTTTAGTGGACTTCCTTCTCAATCTATTGTTGGGTGCAATGGATCATTTCCACCATCCTGCACTATCTACAGGTTAAGATTGGAAGGGCTGCCTAAACCAGGCCAGCCAAGTTAGGAAGCAAGACAATTTGGTGTGCAACTCTTATGCCCTTGATAATGGGAAGGCTAAAAAGTCAGATCAGATGCATGTTCTTTTGAAAGGGAACCCCTATCCTAAAATTAACCACTGATATGACACCACTCTACAAAAACAATACCCAAGTTGAACACAATTTCCCACAACCAAAATAAGCATATACTTTAACATGCAAAAACTTAGTACAATCTGCTCTTTGCTCTAATATCAGCTTCATCTAATTATCATATCATGTGACAGAATAGTTTCTTCATTAAACTGATTATATATTTTAAGAAACCTAGAAAATTCTTTCTCACATATTAAATCAAATGAATGGCAAATTGCCTCATTTCTTACCTATTTGACTACCACTATAAATTCATCTTACGATTATTATTAATAGTAATATATTCAGATTTATTAATTTACTTTGTAACAGTTTATAAACTTTTGGCTTCCCTGCTGAAGTTGAAGTATTTAAATAGTATCATCAAATTTTATTACTTGGGTACTTAGGGCAGTTTTTTAAAAAGTTTTAAACCAATGGTTTCTAGTAATTCTGTTTTTTTTTGGGGGGGGGAGGGTGTCGGATCATGGGACCTGAATTCTGGGCCTGGGTGCTGTTCCTCAAGGCTAGTTCAAGGCTAGCACTCGACCACTTGATCCTCAGCGCCACTTCCAGTTTTTTTTTCTGTTTATGTGATGCTGAGGAATTCAACCCAGGGCCTCAAACATGCAAAGCAAGAGTTCTACCACTGAGCCACCTTCCTAGCTCTCTATGAATTCTTAATTGTTATATTATTTAGCTTATTTTTAATTTCAATTTAATTTTATTGTAAAGGTAATTTACAGAGGGGATACAGCTACCTAAATAAAGTAATGAGTACATTTATTATGGAAGGAACATATTTATCGCTTCTATTGATTTTTTTGCACACTCAAAAAAAAAACTACTGATGCTTTTCCTGTCGATATTGACCAATGGGTACTTTTCTTTCTTCATGCATTTTTTATTATTAAATTGATGTACAGAGGGCTTACAGTTATTTAAGTCAACTAAAGAGTACACTTCATTTTATTTTCTAAATTTTGAACTTAATTATTTTCTTTTGTTTCTTTGGGGTAATTCATTTTTCAGAGTTGTAAGATTAGTTAATTTAGTTTTGCATAATTTTAACACATGTAAATTATTCAGAGATATATTTTTTGCTTTCAAAATAGTTAACATGTGAATATTTAAAAATTATTTTCTTAAATTTTATATGGTTGATGAATTTAAATAAATTTAATTTCTTAAAGTTCTAAACATATTTGTTCAGGTAATGAATACTGTATTTTCAAGAAGCACATACTTAATAAAAAAGGCTGCATTACATGGTCACTTTTTGGAAATATTTATACTTGAATTAAAAAAAACTGAGCTGGGCATAGTGATTTGTAGTTTCCATTTTCTAACTATGGTGGGAAGTGTAAATAGGGTTTGCAATTCGGGAGAGACTGGGAAAATATGAGACCTTATCATAAAATTTCCAGAGTGAAATGATTAGAGATATAGCCATGCCTAGCAAGATATAGAGCACCTGGTTATCATATACTAAATCTTGAGTTAAAACACCAGTAACATCAATCTTTTATCAAAATAAAAGTATACATGGTTCAAAATGTTTATTATTTAAAACTTGTTTGCAAATTTCTCATGTCTTTTATTTCTTAATTTTCAATTTACTTAATCTATAAGAATCCAAGTATCTTGTGACTGTTTTATTTCTAGTAAACTTTTAAATAGTATGAGCAATATTATGATTTCATATATTAAAATACTTTTACTGTTTGTGATAATTTCCTCTGTTTAATATGATAATAACAGTATTCCAAATGTGTGTATGTGCTATGTGTGTGTGTGTGTTTATGTGGGTTTTGTGTGTGTGTGCTTTGTGTGTACTTTGTAATGCTTGGGAGATCACACAATTGCTTCACATATGTTAGGCCAAAGTTTTATCACTGAACTATACTGTCTAGTTATAATACAATTTTTGTTTTAAGTTATGACTTTTTAAAATTTTCATTCCTAGTATGCTTTTCAAAATTATATATGATAAAATGTGATCCATCTTCTATCCACATTAGCAACTGTTAGTTTTATTCTTTCTCTTATTTCTTTGGAAATGAATTATATTCCTATTACAACTTTTTTACATTGTAACAGCTCTATAAAATGCTTTGTTTTCTATTTTATTTTTTCCATGTTATCTGACTTTCAGTCCAAACTATCAGGTGGATTAAAAAGAAACTTGATTCAGAACACTTTATTTTTCTCCTTCTCTTCTCTGAAGTCTTTCTGTTTTTTGAAACAATACCAATGACATACAGCTCCTATGTGATCCACCATTCTTCCCCATCTATCTCTCTTCTGCAGTACAGCTCAAGTCGTTATCATTTAGCTTTATTATGCTATAATGTTATCTAAAGCTTAACTCATTCCTAAATTAATTTTAGTTGCTTTGAGCAATCTCTAAAGACATTTATCTATATATAATATCAGAGGTTTGTGTTTCCACAATGTGCGAAGTATGAGTGACTATCAAACATCCAGATATCTCTGGAGAATATTGGTCCACCTGCTCAATAATACCGTATGTAAATTCAAGGAATTCATAACAATCTTGTAAAATGGTGTAGCTTGAACCTTCATACAAGCTTTGAATCGTATTACCATGTTTAGTGAAGATAACCTAGTTCTATTATAAGAACAGACGCATAGAAGAAGGTAACAGATTTTTCAAAAATAAATTCTTAGTTTTATGTTCCACAGATCATGAAAAGGATGCTATGAGACTTTATGAAATAAAAACAGAATCTTAAATGGTTGTATTGGCACTATTGCCTCTCTAGATTTAAAGGATGATCTTAGAATATTACCTCAATCCTTTGTTTGTGTGTATGTATGTCGGTAATGGGGTTTGAACTCTGGGCTTGG
Organism: Dipodomys merriami; assembly: GCF_024711535.1. Taxonomy (NCBI): domain Eukaryota; kingdom Metazoa; phylum Chordata; class Mammalia; order Rodentia; family Heteromyidae; genus Dipodomys; species Dipodomys merriami. The sequence goes on from NW_027206102.1 coordinate 8,184,339, forward strand.
GAGTTGTCCATGTGCTCTTCAGCTCAAGGTGAGCACTCTACAGCTTGAGCAACAACAAAACTGCCAGTTTTCTAGTGGTTTATTGGAGATAAGAGTCTCATGGACTTTCCTGCCCAAGATAGCTTTAAACCACCATACTCAGATCTCAGCCTCCTCAGTAGCTAGGATTACAGGCGTGAGCCACTGGCAACTGGCCTACCTAAAACCTTATAAAGAATGATTATCAAACTAAATGTGAGATGTAAAAACTTGTAAAACATAAATGTAAATATTCATTACATCGGATTAGTAAAAGTTTCTAAAAATTTGACATGGAAAGCATTAGTAGCTAAAGAGAAGCAAGAACTGGATTATATCAAGTGATAACCTTTCATAATTCAAAGGACACTATAACAGAAACGAAACCATATCCAACAGATAGAGGGCATATATTTGTTAATGCTACAATGTTAATGCTACAATGATTCTGAAACTTAAGTGTTTTTTGGGAGGGGTCCGGTTGTGGGCCCTGAACTCTGGGCCTGGGCCCTGTCCTTCAGCTCTTCAGCTCAAGGCTAGCGCTCTACCACTTGAGCCACAGAGCAACTTCCGGCTTTTTTTTTGCTTATGTGATGCAAAGGAATCGAACCCAGGGCCTCAGGCATGCAAGGCATCACTCTACCACTGAGCCACCTTCCCAGCCCCTGAAACTTAAGTATTTTTATATCTTCTAATTCTATATAAATTTTTTCCTGAATAGTATATTTCGTTAAATAACATATGCAAATTAATAGTCAATAGGAGGAGCATATGAAATAAGCTCCTTTTTAGTGGCTAAGAAATAATAAAAACTCACTAATAAGTCCATAATATAAAAAGAGGACACAAAATATAGTAATGCATTTGTGGAGAAATTGATATACTTCTGATAGTGATCGATTTGTATAATACTACAATCATTTTAGCAAATAAGATTTCATGTCTTCAAAAGGTGAAAGAGAATTTTATAGGATCCAGGCATTACACTTCTATGAATGTATTAAACAGAAGTAAAAAAACTTTTTTGGATAGAGAATGTAGTTAATTGACAGTGAACTTGAACAGTATGTGTGAGACCCTGGAAATGATCCGCAAAAAACAAATTTTGAAAAGACACACTATAGAGGATGTATGCTGGGCAAATTCCTGTAACTGAATTTTATATCTATTTTTAATGTCTGTTCTAAAATTTACAGCATTTCTATTTGAAGGAATGCAAGTTTGTGAAAATCGGTCTTTGAAAACCTATGAAGGCACAATTCACTTCCAAAGCACTAAAATGTATACAATAAAAGGAGATAATATATTGTAAGTGAATTGCATGTCAGGAAAAAAAACTATTGTTAAAACTTCTTCACACAAAATGCAGAATAGCTAAAAAGATGTTTTGGTGTTGGCTAAAAACTCTTTGTAAACTACTGCATTTAAAACAAAGATGTGATTTCTGTTTATTTTGAGGGTATTTTGGCCGTTTGGATTTATACAGAGATAACTCAATCCAAAAGTATATGTGATAACTGGAATACCTAGGAATTATGCATCAATTCTAAGTAATTTTTTTTATTATTTTTTATTGTGAAAATACTGTACAGATGGGTTACAATTACCTGGGCAAGATAATAAGTACATTTCTTATCAAGCATTGTAGCCTCCCCCTTTGTTTCCCCTTCCTCTCCCTTCCCATCCTCCCCCTGCCCCCCACCCAATCCTCCCTGTTCCCCCCCAAAGTTGTAAAGTTTATTTTTCCACATAACGACTTTTACATCTCATTGTTGAAATGAGTCCACCTGTATCCCTATTGTTTTCCCATGGTTTCCCTTATTTGCAATATCTAGTATATGTCTGAGTCAAGCAGAAAAGGCCAGATAAGGTGATGTTAGGGAAATGAACCCTAAGGTAGGTATTCAAATGTTTTCTTTTCTTTCGTGCGATTGTTTCTAACACATTTATGATTATTTCTTTGTTGCTTTGTATGTCCCTCCCCCACAGTATAACCCCTGCTTTCACTGTATTTGATGTCGGTGTAATTGTGGAGGGGAAGGGGTAAAACTTCTAAGTAATTGAGAAACTTTTCTGGAAGAAACTTTTAGCAAATGACAAAAGACACAAATCTATGCAACTGCATTTTATGAAAGTCATATGTTACATGCTCAATCCAATTGCTTATCTCTAGTTTTCTAGGAAAAACGTATTCTCAAGATAAGAAACAAAAGCAGTGAAAATAACAAAATACACAATCATCTTGATTTATTTGTGAAAGTAACAAATGAAATAAAATAATTCCACTGAAGGGAATCCAATATTAGTGTTTGTGAAGATCTTCCTAAACGCCAATATCCATTACATTTTTGGAATTTTAATTTCTACTAACATAGGAAAACTAGAACAAGAAAACAAATATAGACTTAGAGTGAACCAGCCTTGAAATCATTTTCTTAATTGTTTTGAAATTACAAAAGAATTGATACTCCTTTGCTTTGGAAATCATTTAAAAATATTTATCACTTATGATAATTCAAATACCAAGCAAGAGTAATTTTATATAATCATTATAAATGTCATTTTATTACTATTGTCAATTAGAATAAAAAAATCAGTCCCAATATATGACGTCCTATCATTATTCTTAACTTCTAATCATTACCTAAATATCTTAAACTATCTTAATAATCATGTCTTTAACATGGACGTAAATGTTCTATACTTTTTTACTTAATATTTTCCAGGGGTATGTATTCATGTTTCTAAGAAATGTTCACAGCAGTTAAAAGATGCTTTTGTGAAATTAATGTGCTATATTTTTTGTTGTGGGTGTTGTTTTTAGTGGTTAATTGGAGATAAGAATCTAACAAGTACTTTTCTGTCTGGGCTAGTTTCGGAAACAATTCTAAGATCTCAGCACCCAGACTAGCTGTTATTATAAGGGTGAGTTACCGGCACTTGCTTTCATGAAGTTTTTTTAAATTTTAATTATATTTTAAGATACTTGTTTCACTATAATGTATATCATTCTACACATAAATTTAGATATATGTATATATTTCTGAGGACAAATATTCTCTAAAAATATACTATTCTACACATAACATTTATATATAGAGAGAGAAGACAGATATATATATAGAGAGAGAAAAGACAGACTCGCTCTAAAAATTTTATGCTACTATTTTTGACCTTTTTCATTTCAAAGATATACAGTCTATTTTTCTAAAAGTTTCCTAGAATAAAATAACTAATATTTCAATAGAAAGTAGATTTTATTACTTTCAAGGGAATTTTAGATATACACATGATATTATAGTAACATTTACAGTATATTACTTGAAAAGGTTCTGCCTAAACTCTTAAATATTTGATTGTAGTTAGGGGAAGAGAGGAAGTTAATTCATACTGATTAGGAAATTGCAATGCTTCAAAAAATCTATTCCATAATTTGTTATAAGCACATAGTCAAACTACCTGATATGCTTTAGGTTTTTTGTTTATTTGTTCAAAATTTCAATATGAATTCATGCACAGTGGTAACATTAAAATTATTAATCAAAAGACAAATAATAAAATCATAGACGCATATCCAATGTTCAATAATTAGCACTTATGTTGCTAATAATAATTTTGATGGGGAGGATGATGACCACAGTGTAGCCTGATAATGACGATGTTGTGATTGAAAAGGAAAAAAAAAACGTAGATATCTTTGAAGCTGGATTTCCCACATTGAATGCATAGTTATAAACAGCGTTGGATTACATACAATAAGAATAAGAGGAGGAGGGCTGGGAAGGTGGCTCAGTGGCAGAGTGCTGCCCTTGTCTACATGAGTCTCTGGGTTTGATTCCTCAGCACCACATAAGCAGAAAAAGCGGGAAGTGGCACTGTTGCTCAATTGGTAGAGTGCATTGAGCGAAGAGCTGAGGGACAGTGCCAGGCCAAGAGTCCAGGCCCCATGACGAACCAAACCAAACCAAACAAAACAAAACAGAATAACAAAAGGAGAGTTTGAATATCAAGAATTACAATCACATAAACAGGTACAGACAGTAAAAACCCTAATGTTATTCCAGCAGTCTTTCTAATGTATATACACTCACTGTTCTTGGTGGTATTATTTTCTTACAAATAAAATCGTTTATTTCCACATTTTGATGGACTAAGATGTAGGTTTTAACTTAGTGTGATTAGTTCAAATAACATTCTCATATAGATACCATTCAATAACCAATGTTTTCAAATGATATATTAAGAGTATGTTCTTCATTACAGCTGTAAATACATGACACAATTTACATAATACTACTTACATATCTGCAGTTACCATAAAAGGACAAAAGCTGCAGAGCCAGGAGTGAAAATTTATTTTTATTTCTGCATGAAACTATTTCTGACTCTATACCAACAAACTGAATTTGACACTTTCCTTATTTGTAAGCTAAGGTAGAAAATGTATTGACTGTTTACTTTCTTTTTCCTTGCTCTAGAAGTCAACAAATATATTCTTCAATATTTCTGGCAGATTACATCCATTAAATGTAAGACCAACATTCAATGTTGTGAGTAATTAATGGTACTAGAGTTTTTGTCTGAGTTATTCACTCTGTGTGCTTACAAGGAGACTCATTGGGTGATGGAGAGGACCAATATGAAAAGCTAGAAGTCAACAAATATATTCTTCAATATTTCTGGCAGATTACATCCATTAAATGTAAGACCAACATTCAATGTTGTGAGTAATTAATGGTACTAGAATTTTTGTCTGAGTTCTTCACTCTGTGTGCTTACAAGGAGACTCATTGGGTGATGGAGAGGACCAATATGAAAAGACTGGGGAGAAATGCATACTTAGTAAACAGTTGGTTTAGGACTGAGTGACTGGTGATGAGTATTTGCAATAGGCTGGTGTGTCAGGGTCATAAAAAGAAGTACATAGAAATTACATTAGTGACAGAAAATGAGAAAATCTTGATCATTCATCTTATCTAATGGATGGAGGTAGGGTAAGAGGAAATCTAAAGGTTTTCCACATCTCTGTCTCCTAACTGTGTTACTTACATTCTTGGTGATAAGGATGGATTTAGGTGGATTTATCTTGGTGATAAAGATGGATTTAGAGGAAAAAACTCTCTGATAGTTCTAAGATTTATGTTAAACAGATGCAAATTTAGGTCTGTTTGGACATCATCAAAATATTCATAACCATGAATATGAAAAATAATAAAATCAGGGACATTATTAAAGGGAAGAGAAAAAGGAATGTTCTGACGAAAGTGTGAAGAATGTGAGTACCAGAGTGGACAAGATTGGAGGAAAGTGATAAATAAGGAAACAAAAAAGGAATAAACACAGATTTACAGAAGAAAAGGAAGGAAAGAATTTTCAGGAAGATATTGAAGAAAACCTACTATTTGGATTTGAAAAGTAAAAGGACATAGACAAGTTCAATAAGAACAGTGTTTTGGTGAAAGTTATATTGATAAAATGTTGAGATGTGAATGTGTGGACAAAATTCTGGATCAATTAATTCAACAGACCCTGTTGATTCTAAATGTTGGGAACAAATGCTTTAATCCTGACCTTAGAAATATTATACAGATATAACTGTCATGAACTTTTCTTAGTGGTATTCTGTGAATATTTTTGAAAACTTTATTTAGCTAGGAGATTATAGATTGAACTACAGCACAAAAAGCCTAATTTGTCCTACAGTTCCAATTAGTGACCCATCTATGCATATCATTTTGGGATTTTATTGAAATATATTTAGATATGTTTGGATATCTTATCAGCCTACTCATTATAAATGTAGGACAAGTAACACCAAGTATTAGGTTGAACATACAACTTTAATGATGTGACTGAAGACTCCTGGAATTGATTCCTCTTTAGAATAGAAAATGCCTCAATAGCAATTGACACATCATTACTGCCATATACACTATTGAAATCTAAATCTTGTTAGGTATATCTCCATGCTGAAATAACACTGTCAACCAACCTGACACAAGTTCTTATATGTAGGAAAATGTTCTTATAAACGTCAAGCTTTTATTGAATGGAAAAATTCAGACATTACTCTCACCACGAGGATTAAATGCCTAACAAGATAAGACCTTTTGCTTTAATGCTTTTCTTTCACTTTCTCATACACATTGTCAAGTAGTGAAGGATTCTGATTTAACAATAAGACAATCGTGATTTGTATTAACACAACATCTAGGATCTAATGTTAATTTGGATACTTGCTAATTAACTCCAAATTTTGTGGATATTTATATTTCTCCTGGGTAAACTAATGAACTCCATGAAAATGTCCCTAAGGAGCCTTTCAATTCTAATATCACTGTCTCAAAATGCTTTAAATTCTACATCCTTTAATGTGGGCATAGGGTTGAGTATTACCCTATTGCTTAACATGGACAAAGTACCTTTATACATAGACTGGGCGTGTACAAACAAGAAGTGGTAGTGGAACAATGTTCTTAGCAGTTTGTACAGATAAATGGAAATAGAGCAACTATGAACTCAAAAGGAATGTGCAAAGAAGACAAAGGCACAAAGTAGAATGTGCCAAGAAAAGCTAAAGTATAATTTCAAATAATGTGCTCAGGTGTGAGGGTGTGTTCAAAGTACAGGTTCAGACAATATAGTTGGATATCTTGGGCGGAAAACTGCTTTAAACTGTTCTGGGATAATTGTACAAGTAGAAGCCCCTAATTCTGACTCTAATCAGCCACAACATCATCAATTTACCAAGTGCAAAGTGAGAAAAAGAGGGCTGATCACAGTTAGTGTTGAAACAATGGCAATAACATAACTTTTCTTGTAAGTGTTCATTTATTTTGGAGCATTTAAGTAGGGAAAAGCCAAGTAAATATTTTGCATGTACCTAAATTAAGTGGGACGTATTATATTGGTATCTCTTTAACTTGGAAGTTTTAGATTATGTCTTTTTGTACTCTAACTTGGGATAATGATCTGCTGTCAGTTATTTTCTTCTCTTACCATTTTTTTTGCCCTTCCACTTACATAATTATTATTTAAAGAGACATAATTGAGCTTGCATTTCTAAATTCTTCAAATTTATCTGAACTACTTCATACTTCTGGCAGCCACCTATATCTTTCTCAAGGGAAACATTTTGTCACTACCATTTTATCCTACATGATATTGGATATCTTCCTGGCTAATTCGTGCAAGATAGACATTAGACTCATCCTATATCTCAACATTTGTACCACCATAAAATACTATCTTACATAGAAATCATGATATTAGTATATCTGTTGAGGCAGCATCTGTCATTTTTGAATGGCCTTAAGTGATACTTACATGCAATCATGTTTTAAAACAATATGCCACTTAGTAGATGAATGAATTGACAAAATGTGGTTTATATATGTACGGAGTACTTCTATGCTTCCTATTCATAAGGAAATGGAAAGACTTGGAAAAATCCTACTAAAAAAATAAGCAAGACACAAAGAAACAGATTTCATGGTTTCCCTCATTTGTAATAACTAGGAAATATCTGATAGTCTTAGCAGATGAGCAGAATGAATCAGTAGCTATGTATAAATGACCATATAAAATGATGCTGAGCAAAATAAACTCCTAGATATGGAAAGAGAGGTTTGTCTTTGTGGTTGTTGTTTTTAATGTACTATGTGATTTCTTTTTTCTTTTGTGTTTTCCCATATGGTTTGTCCATTGTTGTATTTGGATTCAGTATCCTGTGTATTGTATATACATTTATCTTCATTTGGCAAGAGAAGCAGAACAATAAAATGGCTAGACAAAGGACAAAAGGCAAACCAATGCAATAGCAATAGTCATAGGACAATATGTTGGAAATTTACATTACAATTTGTGAGTGGTAGTGGGGTGAAGGAAAAGTGTGAGAAAAATGAGGGAGGGAGTAAAAATTTTGACATGTTATTTATTCAATACCTTACAATTACTGCAACCCCGTTTATATATCACCTTGACAATAAAATTAAGTTAAAAAATGAGCTACATAAAATATAATTTCACTGTATTGGTATAGTAAATATTATTCTATGTGTATTACCTTTAAAAAATGAACATTTTGGTTGCTAATTTGAATTACCTCTTTCTTTATCAGACATCAACTGGAATGTTATCAAACTATACAATATTTTCAGAATATACTTGGCATTATTTGGAAAAAAACATTATTTTTAGTGTTGTCTCATACTAAAACAGAAAACCGTTCAATTCTATGGAAACTCCTAACTTTGAAAACTTACTAATTGTTAAGAGGAGAGAACATATCTGTTCCTCAACATTCCTATGACTACTAACTACTCATTTTCAAATTCTGAACATGCCATACCAGAGACATTCAAAAGAGTACCTGTTGTATTTTATTTAATTCTGCAATAGATGCAGTTTTCAATGAGGCATTACATATTTAAAAGTCAACAGAAAAAATAGACACGTTCTTGTAGAGGATAAAACTATGAAGTAACTATAATAATTAATTTCTTTCTTTTTTTTTCAGGATGTTGTGTGCTGAGTGGTGCAAAGAGTGCCATGTGCTATGTCCTTAACCGGGTGCATTCTTACATCTTGTCTATGTAAGAGCTCCACAACTTAGATGTTTATACAGACAAGAATATTGAGGCTCAGATAGGCCCCCATGTCAGGGACAAAATTATGTATTACTGAAGACTCGTGAGTTGTCTACAGCAGATAATGGTTTGGTTTGTTTTTTCTTGGTCATGACCCTTGAACTCGGGGCTGAGGCACTGACCCTTATCTCTTGGGCTCATGGCTAGCACTCCACCACGTGGAGCCATGGACCCCTTTGCAGTAGAAGCTATGGCCAAGGGGTCAGTAGCTGAAGTCTGTCATACTGCCTTCTCGGGAAGCTGAGTTCTAAAGATCTGGGTTCGAAACTATCTCAGACACAAAAGGTACTATGAGACTATTATCTCCAATTCACTACTAAGAACCTGAAGGGGAAACTGGGTGCTGGAGCTCATGTTGATTATCCTACCTACTCAGGAGGATGAGATCTGAGGATCATGGTTCAAAGCTAGCCTAGGCAGGAAAGTCCTTGAGAAACTTAGCACCAATGAACCACAAGAAAACCAGAAGTAGCTGTGTGGCTCAAGTGGTAGAGCACAAGACTTGAGCTGATGGGGTCAGGGACAGCACCTACACCAAGACTTCAACTCCTTCAATTGACAACAACAACAATAAAAAAGACAGAACTAAACTAACAAAGCTGAAATAGAGGGCTGGGAATGTGCCTTAGTGGTAGAATACTTTGCATATATAAAATCGTGGGCTTCATTTCTCAGGACCATATGACTAGGACAAAGCCTGAAGTGGCTCTGTGGCTCAAGTGGGAGAGGGATATCATTGTACAAGAGAAACTAGGTACAGTCCTCAGGTCCTGAGGTCAAGCTTCAGGACTCATGTATATGTGTGCACGCACACACCCACCCACGCACACACACACCGTGGTGTACACACATACACACCCACACATACACTCACAGACCAGAAGAGATGTTGTTACACAAAATGGGAAAGCACTGGGCTTCTGCACTGAGCTCATGGTCAGCACTCAGGCCTTATGTTCAACCCCAAAACCTGGCCACCCAGGGACCAGCTAGGAGAAGTCAAAGGTTTCAAAACCTGATGAGTTTCACCAGTCCTAGATGACAGGAAGCTTTGTGATATCCAACATGTGCTTGGATTTCCCAAGCTTCCGGAAATATAGGAAAGGCATCATAGACCCAACATTGCTTGCAATGAATCATTTCATTATGTTCAGTACCTTAGTTGTCTGCCTGAATGACTTGAATTATATTGAGCACTGTTACTGAACAACAGAATATAGTCTCACAAAGGCAGGATAAGTGCACAGAACTTGGCCTGCCATGAGAGGTGGCACAAATGAAGGTCTCCTGTTAAAACAGAGCACTGCGGAGAGAGATAGCTAAGGGTACAAAGAGGCCATTTTTTCCTGACCTTCAGAGCCAACTCACACTCATCCTCACTAACTGGCCCAGATGGAGTTGTTTGTTACCCAGCTGTACAGGAGTGAGGACTTTTGTGTTCCTGTCCAGACAATGAGAGAGACTTCCTCCAGCAGGCCTGTGTTGCAGAGAAACCCTCAGGTTACACTGTGAACAGTGAGGGGAGCCCTGGAACATGCACTATCTTGAAAGAAGTCTCTCTGTTATGAACTCATTGTACTGAATACAAATTTCCTAGGTTGGTGCCATTCAGTATAGCTACTCGGGAATTTCACCTATAAGAATACAAAGACATGGAAGTACAGGCTCTTTTTGAGGGGGCAGGTCCTGGGGTGGAAGTATGATCCTATTCATGGTCCCTGGTCTCCTTTTGCTCAAGGGTACTACATTAAGCTTGAGTTACAGCACCACTTCTGGGTATTTCTGTGATCTCTTAGAAATAACTGTGTCATGGACTGGCTGGATTCAAACTCAGTTTCTCTACATCTCAGCCTCCTGAGGACCTGGGATTACAGACAGCAGCCACTGGCACCTTATTTCTTCTCTTTTTCATTTTTTAATCTGGACAATCTGACTTCTTAACAGGGTCATTCCCAAGGTTTTAATTTATAAGCAAACTATCCAATGTTTTATAGCTGCTTTCCCTTAGAAGGATTTTCTCTCCTCATCTTCCCCTCTGGTCACAGGTTTGAGGCCAAAAGTGAGAAATGAGTGTCACAGGATTTGGGAGCAAATATCCACAGTACATGCCAGTTCTGTCACTTAGCATTGAGCTGCTGTGAATTTACTGTCTCAGGATATGAGGACTGAAAGCTGGAGTGATCCTCATAAAGTCTGCATTGCTCTTTTTGCCTATAAAATGATCTAATAATTATGAGTGTTTTGTGTCTCCAACGTTAAGTGTCTAGAACACACTAGTAGCATCTTCATGTGAAGGGTTAAAGTTTTGAGGCAGTGACCACTTGTTGCTTGTTTCTAGCAGAGCAACACGTGGTGGTAATCCAAGCACCTGGTTGGTTGTGTGCCTTTATAAACCCTGCAAAACTTTAGCTCGGGGTTCTCCTCCTAGGCTCCGCTGTGTTGGAGTGTAGGATGAGACCCAAGCTACAGCCCGTTTAAATAAAACCTTAAAACAGCTGTAAAGTCTGACTCTCGATGGTCTTCTTGGTGTGGATCCTGCGACCTGGGTATACTATATTAGTGAGGGCTTGTCCTGGATCCCCCCATAGACCCTCGAGATCTCAGTCTCCAAAGGTAATACAGAGCTGTCTTTGTTAATTTGTCTTGTCCTGTCATTTGTCTGTTTTACTTTCGTTTTCCTTTGTGAGGATGGCCACTCCGATTCGTAAAGGGTTGTTGAGGCAGATGGCGCTTGCACCACAACCCTGGAGGAACTGGGAGATGTCCAAGATCCTCTTGTGGGGCAGGGGTCCTTGGAACCCCACTGTGTGGGGAAGGGGAGGCAGTCCTTAGAACACCGCCGTGTGAATTGTGGGGTGGGGGTCGGTTCAGTGTTGGGCTGGAACTGACCAAGAGGGCCTTCTAACAGTGGCGCAACTCGCCCACTCTGGCTCTGCTCTTTCTGTTGTGTGGCCTGGGTGTGGAACCCCACTGTGACTGTAGTCAGTGGACCAATTTGGGAGATCTCCACTTTGTATGCCCTTTTTTGTAATTGTCAGGCCTGCGTGTGTTTTGTTTGTACTGTTTATTGTTTTTTGGACTGTACCTCTGATGGGACTGGAAACCATAGGCACCACTCCATCTAGCCTCCTAGACTTACAAAAAGTAACTGAGACAGAGGGAAAGAAAAGGTACCCCCCGGTTTTTCAGGGAGATAACTTGGAAGAAGAAATGTTTCCTCCCCCATATTCTCCTTTCCAGGTTCCTTTTGCAGAACCTGAGAATGGTCAAGAGGAGGAGGGAGCTATAAAACATTCAGCACCTGCCCTTAAAGTTTCTGAGTGGCCAGTCACTCCACGACAAAGTGGGATCAACCCCCCTTCTAACGCAGCTATTTTTCTCATAAGCACCATAGGTCGTGTGGATGCAGATGGTCAACAGCAACTCCAATATTGGCCATTTTCTACCAGTGATCTACACAATTGGCACACCCAAAATGCCCCCTTTTCTGAGAAACACCAGGATTTAATTTGTTTGCTTGAAATTATTCTCTTTACTCATCAGCCCACTTGGCATGATTTTAGTCAGTTTTTACAGGTCCTTTTTACCACCAAAGAGAGAGATATATCCAAGAGGCAGCCCGGAAACATATCCGTGGCCCCACAGGAGCACCTATCACGGATCCTGCCCTGATCACTGCCTATTTTCCTGAGATCCAACCAACAATTGAGACAACAATACAGTTGAAAGTAGGGAGCGACTCCTCGTCTATCGCCAGGCTCTGTTGGCATGTCTCAAGGTGGCCAACCTACTAATATGGCCAAAGTTTATGATGTTAGACAGGGAGGAAGTGAAAGTCTGGCAGCATATCTTGAGTGGCTCATGGAAGCTTTTAGTCAATATACCCGTATGATCTTGAGACCCAGGAGTCGGCTCAGATGATTATGTTTGCCTATATAAATCAAGCTGCACCAGACATAAAGCGAAAGTTGCAGGCTCTAGACAGACTTAGTGAAAAGTCTATTAGTGATCTAGTAGCTGCAGTGGAAAGGGTTTACAATAAGAGAGAGACAGTAGCAAAGACAGGAATGGAAGGACAAAGAACATGAAATTGAGTGTGAAAAGAGCGACCAGGCCAAAGAAAAGAGGCTAGACTGGTTGGACTTGCCACTATCGCATGCTGAGCATACCTGGTTCACAGATGGCAGCAGTTTCATTTGAGAGGGAAAAAGGTACGCCGGTGCAGCAATCACCATGGACACTGAGATAGTGTGGGCAGAAGCACTCTCCCAGGGAACGTCTGCACAAAGAGAAGAACTAGTGACACTAACAAAAGCCCTACAGATGGGATAAGGGAAGAGACTAAACATTTACAAGGACAGTCGGTATGCTTTTGCCACTGTGCATGTCCATGGAGCCATTTACCAAGAGAGGGGGCTGTTGACAGCTGAGGCAAAGGTTATTATAAACGAAAAAGACATTTTAAGCCTCATCCGGGCCTTATGGGAACCAGCAAATATTGCCATTATGCACTTTCCTGGCCATCAAAAGGTAATTGATTCAATAACCAAAGGAAATAACTTGGCCGATCAGGCAGCTAAGGAGGTGGGCCTCCAGCCCAGGGCCACAAGTTTTGCCTCCTGAGCCTCAGTACTCCCAAGAAGACTTGGAGTGGATAAAGAAAATTTCCATGGCCTATAAACCCCCAAACAGAGAAAGAGATAAAGACTGGTGGAAAACTGGTGAGGGAAAGCTTATCTTGCCACAAAGATTGGACAAGAGGTTTCTTATGAGAATCCATCGGGTCTCTCACATGGGAACCCAAAGAATGGAGAACTTGTTCCTACTCTCAGAAGTAAAAATCAGGCAAGGAAATCAACTCATTGAGGACATTGTTAAAAAATTTTAAAGCCTGTCAACTCAACAATGCCCCTAATCAACTGGTTACAAAAGGAGCTCATCTCCATGGAGATAGGCCAGGTGTGTATTGGGAAGTAGACTTCACAGAAATTAAAACTGGAAAATTTGGATATAAATATTTGCTAGTTTTTGTAGACACCTTTTCAGGATGGGTAAAAGCCTACCCAACAAAGCATGAGACTGTGAACGTCATATCTAAGAAGATCCTGGAAGAAATCCTACCCAGGGATGGCTCCCAACCACAACTGGGTAGGACAATGGACCAGCCTTCGACTCAAAAGTAAGTCAGGGAATAGCCGTGGCACTGGAGATGGATTGGAAATTGCAATGTGCTTATAGACCCCAGAGTTCAGGGCAGGTAGAAAGAATGAATTGGACTCTAAAAGAGACCTTAACTAAATTGGCCTTGGAGACTGGCCCAGACTGGGTATCGCTGTTACCTTTTGCCCTGTTTAGAGTAAGAAATTCACCCTATCAGCTTTGCTTTACTCCTTTTGAAATAATGTATGGACACCCTCCACCCATTATCCCTACCCTTCAGACTGAATTGCTTGCTGATTTGGATGATATTGAATTTCTGTGTAAGCTTGACTACAGATGGTGCATAAGAGGATGTGGACCCAGCTTAGAGCATTATATGATTCTGCTTCTATTCCTACCCCCCGCCATTTGTTTAAACCAGGGGACTGGGTGTTTGTTGGAAGACACAACCTGATATTTCTGGAACCACAGTGGAAGCGAACTTACATGGTGCTACTGGCTACACCTACTGCCCTTAAGTGGATGGCATTGCTGCTTGGATCCACTGCTCCCACCCCAGACCAGCAGATCCCTTTGACCTGGACAACCGTGGGGAAACATGGGAAGTCTCCAAGCATCCTATCCAACCACTGCATAAAACTCAAGAAAAAATGAGCTGATTATTATTGGTATTGTTGTTTAATAGTATGGCTAAGGTCAGTTAGGGACCATACCCATTCAAGATCAAGAGCTGTTGGAGTTTAGTTTGAGGCTGGAGCCACAAGACCATAAGTCAAGGGGGGGAATGAAGGGTTAAAGTTTTGAGGCAGTGACCACTTGTTGCTTGTTTCTAGCAGAGCAACACGTGGTGGTAATCTAAACACCTGGTTGGTTGTGTGCCTTTATAAACTCTGCAAATCTTTACCTTTGGGCTCTTCTCCTAGGTGCTGCTGTGTTGGAGTGTAGGATGAGACCCGAGCTGCAGCCCGTTTAAATAAAACCTTAAAACAGCTGTAAAGTCTGACCCTCGGTGGTCTTTTTGGTGGGGGTCCTGTGACTGGGGTATAACAATGTTTCCATTTTTCTCTAGTACTCCTCGAGATTTAGACTAAGGGTTTGTGTGGAGTGGCTCCTCAGTGAATTCCTGAGGAAACCATTTGAAGCCTTCTCAGGAGAACGCCATTCAAGCCAGCAGAGCAGGAGAGTCTCTGAGACTATTTTCTCCAATAAACCACCAGAGAACCGGAAGTGAAGCAATGGCCCAGAGGGTAGAGCTCCAGCTTTGAGAGAGAAAACTGAGTAGGAGATACAATCCAGACCAGGCAGGAAAGCCTGGGAATTGCTTAGGTCCAATTAACTACCAGCTGGCAGGAAGTGGAGCTGTGGTGGTGGTAGAGACTCAGCCTTGAGCAAAACAGCTCAGGAACACATCGGGCCCTGAGTTTAAATCCTGGGATGACCACAAAAACATTCAAAAAGAGAAGGCCAAGTTTATGTATCAGTGCCCTACCTACTTATGTGTGTATATATATTACCATCCATAGTGCAAACTCTGCTTTTATTTACTGGTTTATTTTTCAGATATGCTAGTTGTACATACTGCATCATTCTCTTCATTTCAGGCCCAATGCTTTTCTCTTCCAGGGTTCTAGGCCTGTGTCTTTATATGATGCACACTGAAGCTCTCAGCAGCCTTTATTTACATTTTATTATGAGGGCAATCCAGGAACAATCACATATCTGGCAAGGGAAGAGATCAGGTTTCTTAGAAGTAACCGGTATTCAGAAAATTAAACTTGAGAACATAAAATGGTAGCATACTTATGTAAAAACTACCATTAAGAAAAAAATGAAGGAGCTGGGAATATGTATTAATGAGAGAGTGCTTGCCTAGCATGCAAGAAGCCCTGGGTTTAATTCCTCAGGCACCTGTACACAGACAAAGCCAGAATATGTGCTGTGGCTCAAGTACCAGAGTGCTAGAGACAATTCCCAGGCCTTGAATTCATCCCAACAACTGGCAAAGAGATAGCTACCTAGGTAAGATGGTAGGTAGATAGATAAAAAGAAATAGAGAGAGAGAGAGAGAGAGAGAGAGAGAGAGAGAGAGAGAGAGAGAGAGAGAGAGAGAGAGAGAGAGAGAGAGAGAGAGAGAGAGAGAGAGAGAGAGAGAGAGAAAGAAAGAAAGAAAGAAAGAAAGAAAGAAAGAAAGAAAGAAAGAAAGAAAGAAAGAAAGGAAGGAAGGAAGGAAGGAAGGAAGGAAGGAAGGAAGGAAGGAAGGAAGGAAGGAAGGAAGGAAAGAAAGTTGATAGATGAATCTGTTTTTGACGTCAGAAGGAAAGAAGGGAACATTCCCAGTCATGAGGCTTTCTGCAGTGCGCCAGGACACCAGCATCGCCTTCACACAAATGCAGAGCAGGATGACTGTCTCTGTCCGACTTCTCAGGCATCCAAGAGCCCCAGAGTCAAGAGGGTAGAGCCAGGTTCTAACTCAGGTGCTTGGAGACAGAAGAGAAATGGCCCTGCCCCTCCTTGGACTGGGGATTTGCATTAATGATGTAAAGAATGAAGTAAGGAGAATGGACTGGCAGAGATAGAAGGGCCTTCAAACTTGACAAATTGAGAGTCAAAAACCTACTCCCTGAGACCAGAGAGCAGGGTTTTCTACTCTGTTCCTCCCTCTCCAGCACTAGACTGGCTCTCTATTGGTAATCTAAAGATAGCCTGAGGCTCCCTTCACATTAGGAAGGAAGGTTAATTAATCAATGTTTGAAGAGAGTGAGAAAAGCCTGATCCTGCTGTAACTCTAACAAATGTTTCAGGTTGCCCCCATTGCTGGCTGTGCCTGGAATGAATGAAGTGGTTTTGCAGCTCACTTCCGTGATGAATGTGTATATTCTGCCTCCTAATCCTGGAGGCCTAGTTCTCTGCACCTAGCCTGGCTTTTGAAACTGTTTGCTGTCCTTCAAATACAGTGTTACACTGGAGTTCTTCCAGCTAACAGAGTTAGGGCTTGGATCCTGAGAACTTCATTTGAATCCTGATTGGGTCAATAATATTTCTTTCCTTCTTCTGTAGCTCAAGAACTCCAAAAACATTTAGAGTGCAAGTAACTTCTCATCACCAAGTGAAACATGAATTTCTTAAGCATCTGACCTTTCAGAACAGGAAATCAGAATGTCCTAGACTTCCCTGCCTTGGCTGGTTTCACCCTATGAGAGACCTCAGCCTCCTGAGCAAGCTTGATGGGCGTGAGGTATTGGTTCTCTGCTAGGGTCAGAACTGTAATGACATTGACAATACAAGTCAACTGCTTATCACAAAGTGCTTGGGGAGCATATTAAGACTTTCAACAATGTGCCTTTCAGAACCCTGTAGGACATAAGTTTATAATGCTAGAGTCTGAGAGGCTGGGCTTATGGATGTGCTACACTTGAACCTTGAGGTCTGACTCCAATTCTGGTGTACATCAGCATTCATTTTCCTAAAAATATTTTCATAAGTAGCAAATAGGAAAAAATAGGAAATAATAGCAAAATAATAGGAAAAAATAGCAAAAAAATTATTTTGATTATCCCTCAATCTTTTTCCAGTTGTGTGTCTCAAACTGAAGCCTGGGTGCTGTCTCTGAGCGCTTCAGCTTAAGGCAAACACTCTACCACTTGAGCCACAGTGCCACATGGGGTTTTTTGATGGTTCATTGGAGGTAAGAGTCTAACAGGCTTTCCTTCCCTAGGCTGTCTTCAAACTGTGATCTTCAGATCTCAGCCTCCTGAGAAAGTAGGTTTCCAGAGCCACTGGAATCTGGAGTATTGTTTTTGCCAGACCTGGAGCTTGAAATTAGGGCCTGGATACTGTCTTTGAGCTTCGTTTTCTCAAGGCTAGCACTCTATCACTTGAGCCACACCACAGCTTCTGGCTTTTTCTGAGTATGTAGCACTGAGGATTCAAACCCTGGCATTCATGCATATTGAGCAAGATCTCTACCACTAAGCCACATTTCCAGACCCAACCTTACGATTTTATCCCTCAACTTGCCTATCCACAAGAAAAGGCTTCTGAGTATAAATCATCTAAACAAATCCTTATAGGACGTTGTCCAAAGATAAATAAGACAAAACTCATACTGGGGACAGACTCTAACCAAATGATGACTTGACAAATGCCTCCATTTAATTAAGTATTATATTACAAAACTTAATAAAGTATTAATGAAAATTAGTCAATGTACTGAATTATTGTGTATAATTTTATAATATATATACACAACATAATAAATATTATGTGTATAATAATACTAAATACAATAAACAATAAAATGAGTAAAATGAAAATTAAATACAAAATTAATAATAATAATCATAATATGAAATATACATACATATTTACCTATATATCTTATATTACACATGTACACAAATATTTTTTCTATTGCAGGGTCTTAATTCAGGCCCTGGGAACTCTAACTTGAAAATCTTTTCCTCAAGGACAGGGATCTTAGCCTTCACCCAAGGTGCAAAAGAGTTACATGGACAGTGAGCTCAAATCCCAGCAATGGCAGAAATACTGGCCCCAGTTCCAAGACAGTGACTTAATATTTGTAACAGAAACAGTTATGTTTATTCAGTTCCATACTGAACACTGAAAAAAAAATCAGTATAGAATTTTGTACAGCTGTTCAGACATACATCCCTTAACTCCAAAGTGCTTTTTGAGCACTACATAATTTTTTGTACGTTTTTTATTTTAAAAATGTTGTACAAATGGGTCACAGTTACATGAGCAAAGTAATGAGTACATTTCCTATTGAGTATTGTTGCCTCCTCGTTTGTTTTTCCCCTACCATCCCTTCCCTCCTATCTTCACAACTAACTTCCCTGGTGAGGTCAGTGACTTATTTATTTTAGGCTTGGCATGGGGATTGAACTCAAATATTGGCAACTCTGCACATTCTGTCACATTGCTACGGATTCATCAAAACTCTGAGTTCAAATCCCAGGCTATTAAAGAAAACTGGCAGAAATTCTAAACCAAGGAGCTTTATTATTTCAATTTAGTTAGTTAATTAATTAATTAATTAGTTAGTTAATTAATTTTGCCAACCATGGGGCTTGATCTCAGGTCATGGTAACTCTGACTCAGCTTCACTCTCCCTAGGCTGGGGTGCAGCCTCGAGACCCAAAGCTGATCCTGGGACCCTAGGCCCAGGGGGCTTGCAGAAGGAAAAAAAGCAGAACAGCACAAAAAGTGGGGAGCTGTAGAGGGCTCAGGGTTTTACAATTTTTTTCTTTACATGGTGACCATCCTGGGTCTGAATGACATGGTTTCAAAGTGGAGCTGGCCTGCCATTGCTGATGGCTGGCAGGCTATCAGGGAAGCCATAAGCCAACATGTCAACATAGGCTCTCGGTTCAAATCCTAATCCTTACATTTACCAATGGCAGGAGATCACAAGAGACTCATTCCTATGCATAAGATTACAGATTGAAAGAGTAGTTTATGCATTTGTCTAGTCTAAGTTTGGATGCAATAATCCTAGGATGCTGATTGACCTTAATTAATAGTTTATTAAGCATGAAAAGAATAATATTGTTTCAATGGAGATATAATAAATACCTAAAAGTTGGTAGGAACGTAGTAGATGTCATTCAGTCATAGATAGACAGCTCTGGAACTCTTTAACAATATATATTTATTTGTATACCACCTCTGCCTAGCCATGTATTGCTGTTTTGGCTAAACTTGGGGCTTGATCTCAGTGCCTGGGAACCACCTGACAGCTTCATTGGCTAGAGGCTTCTGTGCTCGCCCTCACCCAATCATGAATTGGGCCTGCTAGTCCCTGAGTTCAGATCCAAGCACTGCCAAAAATTTAATCTTTGAGTAAGAAGCCGAGTGTGACACATGTTTTCCTTTTCTGGGAGAGTCCAGGGTGTCAGACATGATGGAGAAAACATCTACAAATCTAGATGGTATGTGATATGATGTAAAAATTGTAATAAGTGGATAAATGGTATAGGTGTCATTAAAGACAATAAAATAAATTGTAAATAAATGGATAAAAAAAGAAATAAAATGAATAAGAACACTAAACGTGATATGGACTGAACATCTGTATGGAAGTATAAATCCTACCACACCAAACACAGTATCTACTGAACATCTGTATGGAAGTATAAATTCTATCTCTAATATTTATATAAGGAGTATGTTTTCCATGCCTGAGGCTTGAATTCAGCCTACCCCCATGAGAAAGCAATGGCAGGAAATCCTGAGAAACTGGTTTCTGGACCAGGAAAAGTCATGGAATGTGATCGATCTCATCGAATGAGTATTTCATGCATGATGTGACTAGGAAATGATAGGCAAGACTCATGGGGTATCACTTATTTGTAAAGCAGTGTTGATTAAGCATGACAATAATCGTCACAGTCATGAAATGAAGACATCTGGAAAGATCCAAGAAGCAGTATACACATGGTAGATTGGATTCCATCACAGGTTATCGTCTCTCCTAATCTATACAAATGTGTACTCATTTGCATACTACCTTCAACTTATGAATGGATGACTACTGTGTATCCTCCTCCCCCCCCCCACCTGGGGGTCCATCTCAGGTCCTGGGAACGGCCTTAGTCCTTAGTAGCTCACAGGCTGGTGTGCTCACATGGACCCATTCGTCAGTTGGGTCTGCTAGGGCTTGAGTTCAAATCCCAGCACTGCCATAAGATTCACCTTGATTTGAGAAGCCAATCGATCCACCTGTTTTCCTGTCCTGTGAAAATCCTGGGTCTCAGCGAGGATGGAAATTCTATATAGACAACTCTATAGGCATTCGAATAGGTTGTTATCCATGTCAGCATAGTTATATCTATCACCATACTCAATAAAATACACAATACATCCATGAATAAGACACAAAATAAAAAGAATAACTACACTGAATGCAAGATGCATACCAAACTTGTAGGTAAAGAGAGATCCTATGTTTAAAAAAGGCGGGCTTGTTATTTTGTCCAGTACTGGGGCTTCAAATCAGGCCCTTGATGAGGCCTGACATTATAGTCTTCTAGGATGGTGAGATTTCCCTTGCCCCAAAGTGCAACAGAGCTACCCAGACCTCAATTCAAATCCCAGCACTGACAAAAGTTTCATTCTGTTGTCAGAAGCCAGTCGTTGAACGTTTTCCTCTCCTGTGAAAGAACCGGGCTTTCACTAGGATGTAGAATGCATAGGAAACCATATAACTATGGGAACAGATTGTCATCCATGTCAGCACAGTACACCTGTCACCATACTCAGTAAAATACACAATAACTCCATGAATTAGACACAAATTAAGGAGAAGTGCACCGAATGCAAGATGCTGTCCACACATGTATGTAAATATAGATCCTATATTTGAATTACGAATTTATGACTATCTGGACCTCCCTGGGACTCGATGTCAGTTCCTAGGAATGGCCTATCTCCTTCGTTGCTCACAGACTGGTGTCCTCACCTTGACTATTTCCCCAATTGGGCCTGATAGAGTGTGAGTTCAAAACCCAACACTGCCAAAAGATGAATCCTGATGTGAGAAGCCCATTGATTCACCAGTTTTCCTGTCCTGTGAAAGTCCTGGGTCTCAGCTTGGATGGAGAATGAATAGGAAACCCTATAGCCAGGGCAATAGGTTGTCTTCCATGTAAGTTCTGCTATATCTGTTACATTATTCAGTAAAATACACAATATTTACATAAGACAGAAATAAGGAGAAAAGTACTCCAAAGGCAAGATACTGTCCACACATATATGTAAATATAGATCCTATGTTTAAATCATTAGTTTATGACTATCATGGCCCACCCTGGGGATCAATGTCATATCCTGGGATGGCCTAACTCCTTTGTTGCTCACAGGCTGGTGTGGTCACCTTGAACTATTCACCAATTTGTCCTGCTAGGCCCTGAGTTCAGATCCCAGCACTACCAACAACTGGATCATGCAGTAAGAAGCCAAGTGTGAAACTTTTTTCCTTTTCTCTGAGAGTCCTGGGTGTCTGGCATGATGGAGAACATGTCTACAAATTTAGATTCCATGTTAAGAATGAAAACAATAACATTAATTATATGGAGGCATTATAAATACCCAAGAATTGGTAGGAATGTAGTCTATATAACTGAATAATGTATAGACATCTCAGGCACTCTATAAAGATATACATTTACTACCATCTGTATGTCAATCTGTTCTTATTTTGTCAACTGCTGGGGCTCGATCTCAGGTACTCGGGACTGCCTGTCAGCTCAATTTGCCACAGGATGGCAGGCTGACACTCACCCATTCATGAATTGGGCCTTGAAGGCTGTGAGTTCAGATACTAGCACTCCCAAAAAATGAATCGTGTAGTAAGAAGCTGATGATGGCACATGTTTTCCTTTTCTGTGAAAGTCCTGGGTGTCAGGAAGGACGTGCAATACATATGCAAACCTGTATCCTATGTAATCAATGTAATCACTGTTCTATGTGTCATAATAGTTAATAAAATGAGTAGTCAGTATATGAATAAAACAAAAAATAAAATAACTACACTGAATGCAATATGGAGTCAACATATGTTTAAAAATATAAATCATATATTTAAAATGTAAACAAATAGTATGTTTTCTAGTTGTGGGCATCGATTTCAGGCCTAAAAAACAGACTTGAATTTCTTAAATTCAAGGAGGCAAGCTTCCCCTTCCCACAAAGTGCAACAGCAGGGTTACCTAGACCATGAGTTCAAATCCCAGTCCTGGCAGAAAAAAAATGGCATCTCTATGCTATGTGATGTCCAATTCGTAGGTATTTCATTTGGCCTCCATTTAATGAAGGTGATTGTTTAAATGCTTCATAAAGTATTAATTAATATCGACCAGTGTCCTACTATGTAATTGTGTATAATTTTATCCTCGAATCATTCAAGTACTGCCCATTTAATCATGACATACATCACATTCCTTTGGTAATCATATGAATAGGAATGAATTTCATAGGATCTCCTGCCATTTGTTGCTGGCAGCCCAGGATTCAAGCTGTGGCTCCAGCTCCTACCACTTAAACCTGAGGATAGGGAACTCACAGGTCTGTCCAAGATCACCAGCCAAACCAGGCATCAGTGGCTCTCAGCAGTCCTCCTTAAAACTTACAAGGCTGTGAAAGGAAGATCATGGTCAAAGTCACCCTAGGCAGGACAGTCCTTGAGACTCCTGTCCAAATTGTGCCATCAAAGACAGAAGTAAAGCCGTGTGGCTCCAGTGGTAGAGAGCTAGCCTTGATCAAAAACAACTCACAGATTGTGCCCTGATCCTGAGTTCAAGATCTGGGAACAAACAGACATACACAACAATCTGTGCAGCCATCCGGCTAAAGTGGGTCACTCTCTTGTCCCCAAATGGATTGGACAGAGTTCCCTGGGAAAGGGGCTGCCTTCATTTTGACTCCACCCATTCTGCCTGCATCAGAAGATTCCAGCCACACCTCTAATGCTTCATGGTTCTTTCTGACTAATGAGATACAAGAATGGTGGCCACGCCCACATTCCTTGCTGCCCAGTAGCACCTTGATTCACTCTGTTTGTTGACACCACTACCTCCCCTCCAACCCGGACCTTGCCTCCCCTGTGCCCCACAGTCTGGCCCACGCCCTGCCACAAATGTGCCCCAGGGGTGGGGGTGGGGGTTGACCCGAGGATGCCACCCCCATCCCCAGCCACTAGTGTCCAGGATATGGGGAGATGCAGGTTGGGTGAGGAGTGGGTGCCAAAGATCCCCTGGCCTGGAGCAGTGGGAGCCACACAGCAGCACATCTGCGCCCTTCCACTCCCTGGTGGGAGCCCAGTGGCTTTAGTCAGAGGTGGGGAGCAGCATGTCTACACCTGCCTTCTGGGGTTTTTTTCCTTTTTTTCTGGGGATGGGAGGTGTTGGATGCAGAAGATAGACACCCTTGCTGTATGAGCCCTTGTCTTCTGTGCTCAGTCAAACTTTCACCTGAAGACAGAGAGACAGAGAGACAGAGAGAGAGAGAGAGAGAGAGAGAGAGAGAGAGAGAGACAGAGACAGAGACAGAGAGAGACAGAGAGATAATCTTTTTCCTTCTACAGCCTGACTGTGCTCAGGTGAGTGATCAGTTGGCAAATTGCAGGTACTGCATGGAGGAGTCTTCTGTCACCTGTCTGGATGTGTGTGTGTGTGTGTGTGTGTGTGTGTGTGTGTGTGTGTGTGTGTGTGTGTGTGTGTGTGTGTAGAATTGGGTTGTAACAAGGAGGCTGAATGCTTTGGTAACTTCTACCTGTTATCTTTGGGGCATGTATGGGCTTCACACCTGAGGTCTGGGGGCCAGGAAGGGTGAGAGGCTTGAAGGGGACACAGCACAGTTAAATTACAAGAACAAGGGATCTGTGTGCAATGGAGCTGTGTACTCCCTTGGGCCTGGTTGGTGGCAGTGGGAGCTTGGGAGGATCTGCGAGTGTGGCCTGCAGGGGATGGCTTCCCAGGAGGACAGAGAGCATGGCCAACTCTTAGTAAGGATATGAGTTCTGCTAGTATGGAGCGCAACAGCATAGGTCAGTCTCTGGGTCTTCTCATAATGATGTCTGATGGGCAAGGCCAACCCTATTTTAAATCTTGAGCTGTGATCTTCAGATCTCAGCGTCCTGAGTACCTGTATTATAGGCATGAGCTTCTGGCACTGGGACTCTAGTTCTTTTTGGTATATTAGGGTTTGACCTCATAGCCTTAGGCTTGCCAGTCAAGTCTTCTAACATCGAGTCAAGCTTTTCTGTCTTGGGCATTTCTGAGATGGAGAATTAATATATGCTCATTCTGGGCCGGATCATGGTCCTCTGATCTGTGACAGGCCTGAGCTACGAGGCCCGATCTTCTGTAGTTGGGATGGTAGATATGTAGCGACATGCTCAGTCATTGGTTTAGATGGATTGTTCCAAACTCAGTCCACGGCAGCCAATTCTTGACCAGAGGTGAATCTCTGGGTTTGGCCTCAACCATTGGACTTCAATTTCTTCATTGGCAGTTGTGAGGAAACAAGGGATTGATACAGAGGGATCTCTGGAGCAGGGACAGGCACAGAGGGAGGGGCCATCTGATACTGTTCTTGGCAATTCTGTGAGCATATGATAGGAAGATACCCGGAAAGATCTCAGATGGTGTGTGTTCTTAACAGTGCAACAGTTATGGGATTATGAAACAAAACATGGCTCTCTTTCTTTATTACTCTATCCCCATGAGTAACGGGATCCTTCACTTTGTTCAGTTTTGAAGCTGGGGAAACTGAGGCATAGAGAAGCCGGGTGACCTACTAATGACTCCCAGCTGACAGGAAGCTCGGCCTGACTTCTCTGCCATGCTCCCTAGGACAATGGGTGCTATTCAGTCCACTTCTTGTGGTGGGAAGTCCACTTCTTTTCAGTCATGAGGCTTGAATTTTGGGCCTAGGGCAGCTCCCTGAGCTCCTCAGCTCAAAGCTACCACTCTACCACTTGAGTCACAGCACCACTTTGGAGATAAGAGTCTCACAGGTGTTCCTGCCCAGGCTGGCTATAAACCACATTCTTCATATCTCAGCTTCCATTGTACTTAGGATTATAGGCCTGAGCCACCAGCACCTGGCTTAAGTGTAATTCTGACCTTCTTTCTTTTGCTTTCTCTCTCAGGAACTGATTCAATGGGTGCTGGAGGAGGTGGTCCAGCATCCCCATGTGGCTGGAACCAAGGTGGTCCTCTCATTCTCGAGGTAGGCTGTGGGTCAGGAGCTGTCTCGCTCAGTCTGTTGTACCAGCTCCATGAGGTAAGTCCCTCTGTGCCCTGGCTACACTGTGACAGTAATCCATTGTCCATCTAGCTTTACTGGACTCAAGTACTGTGTTCAATGCTCTTTTCTAGCAAAAATTCCTGGCTAAAATTATGATACAAAGTTATAGAATGAAAATGTAATGCCATCTTAAGAAAGTCATTTAGGGTTCTGGGAATGTGGCTTCATGGTATGGTGATTCCCTAGCATGCATAAAACCCTGGGTTCAATTCCTCAGTACCACATAAATTGAAAAGGAAACTGGAAGTGGTCCTGTGCCTCAAGTGGTGGAGGGTTAGCCTTGAGGAAAAAAAAAAACGCTGAAGAATAATTCCCAAGCACCGAGTTTCAGCCCCAGGACTGCCAAAACAACAGCAACAACAACAATGAACATTTAGTTAGTAAATGCGAAATAAAGAACCCATACTTGGAATATATAATTGCTCCTTCCATACTGATACCTGACAATAGTTCCTAATACATGTACTTTACCTATGTAAGGATACTGTGTTGAAAAAAATATTTTGTTCATTGGGTCACAGCAATTAATGCTAGGAATGTGCTTAGATGTCAGGTGAAGATTAATTCTGAAAATTCAAATATTCCAGGCTTTTGAGTGGGGTCACTGCTAATCACAATGAGAAGGATAGTGTAAGTGAGATTCAGAAACTATTTTGGCCAGTCATCTTACAAAACAGTCAGAGGCTAATTAACAGTTGTGACAGAAGAGAAGGAATAACGCCAGATGGAAAGAATAAATGATAGTAACTAAGGTATAGCAGAAACCGTTCTAGGGAACCATTTTTGCTTATTAAAGAACTAGTTATCAACTAGGCTTATTCCTCATTGCCTTCGGCATTCAAAATCTCCTAGGCTAGTTCTTAATCTCTTTGTGATGAATGTATCTCCTTCTATGCTGATCTTTCATACCTGATCTCCTTTGCTTTCTAAAAATCTGTCTTGCTGTATTTATCTATGAACATTTCCTAATACTAAATACACCTACAAAGATGAAAGAGGATGCTAATATAAGAGTCCCATAGCTCATGAGTCATTTATGTAACAAAATGGAAAAGGAGGACATATTTATTGCTACCTTAATTATTCTGAAAAGCTGCAATGTCATATCATATGGTTCATATTTCCATTCTTTGTCTACATAGTGACATTAAGTGCACATAAATGCAAATATGAGTGGGGTGCTGGTGGCTCATGCCTGTAATCCTAGCTACTCAGGATGTTGAGTCCAGAGGATTGTGGTTCAAAGCCAGCCTGGTCAGGAAAGTCCATGAAACCCTTATCTTCAATTAACCCCAGAAACCGGGAAGTTGTGCTGTAGCTAAAGTGGTAGAGTGCTCAAGTTGTGCTGAAGAGCTGAGAGACAGTGCCCAGGATTAAGTTTCAATCCCCACAACCAACAAAAAAGTGCAAATATAGGTTTATGTTTCCCCCAAAGGAATGATTAAATCAATAGTAATCTTCCCAAATGATTTAGTAGTGCACCTACTTTTACTGAGTTATTTGTTATGGCTTCTTTGCTAAAAATATTCTCTTCTTTAAAAATTGTCAACTATTAGCTTTATAATAAACTTCATCTAATATTTCTAGGTTCAAAAGAGATGTCCATAGAGTTGATGTCACTTAGCTTTCTTACTGTCTTAGTTCAAAGCCAACCCAGGCAAGAGAGTCTGTCAAACACTTATCTGTAATTAAACACCAAAAAAGCCAGAAGTGGAGTTTTGGCTCAAGCAGTGGAGTACTAGGTTTGGGCCAGGTAGGAAAGAAAGACAACTGTTCAGGGACAGGGGCCAGTCTCTAAGTTCAAGCCCCAGAACCAGCACAAACTAAACAAACAAGCAAATAAAACAAAACCTGGGTATTTCTTTGGGACTCTCCTTAAAATAGTGGTGGTCTGAGAAGAGGCTGCTTTTGCTGATCATACTCACTGGATCCTGATTTTTGGGAATTGTTATTGCTATGGAAAACTCAAGACCAGACTAAATGAATTGAAAACTGATTCCTGCAACAAGAGAATAATCTCAGGAGTGAAACATCCATCCATAAGACACTTTAAAACCTCCACGTCTTTGCTTCTTTGCAGTAGAACACTTTTAAAGTTATTTCCTTTTGTTCTATGCCTGCCTTCAAATGGCATATTGTTTCCTTTTGCAAAACTCTCAACCAGAAGTTTACAGACAAGTTTTATATGAGTAAAGGACACACTCAAAAAAGTCAGGGACAGAGTTTCCTTCCAGCCTTGGATTCTTTTCTTGTACAGTACAAAGGAATGCAATAGTTAACTTGAACTTTGTCATTTCTCTATGTTAAATTCCTCTCCTGGGATCAGTTTCCACATCCAGTAGCAGTTTCTTCCACTTACTTCCAGTAACAATTTATGGTGCTGCTCCAGAAAAAAATGAATGTTTTCTGGCTTCATTGAAATAGCACAAAGACACTTTTGGACATGAGGTAACACGTGTTTCAGAGACCACTTAGTAAAGACAAATGCAATTTAAATTGCTTATAAATACATTATCCATGAGAATATTTTGTTCAAACTTCTCATGTGCTCTGTAAATTAAGGTGAATTTTAAATGGTAAGAAGGTTCTCAGATAATTTTTTGTGAGTCTCTATGCTGTGCATTAATTTCCCAACTGTACATGAGTTAACCATAAAAGAAACAATAGCAATTATAGGAGAAAAAGTTCTGTGTTTATGTATAAGTGTTCAATACAATATACAAGACTCTACAAATAAAAAATTGAAACAATAAAGCCAAGTCCCATATGTAGATTTATGGGAGTGATATAGAGAAAGCATTACCCCTAAGTGGAACATGAAGCATGAGGCCACTCCGTTTTTAAATCACGCTTGCTAATCATGTAAATGTGCAAAAAGGAGAATGGAAGAATGATTCTTTTTCCAATGCAAGACACATATGGGAGAACAGACTTAACTGGAAAAAAAGAGTCTATCTTGAGGGAACAGGAATTATACTAGCAATGAACCTGGTGGCTAAGATCACATTTCTTGTTCTTTCCTTTTCTTATATTCCTTTTTATTGTTGTTGTTTTTCGTGGCACTTGGAATATGGGACAGGGCGCTGTCCCTCTGAAACGCAGCTCAAGGCTAGTGCTCTTCCACTTGAGCTGCAGTGCCGCTTCCAGTTTTCTGGTAATTATTGGAGAAAAAGAGTCTCCAGGACTTTCCTACCCGTGCTGACTTTAAAACCCAATCCTCAGATCTCACAAAAACTTGGTTTATGATCACATTGCTAACAGTGTACACCCAGGATATGTAATGTATATGTTCATCTAACTTTATATGAATTCTTGAGTTAAAAATCTGGGCTACAGTTAGACTTTACACTCACAAAAGTGTTTGAAGTTTAAAAGTTGATACTCCTAGAAAAATAAAACCTAAGAATGTAAAGGAGTCTGGGAGGTTCAATTTGCATTTAGCTTGGACAGTATAGGCTTTGAAACACTACCTATAATTAACCAGCCAAAGCTGGGATACCAGTCACGAGCAAGATTGCTGAATTACAGCTTTAAGTTTTTGCATACATACATACATACAAACATACACATACACACAGAGGCACTTATAGGTGCACACAAAAATACATAAATGAAACAACTCTCAGAATATGTAGAAAAGTTAGAAAACAATAGAAAATTGGTCCTTAGTAAGACTAGAATCAAGTGATAATTTTTAATATTAGAAAGCCCTCAAGTGAACTTTCCCCCAGAAGTTGAGAATATTACATAGGTTGGGACCAGAGATAGTAAGAGAGTCAAGCAATCATTCTTAACGGGATAGGATACATAGTGGAATGAATCAGGGAAGCCTGCAGGTGCATCCAAAAATGTTCATATCCTGTGTCAAATGTTAAAACACCTTTGAAAATAGTACATAAACAGTCTGAGCAGTCAGTCTAGTGGATTAAATCATAGGAGAAGTTCAGAATTTCTAGTCTGTTTCTAGATTAAATAAACAAACTATGGCAGGGCAATGTGATACAAGCCTGGAATTCTAGCACTCAGACAAGAGATAAGAGAGTGGAATTACATAATGATACCTTCCCTGGACCAGATAGAATAATTTTGTCTCAGTAAAACTAACCAAACAACAAGAAAGGAATACACAGTTGGAAGTTTGGCCTAATTTTGTCATTATGTTTTGAGAAGTCAAGTTTCCTATTGAATGCACCTCATATATATCCTCACTTGTGTTTTAAATGCTCTCATCATTACAGAACATTCGTAGATGCAAAAGAGCTCATGTTTCCCATCCCACATTCTGTTGGATTCCAAATAAATGTTGAAGGATTACAAAAGCTTAAGACTGGAGAAATAGCAAAGTTCGTCTAATGTAGGATTTTGTAGACCTTGTTAAATTAGAATTTAGATTTAAAATATAGTTTTTGGATTTGTTTGTAATTTCATATTCTATAGGATACTACAAAATTCTTTCAAAGTAGAGGGATTAATTGAAAAATTCACAAATAATTCTGGCATTCTATTTGCCTAGATATTCTTTCACGACAGTTATAATTAGAACATAGTTAATAGATAATTTGCAGAGTTCATGTATACCATGTTAATATGAATAATCTAGACAGAGTTGCCAAAAATGGATGACATTAATTTATACATTTAGAAAAACCAATTTTTCAAGGTTTGGTTTAATATGGTATGAAGAGAGTAATTGTGTGACATCTTCTTTCTTCTACCTATATGTACCACAGGAAGCCATTTCCTTATTTACGTGCCTCTGTATACATAGAGAAAAATGCTAGGTTTGGGGTTTTCTTTTCAGTTTTTTTTCATTGATTCATCGTAGAACTTGAACTCTTGGCATGGACAGGGTCTCTGATCCTGTTTATGCTCAAGGCTCAAGCCCTACCACTTCAACCTCAGTGCCACTTGAGTCTGGATTTTGCAGAGAAGTTTTTTTGGAGATAAGATTCTAAGAAACCTTCATGCCTGGGTGGGCTTTGAATCATAATTTTCCTATCTTAGCATACTGAATATCTATGATATTTAAAAAAGTCTAAATATAAATAATATTTGCAAGTGTTCTGATCTCAAGAATACCAGTGGAGGAAAAATGATGCAGCTCAGTTTATTGTGGTGTTCTTTTCAGAACAAGGAGGGTGTCACATTAGCAGAGGTGTAGTATTTTTTCAAAATAGAGATAAGGTATTCATAATGTGAATTAAGGAATTTTAAGGTGTCCCTTATAAGTTGGAAACTTTTGGGCTAGGATGACTTTATGGCATAAATCTTGGGATTGATGTTCATAGACATAATAGCTTACTCTTATAAACAATTGCTTACTCTTGAAGAATTAATTATTACACATGCTTCACAGTTTTATCCTCTACAAGAATGTGGCTATTTTTCTGTTTACTTCTCAATCTGGACACCCCATTGGAAACTGCATCTATTGCAGAATTAATTAACATGCAAACAGGTACTGTTTTGAATCTCTTAGGAATGTTGAGAATTTAAAAATGAGTAGTTGTTAATCATAGGAATTTTGAAGAATACGTATATTCTGTCCTCTTTAAAAACTTACTTACTTTTAAAATTATGGGTTTACATAGTATTAAACTGGGTCTGGTCGTGGGGCCTGAACTCTGGGCCTGGGCGCTGTCCCTCAGCTCTTCAGCTCAAGGCTAGCGCTCTACCACTTGAGCTTCTGGCTTTTTTCTTTTTGCTTATGTGGTGCTGAGAAATCGAACCCAGGGCCTCAGGCATGCAAAGCAAGCGCTCTACCACTGAGCCATCTTCCCAGACCCTGTTTTCTGTTTTAGAATGAGAAAGTACTAAATTTATTCTTTTTTGAAAAATTTGGCAAGTATATTGTGAAAATAGTGTCTAGTTGGATAACATTCAAGTTGATGAACCTCTGATAAATAAGGGGTAATTAACTCAAATTAGAAGCCAAATATTATTGATTTTTAAAATGTTACTACATAAAGAATAATATTTACTGTGTCAGTACAGTAAAATTACATTTTACACAGTTTATTTTTTCAATTTTATTATCAAATTGATGTACAGTGACTTTACACTAATTGTAAGGTAGTGAATAAAAATCATTTCAAACTTGTTACCCCTCCCTCATTTTTCTCACAGTTTTCCTTCACCCCTTCACCCCTCACAAGTTGTAAAGTACATTTCCAACATATTGTCTTGTGAGTATTGCTATTGCATTGGATTGCCTTTTGTCCTTTGTCTCACCATTGTCTCACCATACAGCAGGGATAAACCATAGGGGAAAACCCCAAAGAAAACAGAAATCACATAGTTCATCAAAAACAACAACCACAAATGAAAAAAAAATCTGGTTCCATATCTTGGAATTCATTTTGCTTAGCATCAGCTAATATGGTTACATATATGCATAACAAAGCCACTGGAAAATAATAGCTGCATGGATACTATATCATGAAAACAACATGTTAACATTTTGATGGTAAAGGTGGAATTAGGATTGGTGAATTTGCGGTTCTGATAAAGGATTTTCAACATATTTAAATTTATGACAGGTAAAATTCAATAGTTCAAAATTTTTAATAACTTAGCCTATTAAGAAAATTTAAAATTGCCTAGAAGAATAGGCTCTCATGCAAAGAAATCCATGGAGACTTAGTAGAGAGGGAGCAATATGGATGAAGATGGCTCTTTTTCAAACTAAACAAACAAACCTCAGAAACCTTGCTGTAAATCCTGTAGGTTCCCTTGGAATTGACCTTACCCAGGAACTATATTCTCACTGTTTGAAAGAAGGTTGTATTGGAATTTAAATTAAAAGTGCTTTAAGGGCTGGGATGTAGCTCAGTGGCAAAGCGCTTGCCTAGCAAGTGCAACGTCCTGGGTTCGATCCCCAGTACCAAAAAAGAAAAGACAAAAAAAATACAGTTAAAAAAAAACCAAACAAAATAAAAGTTCTTTAAAAAATAAGGCATCAAAATTTGTGAATGTACCTTCAATTACCAAATACTAATTCTCTGAAAAAGATAATTTGAGTCAAAATATTTAGGGAGAAAGTGCCCTCCACAATGAAAGAAGGTGTCACTTTCCACAATGTCTTTGGACGTGAAGCAGTGAAACACAGAAAAAAATTTGATTGGATACTTCAAACCAATGATTTCACATTTCTAAGTGGCTCACAAAAAATAATATTCTTATTAATATGAGGTAGTCTAGACTTCTTTTATTACATATGCCAAAAAGTTCAGAAAAGAATTGAGAAAATGGAAAAATTAATAATAAAATTTTTCTTAGAAGCCTTAGCTAAGCGTATTGACTTCAGCAGTGAAGGGAAGCCAAAACTTTTTGATGTAAATTGTGTTAGTATTTTTACTCCCTAAAGTGATTTTACAGAGCCCATTTGGCTCACTACAATGCAGAACTGCTTGAATGAAGACATGAAAATACATTCCACATCCAAATGAGGCAACTTGAAGAGTTTTAAAAGAGAAATAATGAAGATGTAGCAGTGGTGGAGCCCGTATGGTCCTTCAGCTTCACTAGACTGGAAGCCAAGAAGCTGTGATTAATTGGAACTCTGGCAAGAGCTAAGAGTAGGACATAGAAGTAGGACATAGAAGCATTTTCCTTTTGTAACAGACACTTTCTTCCAAGGTATGGGTGATTTAACTCTATTCTCCTCCATACATCTTGGTGAACAAATGCAAGACCAAGAGAAAAATAACCTATTAAAATAATTTTGCATAGAATAACTTCACTGTTCCTGATATAGTATCGAAGGAGAATCTTAAGAGAGAAGATAAAAAAGTGCAGTATTTTTTGGTTTCCTCTAAGCATCTTCTTAGCAAAAATATATCTTTGATGTTAGACAATTCTGATTGAACCAACAAGTGATGGAGTACTTATTTTTGTGGGCACTTTAGACACAAGAAGTCTTTCAAGGTAAAAGAAAAAAAATATAGCCAAATATTTGTGATCACAGCATCTTGGACTGTTTTCTGCAGACAAAGTTTTACATTAGATTTCTCCTTATTAACATAGATGTTGTTTCATGGCAACCAAATACAAGAGGGAAGTTTTATGGACTCGCTTGGCCAATTAAACAGCATGAAAGAAGAAAATGGCAAATAATATTTAATGAAATTACTTTGACCAATCACTTTGCCAGAAGAAAGAAGGAAAAATATAATTCAAAATCAATTGACTTAAAAGTATGAAGAAAGAGTAGGGAAGAGAGATTAGAGAAAATATAGAGGATCGTTTTCTCTCCAGTGGAGTAATGCGTTCTTGATCTTGTTTCTTCCATTCTACCTCACAAGGTACCAAGTGTTTCTCAGGACTGGATTATCCAGTTCAGACAGAAATCTCTTAGAAGTAAGATACTGTATGCAGCAGGTGATTTATAACCTTAGACAATCTATTTAATTCTGTTGAAAATTCTCCCCTATCCCAAACTTCCCTCTTTGAACAGCTTTGTTTGCTTTTCCCAAGACTGCCCTTCATTAACTGATTAAAATTTTGAGTGGTCATATTCATACTCTCTAGAGATTGCTGTTTGGTTGTGATTTTTGTGTGTTTTTGTTTCTAGATGTGTTTTTAACTGAATTTTAAAAGTTTGTGCAATTGTGTTACAATTAAATATATCCATCTAATTGTCCAATGCTCCTAGATCAGAGTCACTCCTTCTATCATTCTCAACCAACCCTTTCTCCAAGATTTATTTCCAATTTACCACTTCCTTCATCATATGTGTACATTCAGGATTCTAGCTGTATTTGCTCCTTGTTCATTTTTCATTCATTCTATGTCTTTACTATAATTCCTCTTTGGTTCCAACTTCTGATAGTCATTCTGTTAAACTGTCTATTAATACTTTGAAAGGTTTATATACATTCCATGGAGTTTCAATCCTGCATATTCTTGAAATGATGTCAGCTTATATCTCCATAATTCATTCATCTGCAGCAACAATTTGCAAGACTGGAGACGGGAAGCACCTAAACATGATTTTTTCTCAACCGTTTGAAAGATTAATCTTTAGTCAAAAAGAAAGTTAAAAAATGGCTTAGAATGTATTTCTAACTATGCATTTTTATAAATGGCTTTGTAAAATCGTGTGATTCTTTTATTTTACATGGAATAATATTTTCTACTACCTATAAGTTTTGGAAAAAGAAGAACATTATAATTTATTCCTAGATAGGAATATGATAGAAATAGAAGACAGATATTATGTTTGTCATATCTCTGATTACTACCCATACTCAAGACTTAAAGTCATATTTCTTACTATGTTAGACAGAGGGAAAACATAAAATAACATATGATGAGGCAACTATTTGTGATTGTTTAAAATGTACCTTATTAAATGATGAAATTTATTAGCTAAGGTTTGGGTTTGAAATTTAGGAGGCTGACATATTAAACACATTTCTGAAAGGCCCATACTGAAAAACACAAATTGTGGGTGGTACTATTTCTACACTTTATTGAATGGTTGAACATGTTTGGCATTAGTGCTGTATAAATAATTCAACTCTATTGTAACTTGCTCCCTACACTTGAAAAACTTGTAATGTCACTAAGTATCATTAACTTGTCAAATGTTATTTTGGCGAAAGTGATTTTTTTAAATTTAATTTTATTTTATTTGTGAACATACTGTACAGAGGGGTTACAATTACATGGGCAGGATAATGCGTATATTTCTTACCAAGCATTGCAGCCTCCTCCTTTGGTTTACCCTTCACATCCCTTCCCAGCCTCCACCCTCCCCCCCGAATCCCAATCCTTCTCCTTCCCCCCCTCACCCCCCCCCGCACGGATGTTGTAAACCTCGTTGTGGACATGACAACTTGTACTTCTCATTGTTGCAAGAGGTCCACCTGTATCCTTAAACACTGGTTTTTCCCCATCTCCTCCACAAGTTATACTGACACCAAATATAGTGAAAGCAGGGGTTATACTGTGGGGGAGGGACATACAAAGCAACAAAGAGATAATCTTACAAATGCGTTAGAAACACATGCATGAAAGAAAAAAAACATTAAAATACATATCTAATGGTTCATTTTCCTGACCTCACATTATCTGACCTTTTCCGCTTGACTCATACATATACTAGACATTGCAAATAAGGGAAACAATGAGACCTATGTTTCTTTGGGCCTGGCTTCCTTCACTTAATATAATTTTTTCCAAGTTTTTCCATTTCCTAACAAATGGGGCAATGTCATTCTTTCTGATGGAGGCATAGAATTCCATTGTGTATATATACCACATTTTCTTGATCCATTCATCTACTGAGGGACATCTAGGTCGGTTCCATATCTTAGCTATGGAAATAATGCTGCAATAAACATAGTTGTGCTGGTAGCTTTAGTGTGGTCTTGTTTGTAAACATTTGGGTAAATGCCCAAAAGTGGGATTGCTGGGTCATAGGGGAGATCTATGTGAAGTCTTTTGAGGAACCTCCATACTGCTTTCCAAAGTGGTTAAACAAGTTTACATTCCCACCAACAATGAAGTAAGGGCGAAAGTGATTTTTAAAAGTTTATTTAAATGTAGATTATCATTGGTTTGAGAGTGACATTTTTATACCACAGAACCATGTTGTACTGAATTCCCAGTGTTTTGAAGCACTCCTTAGTGCTTCAAATGTTTTTCTGAATTACATTTGACCTCTAAGTCAAGTTTTCGGGCTTTGGTAGACCAATTATAGATCTATCTTTCTAGGAACTATTTTTTGGCCCACTTATGTTGGAATAAAATCTTTCGTTAATCATAGGTGAGGGGTATTAAAAATAATCTTATGACAATTTGTGAACTTGTTCATTCATATGGGCTGGTCATCTGTAAGTTGAATGTTTGAATTACAGTACTTTCTCTCAAATTTTGTGATCTCATCCTTCATTTTAAGTTGCCTTGCATTTCACAATTGCTTACTGCTAATTCCTGCATCTCAAGGAATTGGGGCCCTGAAATATAGGAAATGCGAAATTGAGATGGGTCTTCAATTACTTTGTGTTGATATATTGCATGGGCCTTGGTGAAAAGTCTTGCCCCTGTTATCTGATGATGCAGGTAAATGGGCCTTGAGATCCTAGGACCCATGGGTACTGCAGAAGAATAATATTTTTTAGACATCTTAGCAAAATTTGGGCATAATCAGTAAGAATGCTTCAGAAATATGGACAAAAGCAGTATGGGACAAGCAAGTTAAAACAATAAACAGAGCAGCAGAGTAAAATCCATTACAGATTAGAGGAAAACATTGTTTTTTTTATCATGTGGATTCAGAAGACCAAGAAGAGTTATAATGTATCACAAGTTTATACTAAAAAGATTGCATTGATACGTTTTCTAGTCTAATACATATTTGAAACCTAAATATTTATATTCCAATTCTGTTTATTGGAGTAAATAAATATCAATTTATTTGTCAAATTATCAACTAATTCTAGTAAGTTTCATTGTGTGAAATATAAAATCAGCACATATAACAATATATAATATGATTAAAAGACACACGTTTTGTATTGTTCTGTTGTAGTTACTGTATCAAAGGCAACTCTGTTTTAAAGTATGATTCCATTATCTCTACTTCAGTGTTTGATAGAGTTAGATCTAAAGCTTTATCATTTGTAGATTTACAGCATGGAGGCAAGAGGAAACACTGTGATTAAAACATTATCAATTTAATGCCTAATAATGAGGAGAAACATATGCACTTCTCCTGCAACTATGAAAATATTTGGTGATAAAAAGGCAGTAGTGTAAGTTCCTGCCAGGAACTTACAGACAGGCCAGGACATTAAGTAATCATGCATACGAACAATTTTTTCACTTCTTGGCTTTAGCTACTTTTAAATGGAAGGTATAATAAACAATTATATTTTGATAAAATACCTTCTCGTCTGAACAGTTCTGTTTGAACTGTTCATCTCTCTATGATCCCTTGTAACCAAGATTAGTTTTGTTCTAGTAAGAAAATCTTTGCTGTCAGGGTAAGGTATTCTGGTTGTTCTGTTCCCACATGGAAGAAGGGTAAAGGCTCAGGTAGACATTTGTTCCAGTAACACCTCATTTGGGAAAATGTCAGCTGAAGAATTTTAGAAGTAGCTCTTAAGCAACGCTTAGTTTGAATCCATTAGGTCCACAAAGCTGGATAAATAAATACTTGAAAAAGCCATCACCTTTGGACCTAATTATAAATAATAGAGAGTATGATCAAATTCCAAATAAAAAGACTTAAGATATTCATTGGCAAAAAAAGTTTGCAAATGTGAGCAATCGACTGATCAATATAATTTTTTCCAATATTCACAGAATTTTAGGGAAATAAGATCGATAGCATTGTTAGGAACAATAAGGTTTCCTTGTTACAAGTAGGCACCCATAGATATAAGCCTGTATAAAGATTGCAGCATTAACTATTAAATTTAGAGGATACTACATGCTTCAGCAGCACGTATACTCAAACTACAATACAGAGATTAACATGGCACTTGCACAAGGATAATATGAAAATTTGAGAAGTATTCCATAATTTTCATTCTTCAGATGCAAGAAATGAAAAAAAGTGATTAAAAAGTTGATTACAAAATTACAAGTGTAACAATACACGTAATTCATATAATTAAATTTAGTTTGACATCAGTGTATTAAATCACCTCAGAAAGGCATTTACATAGCATAAACTTTACAAAACTTTTCAAATTAAACAACATTGTCATTTTATCCCAAAGAAAAATAATATTAAGACCTAGAAAAAAAGGAATCAAACTGTTTCTTTATGGAATACAATCGGAAAGGACACATTAATGAACGTATATATTATAAAATAATATAGAATTCAATGTATATCCAGGAGAAAATAAATTGTGAACATTATGCAAACATAGAATATAGAATATTTTAAAATATACTTTTTCAGACAAGCACCAGAAATATTTTAGTTTCTGTACTACTCATTTCAACAGGTAAATTAAAATTATTTCTTATTAAAAAATCACAAACTCTGAAGAAATTATTATACATGTTTACAAAATCTATTGAATACATTTTTCCATCCAAGGCAGGCAATTCACTTGGAAGAATTCCGCAGAATCCATGAATTTTTACAGTAAAATATTGGTGCTGCCGGGCACTGGTGGTTCATGCCTATAATCCTAGCTAAACAGGAGACTGAGATCTGAGGATCATGGTTCAAAGCCAGCCTGGGAAGGAAAGTCTGTGGTACTCTTATCTCAAATAAACCACTAGAAAACTGGAAGTGGAGCTGTGTCTCAAGTGGTAGAGGGCTCACCTTGAGCTGAAGATCACAGGGATAGCTCCAGGCGCAGAGTTCAAGCCCCATGACCGACCAAAAAGAAAGATATTGCTCTTATTTGGATTGTGAAAATATTTTGTAGGGACACAAAAGATGAACTTGCATTTTTGAAATTTAAGAAACTTAATCCGACCATTAGGACTTCGGTGAACAATTTGTACAGCCTTCCACAACTTCATAGAGGTAGTGATACATACTTATGCTTTTGGCAATGTCAAATAGAGTTTCTTCTATGTTGTTCTTCAGGCCTGGATTTATATAATGGTTCAACAGAAGGCGATCCAGCGTATCTTTGCTATCTCAATTCTCAACAGCAAGATATAAGGGTGTCAAGAGTCCTTTAGTTTGGGGAAGTGTTACTGTGGCTCAAGCGGTAGAGCACTCCCCTTTAGCTGAAGAGCACAGGGACAGCACCCAAGCCCAGAGCTCAAGCCCCATGACCCACCAAAAAAAAAAAATCACAACAACAACAAAAATCAAACAAACAAAAATATTTGGGCTGGGAAAGTGGCTCAGTGGTAGAGCGCTGGCCTTGCATACATGAGGCCCAAGGTTCGATTCTTCAGCACCACATAAGCAGAAAAAAAAGCGGTAAGTGGTGCTGTGGCTCAAGTGGTAGAGTGCTAGCCTTGAGCTGAAGAGATGAGGGACAGCGTCCAGTCCCAGAGTTCAGGCCCCACGACCAGACCAAAAAAAATTTAAAAAAAAAAGTCCGTTAGTTTGGCCATTGGTATCTGTATCATGATGAAGTAAGAAAGAAGCGACTCTGGTATTATTCCACGTGTATGCACTGTTCAGGGGTGTCCAGTCATCTACAGTTATTGCATGTGCCGCTTGAGAATCCAACTGACTGACAATGTCTAAGTGTCCACCGTAGGCTTCTTGAAGAGGGATATACTGATCATCATCCCTACTATTCACATAAGTGGCCTTTTGAAAAAGAAGTCTCCGCACTGTAGTAAGCTGAATATTTTCGACAGCCAATTGAAGAAATATGGTTGGATCCATCTCCATTTTTTTTCTTGCAATTGATACCATTCCTTACTTTTTCATCTTGTTCCCCATATTCCTAAGAATTGCCTAACCAGAGACTTTGAGTGCCAGTGGGAATGAGGTGTCCATGTATTTCCCTAATAGTTCACATTGGTTGAACTGGTCAGAAATATCCAGTGAATTTTCTGCAACTGTTTATTCACCATGATTTATTTTCTCTTTTTCCAATTTTACTATTCGAAATTATTCTAACTGGAGAGTATGGAATTGATGGAGAGCAGAGGAAAGATATTCCTCCATATTCAAATGTACACACTGAAAATGAGGACCAGTGATGTCTCCATGTGCAGCTTATTCTAGGCATGAGAAACTAGGAAATAATGCCTTCCATATAAATGATTTGGGAAATGGCAGAGCAAAAAGTGAAATGATACAACAAAAAATATAAAAGCAAAATAAATTAGGATAATTATGGAGCAATCGTGTTATATATGAGAACCATGAAAGGGAGAGAGAAAGAAAGAGAAAGATGTGTAATGACGTAGCTAGCCACATAATCCATGCCTCTGATCAATTTGTAGAGCAAACAAAATTTTATTTTTTAAAAGAGATGGAAATCGAATTTATGTATTTACTTGAAGTTAGTAAATACATTTTTAGTAGCCTACATAAAGAGACATAATTTTACCAAACTACAGACAGTAAAATAAATCCTTGATAGTTCTAGTAACAGATCTGACTGAAATCAGTTGAATCATACTTTTCTTGTACAATGAAGGAATAAGAGGGTAGTAAAGCAGCTAGAGAAGGCAGGGAGATTGTATCTGTGACAAAACTTTGTGGAAATTGGTATTGAGGATTTCTTACTGGTGATCCACTTGCACTGGAAGCATGATTCTGAAGTATTGCTTGCCGATTCTGAACTATTGATTTGATTATTATATTCTCCAAGAAGAAAATGAGAATTGATAATGAAGGACTACTAATACATTTTGACCTTCTCACTAAGCACTTTCAATCATCAAAATCACATGAAGACAATAGACAGGCCTACTTTTTAGATGAAAGCAAGTGTCTTATAAAAACAAGGAATATATGTAGTCATGCAAAGGACTTCTATTTTACCAATGCCGCATACATTTTTCTAATGTTGGGTACCAATAAATAATGGATCTATTAGAAAGCTCTTAAGGCTCCTATGTTCAATAGTGAGTTCTCTTACACTATATCATGGTATTTTTTGTGTTTTAAGAATAAATTTACATTACTAACTTGAATTTCTGACAGGACAGTATCATCACTGTACATCTTGCTTCTATACTCTCATTTTAAAATTAGCATCTAAGTATGTGCATTAGATAACTATATAGGAAAAAGTAGAAGCCACACTGATGGCTTATGTCTTTAGTAGTAGTTAATCAGAAAGATGAAATCTGAGCATTGTGGTTTGAAAGCAGACCAAGAAAAAACAGTCCATTAAATTCTGATTTGAGTGTAACCAGCAAAACCCAGAAATGGAGCTGTGGTACAAGCAGTAAAATGCTAGCCTTGAGAAAACTGAAATAAAAAATAAATTCTGGGACAAAGCCAGGCCCTGAGTTCAAGCCCTAGTAGTAGCACCAAACAAA
The DNA here is from genome assembly GCF_024711535.1 of Dipodomys merriami. Taxonomy (NCBI): domain Eukaryota; kingdom Metazoa; phylum Chordata; class Mammalia; order Rodentia; family Heteromyidae; genus Dipodomys; species Dipodomys merriami. Next base: position 8,225,930 of record NW_027206102.1, read on the forward strand.
TAAATTAATTAATAAGGTAATTAATTAATTAAAACTAAATTAAGTGGTCACATGTGGAGAGGCAGGTAAAATGTAACATGCGTGGTAATGGTTTATGTATTATTTTGTAATAAGGCATATTATCATTTGTCCCAATCACTAATATTTTATGTGGACTTTTTTGTACAATAAACCCTGAATTTAGCATGCGTGTATATGTGTGTGTACATGTGCGAACATGTGTGTATGTGTATATGTGTGTGTGTGCTGTTGCAATGTTGCTTGCCAATGTGGACAGGGTGAGGTTGAAAAAAGCTAACTGTGTTGCAATGTTTTTATTTATCAGCAGTGTTCTGTCATGTCATTTCAGTGGAACCAGCCTTTGTACATATTATTTGTCTAATAATAACATCATAATCAAAGCATTTACAATATTAAGTTAGAAAAAGAGACCGCTTTCAGCTCTTATTGTATTTTAGGTAAGAAGATACAGACATAATTAGTTAGTAAGTTGTTGCTATAAGATGATTGTCAGTACAAAATACGTATTTGACCTCTTAAATTGGTTATACTTTTAAGATACACTCATAGAGTGATTTGGACCGACTTGACCAAACAGGTATTACTCTCTGATTATTCCTGTGAAACACAAGTTGGATAAACTCTTTCCGGATTTCTGTTGAAAATCACTTTCTTTGCAATATTATATCTATTCTCACTAAGAGATAATCCAACCCATATTATGTTTGAATATCCCATCTTATTCATTGAAAATAAGTATTGTGGATATGCTTGTTAGATATTCGTTTCAAAAACGAACAAACAAAAAGCAAGTGTTATTTCCATATTGTGGATGCATTTGAAGGTGTTTTGTACATGCACAGGTATCTTTACTAATGGCTCTTTTGTGGGAGAAACTATGGCAACTTTAACAAATAAGGCTTTTTGAATATCTGTTCCAATATACATAACATCTCAGAGCAAGTCTTGCAATTTCTGAAAATCCTTTGAATATTTTAGTATTATTTCAGTTCATTGACTGTAGAGCTAAAATTTCTGAAATATTGTTAAGATCTGAAAAAGTATGTGGGTATATACGCTTTTTTATGCTTCATTTTATGAAAACCCAGTTTTTACGAAAGTAAATGGAATAGAATGAAAGAAGTAAGTGAATTGGGTAAGCTAATTATTAGTATAATTTTGTTTTCTATTAATAGTCCATTGAATGTAGATGATGCAGTTAAATTATTTCCTATCTATTTCAGTTAGTTTTAGAATCTTTATAGTTATGAGTGAACTTTTAAATAAAGGTCTTTTAAAATAATTAGGATTAACCTTGTGCTTTTCGTCCTACTCCCAAGAAAATGAGTTATTTTTAAGTGTTAATAGTTTATCATTATGATTATCATAGCGAATCATTATCATTATCATAGGGACTTAAAAATGCAGTAGTATTGATGTCTTTTTAAACCAATTGTATTCACAAGTTGGAGAGTCTTTAATTCATAATTAGGTCTTGGTGTCAATGATTTTTAACCTCTCGTTTCTAACATTAATGATAGGTAAGACTGCATTTTTGGGTATATGAAAGGTAAAATATTTATCTGGGGTCAAATGTGATTTTATATCATTCTTTCTTTAATAACATTTTAAAGTAGTACATTTCTCTCAAAATGGTGGGTATAAAAAGCAATCAAAAGGGCTGGGAAGGTGGCTCAGTGGTAGAGTGTTTGCCTTGCATGCATGAGGCCCTGGGTTCAATTCCTCAGCACCACATAAGCAAAAAGAAAAAAGCCGGAAGTGGCGCTATGGCTCAAGTGGTAGAGCACTAGCTTTGAGCTGAAGAGCTGAGGGACAGTGTCCAGGTCTAGAGTTCAGGCCCCACGACCGGACCCCCCCCCAAAAAAAAAGCAATCAAAATACTTCAAATGGTAAAAAAATTTAGGTGAGCTACAATGTGGAAACGATTGCTCCAAAAGGCCTGCAGTCTGTTTCCATCAGGAATTGGGCAGGTCATTCTTTCAGTAAGACTGTGTTAACCAGAGATGGGGTCCCCAGGCAGTGCAGTGTTGAGTGAAGGCATAAAATATGATTTCTACTATTTTGAGCTAGAAATCAAGAATGTTATAGTTTAGTAGTTCCTTTCACTAGGGAGGTATAAATTGAGTTTTCACTAGGGAGGTATAAATGGAGTTTTCTTCTTACAGTTACATATTGTCTTTTTTTGTTGTTGTTGGTCATGGGGCTTGAACTCTGGGCTTGGGTGCTGTTCCTGCACTCTTCCACTCAAGGCGAGCGCTCTACCACTTGGACCACAGTGCCACTTCCAGTTTACTAGTGGTTTATTAGAGATAAGAGTCTCACAGTCTGTCCTGCCCAAGCTGGCTTTGAACCACAATCCTCAGATCTCAGCCTCCTGAGTAGCTAGCATTATAGGCGTGAGCCACCGGTGTCTGTCTAAGTTACCTATTTTCTAACAAAGATAAAGGAAATATTATTAGAGTGTGCACAATAATTTTGGGAATTTTCCTAGAATTAGTAGACTGAGTGCTAGTATTTAGTTATAAAATAGAATGAGGTTAGTTCATATAGTGGGAATGGAACGCAGGCTAACACTTACCGTGTGTAGAATGTTGTACTAGTAATTCCAACTCTGAAGACTTAAATATCATCATCTTAGAATTAAAAATAGAAATAGTTTCACTTTATGGGATTATTGTGAGGATTAAATTAGATACCAAAGGTAAAGTACTTGGAAAAACAATCAGAGTTTGATACTTTCTACCTTTTATTTTATCATGTGATATATTCTAATAGTTTTACTGTGATTTTTATATTGTCTATTTAGGATATGCAAAGTGATGTATTGATATACATTGCGTTGTTCACTTTTCTGTCATTATGAGGAAAATACCTGCAAAGAAAATTTCTGAGAAGGCAAGTATCATATTGACTCATGGTTTAAGATCAGATGTCTCCATTGTTTTTAATTATATTTTTATTAAATAGGTGTACAAAATGTTTTCCATTCAACGAATCAGTTTATAAGTACAATGGATCTTTACATAACTTTCTCACATCCTTCCAAACCTCAACCCACTTTCGTTTTTATTAGTTTCATACTATCTGCATTGAATATTATGGCTTCACTCTCTACTTCCATAAGTCTCTTTATTTCTTCCCTTTGATTTTCCCTCACATTTTCCAAGTGGTAGCCTCCAGGTATTCATTTTGTTGGATTAAAAGTTCAATTTTATAAGAAATTACACCTGTTAAATACTCCTCTACAAATAGCATGCTTTGATTAATACTGTTTTTTAACTTGCATAAAATTCTGGCTTCTAAATACACGTTCTTTTTGTGTCTGGCTGTGACTTCATTTATTTAACATAATTTAGTTCTATCCATTACTTTGCAAATGCTGTAACAGTCTTTATAATGGATGGGTGCAATCCAATTGTGTATATGTGCAACACTTTCTCCAACCATCCCTCTGCTAAAGTGCATCTGGGCTGTTTCCATAAATTCTCTACGGTGAATAGTGCAGTAGTGAACATGATTGTGAGAGTGATTTTACTCTAACCTTTTGGGAAAATTCATCACTGTTTTTCTGGGAGCAATCCTCTAGCCAATTTTCCAGAATTAGCACATCCCTTCCTTCATCTACATCACAACGTTTTTCAGGTCCTCAAAAACACACTACCCCCTACAGGTACCAATCAGCTAAAACCAGACTGTGCCCATATTCTTTTGTTGTTGTTATTGTTTTCTTTCCGGTCAAGGGGCCTGAATTCTGGGCCCTCAGCTGTCCCTCAGCTTTTTTGCTCAAGGCTAGCAATCTACCACAGCGTCACTTCTGGCTTTCTTCTTTTTGCTTATGTGGTGCTGAGAAATCAAACCCATGGCCTCAGGCATGCAAGGCAAGAGCTCTACCACTGAGCTACTTTCGCAGCCCCGATGTGCCCATATTCTTTTAATACATTTTTCATAATTTTACACATAATTTAGTGAGAACCTTCTACCTACTTTCCTAATGTGGGAATGAGGTATATGACAATAGAGCAAAAGTAAGGGATATGGGATTAAATTAGCTATTATCATATTTAAAATAATTTTCAGCTCTAACTCATAGCCTCACTTAGTATTATTTTAATCTTTATTTGATTATTTCACCTATCCCCTAAATTATAACATGTGATTTAAATACAAAGGCAAAAAAGTGTGGTTTGACTTTGACATTCATGTGTGAGGATGCACAATATGGGCAAATAAAGGGATTGGAATTAATAGCCATTATCCATTTTGTTAAAGTGTTTTCTCAAACTGATTCTCACAATTCATATTTCATTCAACAACAAGAAACATGTGACAATTCCCTTTGTTTTGCTCCTCATTAAACTTGTTTCCAAGTTATTTTATAATGAAGGATGATTTCATAAATCTACTGTAGATACAAAAATATGTTAAAATATTTCTATATGTATGCATTGATATAAATACAAACACATATATTATAAAGGTTATAATGATAAATTATAACTTATGTAACTGTACAATTTACTAAATTATTAAAAACATGGACGACTCAGGCCTGGAATCCTGGTTACTCAGGAGGCTGAGAGCTGATGATTATTTCCTGACCATCCTGGTCAGGAAAGTCCATGAGCCTCTTATCTCCAAACAACCAACAGAAAATCAGAATTGGAACTGTGGCTCATAGTAGTAGAGTGATAGCCTTGAGTGAAAAGACTCAGAGATATCACCCAGGCTCTTAGTACAAGAACTAAAATCTACCCCCAAAAAGTATTTAATTTACACTTATGTAAATAGAGTATTTCCTTCACACAAATGCACATCCATGCTCATTTGCAAGGTAACTCTGTTATGTCTGGAGTACCACATAATATTATCACTTAAGTAGAAAGTATTACAAAATGGGTAAACTCTACCTCTCTCATGGATTTTTCTCCACTCAAATATTCAAATCTTGCAATTATTCCCATTATTTAAAGTCATAGCTTTTTTTCTTTAATACACATAAGATTGGAATTTGAATTGAGTGTCTTGTGTCTCCTAAATGGTTGTTCTTACCACTTTGGCATGCCCCCAGCCCTAAATTATCCTGATTAACTTTCAGATAGAATCTTGCTTCCTACTTGTGTAAGATCGTGGGCTCAGTCTACTTTATGTTATTCTTCCTGGAATTTAGAATAACAAGTGCCTGGCATTGTGTACAGATCTTTCTGTCCAGTCTGAACTTTAACCACTATCCTCACAATAGTAGACTCCCTCGTAGTCAGGATTTTCATAAGCTTATCATAGCTATTTTTAAAAAAAATCTTTGCATTTCCTGCAGGTTCTTGAGTACTGAGTTAATTGGTGTTTTCTTGGGTTGTTTTGTTTCTTTTGAATGTATGTGTTGAGTTGTTCCTCATTTTTCCTTTTGTTTCTTTCACTCAAGTTCTTACCTATAGTGCTGAGAAACCAATTCTTCTTTCTCAAGATAGTCAAGGTGAACATTATTTATTCCAAAACAATTCCAGTAATATTTAAACACCTTCAGAAATTTCGAGAAAATGGCAGAGGAGAATCTGGTGGCTAAACAAGCTCTTGCATAGAAAGCAGTTCTAGTGTTCCAATGAACAGTCCTAGGCACACCAAGTGTGCCATCACATTACAGAGAGTTTGGGCAGAGAGGAAAAATCCAGGTAAGGAGACAGATCTGAGCATTTTCCAGCAACCATGGCTGAGGTTGCTGTGGCGGCTGTGGTGCCATCCATAGCCGCCATAACTACAACCCAGAGAGTCTGGGACAAATGTGCCAGATGCAGCAAGTGAGCAGATTTTACTCAACATGACCAAGAACTGACAAGTAGCAGATATCTTCATCCTGCAGATAGCAGACCAGACGCTACCCAGGAACCCACACTCCAGCGTGAGTACAAAACTAACATCCTCACTCCTTCTCAAAGGGAGCAGAGGAGGGAACGACACCCCTCCCCCCAACACCGGAGATATCCACTTTGATGTAGACAAAAGCCTGACTAAGTAGCTAGATCCAACTCAGTTCTTTGATGAAAACAAAAGAGTCATTTAGCTAGTCACAAGTACCTACCCTGACCTGCCATTCTCAACTCCACCCATGGGAAAGTCACAACAACAAGGCAGAGAAAGCTAATCCCACAAAGGAGTGGCTTTCTTCACTGGGTAAACAGAGCCAGAGGCTGCCCCTCCCTACAACAGCCCTGACAATCAATTGAAACTCAGTAAACATAAACCCTGAGAATGGCTCCAGGCTGGGCTTTGTGAATGTCTCAGAAGCTAGCCCCTCAGGGAAAAGCTACTGTTTGCTGAAAGGCTTCAACTTTACCCAGAACCCAGCCTTATTACAGTAACTCCAAACTAGAGGAAACAGCCACCTCCCTCTTTTGTGATACTCAAAGCAGATCTCCCTCCCACTGAACTAGCCTGGGAGGCAATCACAAACTTCTGGGTAAACCAACAGAATTTTTTCTGCCTGCCCAAACAAACTGACTTAAGAAACCAATCAAGCCCCAGAAAACCAAACACCACAAGCAAACCAGAGACTCCACCAAGAGACTGGTTACTGACACAAGGGAGATACAGGATCTTCCCATCAACCCCCCAAAAACAAAATCAAAGAAGTCTTTTTTGTATCTTTTTAAATTTTTCCTTTTTAATGATAAAAATTGTTTTCATTAATCTTTTTTTCTTCCTCTTATAACTTTTATTTTAGGTGTGTGTGTGTGTGTGTGTGTGTGTGTGTGTGTGTGTGTGTGTGTGTGTGTGTGTGTGCTTTTTAAAAAAAAATGTTTACTGACCTGTTGGTCTTTTTTGTTCTTTCTTTCTCATTCGTTTTACTTTTTCATCTATTGTTCTTTTTGCATGAATTATTTGTTGTTCTGTTCACCTCCTATATACCTGTCATTGATTATAAAACCTTATCCACAATTGTGTACATTCTTAATCCAAAAACGTATTACTCAATTCAAAACCTCTTAGGATTTCCTTCCTTAATAGCAGTATTATTTATTTATACCTATAAATTTGAAGTATTTTTATTTTTTAGTTTTTCAGGTCTCCTTTCTATCCCTCCCCTCCTCTCATCCTTGTTCATCTCTCAATTTTACTTCTTTAAATTTTCATTATTTTAAGAGTTTCACTTTTTAAATTTAAATATTTGTCTTTCCATTTTTTCTTGTCTCTTTTTAAAAATTTTTTCTTCTCTCTTTTCTATCATTCTTTCCAATCCATTTCCCTCTGTGAGATTAGGACTTGGTTAATTTCACTCTCCTTTTACCTTTCCACATCCCTCTAATGCTGTTTTCCCCACCTTTCTCCCTAAACATAATAATTTCTGGTTTGTCAAATTATTCTTTGGTATTCTTAGCCCATTAAAACATAGTTATTTAATGTTGAATGGGCTGTATCTGTTGAACTAGATTGTATCTTCAAACATTTGACTATGCAATTACAGGACTTTGGTTGATGCTTGCCTTAAAATGGTGTTCTAGCACAAAACTGGTATTACTTTCATCCCAAATGGGCAGAACAAGCAAGAAAAACACAAGGAAAATGGCAAGTCCGGGAATCTCAATTCCCACTCAAGATAATCAGGTGACAGAACAGATAATTAATAATCCAGACAAGAGTTCCCCAAAAGCTCTACAAACACTACTGGTAAACATGGTGAATGAAAAGATTGAAACCCTGCAAAGGACTCATTGTGAACGTGTTAGGGAGAGAGTGGAGGCAAACCAAAGATCAAAACAGGAAGCTCATGGGCTTGAGAAAGCTACTCAAAGATTGATACTGGAATTGCGTGAGCAGGTTGAGAATACTCAAAGAGAAATAAAGGAATTGTCTGAGCAGGCTGAGATCAGTCAAAGAGAACTAGAGAAGTTACATGAACATGAGAAATCTAATCGAAGAGTAATACAAGAATTGCAAGAGCTGGATGAGCATAGACAAAGATCAATAGAGCCATTCATGGAATCCATAAACAGTCACCTGAAAGGAGTCAGGGAGACCACAAAGGGAATGTTGAATGGAGCCCAACAGAAGGAATGGGAGTCCAAGAAAACCATAACCAATCAACTAAGTGATTTGAGAGTAAACACTGAACACCAAATTAAGGTAGTAAAGAATTTCATACAAGATCTAAAACAAAGCTCCAACAAAGAATTTGAAGCCATAACAGCCAACCAATTAAAAGGAAAAGAAATTAAAAATAAAGTAGAAAGTCTTGACATTAGGTTAGACTATGCAGAAGATTGAATCTCCGGCATTGAAGACAGCCTAGGTATTATAGAGAAAGAACATACAACTATCCAAGACAAATTCAAGAAATATGATAGATCTATTCAACACTTGGAAGACACCATCAGAAGGCCTTATCTGAGGGAAATGGGTGTAGAGGAGCATATAGAGACATAAGGTAATGGTCTAGAAAATTTGTTCAACAGGATCCCAGCAGAGAACTTCCCAACACGCAAAAAGATAGGCATATTCAGATACAAGAAGCTTTTAAAACTCTAAATAGACCAGACAAGAACAGGACTTCCCATCGTCCAATTAATTATAAGCCACACAGGATCAATCAGACCAAGGAAATGATCCTTAAAGCTGTCAAGGAGAAAAGATCAGTCACCTATAAAGGAAAACCAATTAGAATCACCTCAGATTTCTCAAAAGAGACAATTAAAGCAAGAAGAGCCTGGAATGGTGTATGCCATGCTCTAAAGACAAACAACTATCAACCAAGAATAGTGTACCCAGCTAAACTCTCAAACATAATTGAAGGTCTAATAAAAATCTTCCATAGCAAAGAAAAACAAACAATATATCTCCACCAAATCAGCTCTACAAAAGATACTAAATGATGTCCTAAATATAGAAAACCAACAAGACCACAATAAAGGCCAAGAAACCACATACAAACAGAATCCAAGAACCAGAGAAAGAATCCAGTAGGCGCAGCACCCAAGAAGGTGGATAAAATGGCAGGAGCACCCAAATACCTCTCAGTCCTCTCTCTCAATTTTAGGGGATGTAACTCTCCAATTAAGTGACATGGACTGTCTAGTTGGTTTAAAATGCAAGATTCTTCTATCTTCTACCTTCAGGAATCACAACTTGCCCATAAAAATCAAACACATTTTGAAAGTGAAAGGCTGGAACAAAATCTACCAAGCAAACGGCCCCCCAAAACAGGCAGGAGTTGCAATCCTAATATCAGATAAAATAGGCTTCAAATTAACATTATTGAGAAGAGATAAAGAAGGTTACTACATACTAATTAAGGGATATCTCTTTCAGGAGGATATTAAAATTCTAAATATTTGCCAAACAATAGTGCACCCAAATTTATACAAGAAATACTACTTTAAATCTCACATAGGTCCAACGACATTAATTGTTGGGGACTTTAACAAACCACTATTCCCACTAAATAGATCAACTCGGCAAAAACTCAACAGAGAAACTGCAGATCTAAACAAGTGCATACATCAACTGATTTAGCAGATATCTAGCAAATATTCATCCAGCAGCATAAGAATACACTTTTTGCTCAGCAGCACATGGAACATTTTCCAAATCAAACTTGTCAAAATTCAGAAACATTGAATTCATATCTTGCATTCTATCAGACCAAAAGGGAATAAAATTAGAACTCAACACAAAAAGCCACCAAAGAAAGTCCAGTATAAGATGGAGGCTGAAAAACACACTGTTCAAACACCAGTGGGTCATGGAAGAGCTTAGAATCGAAGTTCAAATGTTCATATTATTCAACAAAAACTAGCACAGAGATTTTCTGCTCCTCTGGGACACAGAAAAGGCACGATTCAGAGGCAAGTATATATCTCTGAGTTCCTATATTAACAAATTGGAGAGACCTGGAATCAACAATTTAATGAGATCTGACACTCCTTGAAAAAGTGAATCAAGATAAACCCCAATCAAGTTGATGGAAAGAAAGAATTAAAATTCAATCAGAATTAAATGAATTAGAATCCAAAAAAAACCATATGAAGAATCAACAAAATGAGAAGGTTCTTCAAAATAATTAACAAAATTGACAGACCCTTAAAAAAGAAAAAGAAGAGAACACACCCAAATTAATAAAGTCAGAGATGAGAATGGAAACATCACTACAAAAACAACCAAGATTCAGAACATTATAAAGGAATACTGCTCAAAACTTTATGCTAATATGTTTGAGAACTTGGCAGAAATGGACATTTTCCTGGCAAATATTGACATGCTGAAACTAAGATGAGTTAAACCATCTTAACAGGCACATATCAAGCATTGAAATAGAAAGAGCAATAAGAGAACTCCCATCTAAGAAAAACCCAGGAATATATGGTTATACAGCAGAATTCTAAAAGGCCTTCAGAGCAGAACTCACACCAATACTCCTCCAAATCATCAATGAAATTCAAAGAGAAAGTTCCCTACCGAACTCTTTCTATGAAGCCATCATAACCCTCATCCCCAAACCCTCATCAAAGAAAGAGAACTATAGACCCATTTCTTTGATGAGCATTGATGCAAAGCCTCTCACCAAAATTTTGGCTAATCAACTTCAACAATTCATCCAAAAAATCATACACCATGAGCAAACAGGATTCATTTCAGGGATGCAAAGCTGCTTCAATATACACAAATCAATTAACATAATTCATCACATCAACAAGAGCAGGGATAAGAACCACATGGTTATCTCAATAATTGCAGAAAAAGCCTTTGACAAGATCCAACACCCTTTTATGGTGAAGGTCCTGGAAAAATTAGGAATCTATGGAACATTCCTCAATACAATAAAGGTTGTGCATGACAAAACTACAGAAAGCATTATACTCAATGGTGAAAATCTAAAGCTATTCCCTCTAAACTCTGGAACGAGACAAGGAGGCCCACTCTCTACTGCTCTTCAATTCAAACATAAAGAGGAACCCAATAGGGAAAGAAGAAGTATAACTTTCCCTATTTGCAGATGACATGATCTTGTATTTAAAGACCCCACTCCCAAGTTACTCAAGGTTACTCAAAACTTGGGCAAACTAGAAGGGTATGAAATTAACCCTCAAAAACCAATGGCTTTTCTGTATGCCTACAATGAGAAAATTGTGGCTGAAATTAGGAAAGCAACTCCATTCGTAATAGCCCCACAAAAAATAAAATACCTACGAATTAACTTAATCAAAGGAGTGAAGGACCTCTATGATGAAAACTTTAAATACCTGTAAAAGGAAATCAAAACAAACTTAGAAAGTGGAAAAACTCCCATGTTCCTAGATTGGAAAGATCAAATCGTGATAATGGCAATACTTCCCAATGCTATCTACAAATTGAATGTGATACCTGTCAATATTCCAACCTCATTCTTCAAGGACATAGGAAAGGCAATCGAAAAATTCATATGGAACAATAAAAGACCCTGAATAGGAAAAACGATCGTTAACAGAATGAACAGTGTTGGAGGAAAATCAGTACAAAATTTCAAACTCTTCTACAAAGCCATAGTAAGTAAAACAGCTTGGTACTGGCACAAGAACAGACCTCAGGACAAATGGAATAGAATTGAAATGAACCTAAAGACCTACAGCCATCTAATCTTTGATAAGGGAGCTGAAAAAAATAGAATGGAAGAAAGACAGTCTCTTCAGTAAATGGTGCTCTCAAAATTGGCTAACTACTTGTAGAAAAATAAATCTAGATCCTTATATATCACCCTGTAGCAGAATCAACTCCCAATGGATCAAAGACCTCACAATATGAAGACACTCTGAAAACATTACAGGATGGAATAGGAGAAACCCTAGATCTCCTTGGTACAGGCTGAAAATTGCTTAATAGAGACCCAGAAACACAACAAATCATAGAAAGGTTGACAAATGGAACTGCATGAAATTGCAGAGCTTCTATATGGCAAAGGACATAGCTAGCAAGATCCATAGAAAGTCCACAAATAGGGAGAAGATCTTCACTAGCCATACAATGGACAAGGGTCTCATATCTAAAATATATCTGGAACTCCAAAAAATTAAATCCCCCAAAAACAAATCCTAAAAGAATCAACAGCCCAATAAATAAGTGGGCTAAAGGCTTAAAGAGAAACTATTCTGAAGAGGAAGGAAAGATGGCTAATAGACACATGAAGAAATGCTAAACCTCCCTAGCTATAAAAAATGCAAATCAAAACAACATTGAGATACCACCTCACCCCAGTTAGAATGGCTATAATCAAGAACTCTATTAACAACAGATGCAGGAGGAGATGTGGATAGGGGAACCCTACTGCATTGTTGGTGGTAGTGTAAACTTGTTCAACCACTTTGGAAAGGGGCATGGAGGTTCCTCAAAAGACTTCATATGGAGCTCCCCTATGACCCAGGAATCACACTTTTGGGCATTTACGCAAATGATGACAAAGAAGACCACACTAAAGCTCCCAGCACAACTATGTTTATGGCAACATTATTTACCATATCTAAGCTTGGAACCAACCCACATGCCCCTCAGTAGATGAATGGATCAATAAATTGTGGTATATATACACAATGGAATTTTTGCCTCCATCAGAAATAATGACATTGCCCCATTGTTAGGAAAATGAAAGTCTTGGAAAAAATTATATTAAGTGAACTACGCCAGGTCCAAGTACACATAGGCCCCATGGTTTCCCTTATTGGTAATAAATAGGATATGTCTGAGACAAGCAGAAAAGGTCAGATTCGTTGATGTTAGGTGAAATATACCCCAAGATAAGCATTCAAATATTTTTTCTTTCATGCGATTGTTTCTAACATATTTATAAGATGAATTTTTGTTGCTTTGTATGTCCCTTCCCCACAATATAGCTCCTGTTTTCACTGTATTTTATGTTGGTATAGTTTGTGGAAGGGAAAGGAAAAAACAAATCTTTTAAAAAAGGATAGAGTTGGACCCATTGTAACAATGAGATGTACAAGATGTTTTGTCGAAAAATGAACTTTAAAATTTTCGCAAGGAGGGGCATAATGGGGGGAGGGGCAGGAGGGATGAGATGGAAAGTGATAGGAAGTGGAAAGAAAAGAGGAGGCAACGATGCTTGATAAGAAATGTACTCATTATCTTGCCCATGTAATTGAAACTCTTCTGTATGGTATTTTCAGAATAATAAAAAAAAAACCTTCATACCTATTAATGGTATACGAATTCTATGTGCTTAGAAGGGTCTTTTTATTTTCACAGTCGTTTTTGGCATACACAGACATATCATTGATTATATGAAGATAATAAATTTCCAGATGCTTGCCAGGAGGAGTAAAACCTATAGTTTATTTTTTTCCAGAGGCTTCCCATTTCATGAAAGAAATATGCTGCTTGATGTAGGATTTCACAAAATTATACTGCTAGGAAGAACTTAAACAATCATCTAACATTACAGAGATGAGGGAGATGAATTGATCTCTTAAATAATTTACTTTTGGGTCAAATAAGAGCAGGCTGCCCAAAAGAGAGTAGACTTTAGAGAAACATGATGAGTTGTATGTAAATAGGTGCTTAGCTGATTTTGTTAATTTGTGAACTAATACAGGGAAATAAAGTACAGCAAGGTAAAAAAAATAAAGAACTCTGCATTGAAATACTCATCTGTGTGTGTGTGCACACACGTGCCTGAACACACACGTGCATGTTCATGTGCTCATGCATGCATCATTCCTGCTCTAAGCATCTGTGCCCAAAGTAGTGGTCTACCACTTGAGCCACGGATGCACTTCTGGTTTTTTGGAGATAATCACATGTTTTTTCATGATTGTACTGGCTTTGAAAAGTGGTTTTCAGATCTCGGCCTCCAGAGTAGCTAGCTAAGCTGATTCACCCTCTGAGTAGCTAGCTAAAATTCTGTTTGTCCTCTATGCTTCATTGCTCTTTTATTCTTTTCCTGAGGTAATCACAAACGTGTCATAAAAATGTCTAATTGCTTTAAAAATACTGTTACTGTTTGGCACCAGGGGCTCCAATCTGTACTTTTAACTACTTAGGAGGCTTGAGAACAGAAACCAGGCCAAATTTTAGGGGAGTTCCTTCTCAATCTATAGCTGGGTGCATTAGATCATTTCCACCATCCTGCACTATCTAGAGACTAACATTGGAAGGACTGCAGGATCCAGGAAGCTAGACAAGTTGGTGTGCAACTCTGATGCAATTGATGATGGGAAACTTAAAAGGACAGATCAGGTTAATGTTTTTGTGGAAAGGGAACCCTTATCCTAAAATTAACCACTGACATAATGCCAGCCTAGCAAGAACAATACCCCAATTTGAAATCCTCACAATTTTCCAAAACCAAAATAAGTACATACATTAACATCCCAAAACTTAGTACAATCTGTTCTTTGCTCTAATATCATCTTTATCTGATTATCATATGACATGACAGAATAGTTTCTTCATTAAACTTATGATATATTTTAAAAGACCTAGAAAATTCTTTCTCACTTATTAAGTGCAAACGAATGGCATATTACCTCATTTCTTACATATTTGACTGCCACTAAAAATCTATTCAATGATTAGTATAGTAATATATTCTGATTTATTACTTTATTTGTAACAGTTGTTAAACATGTTGCTTTTCTGCTGAAGTATAAGTATTTAAATAATCTTAACACAGGGTGCTATATGCTGAGTCCTGGGAAAGAGTGCTATGTGCTGAGTTTTTCAAAGCATGCCATGCACTGAGTCCTATACAGGGCGTGCTATGGACTCCCTCCTTCAAAGGGTGTTGTGTGCTGAGTCATCCCAAAGGCTACGATATGCTAAGTCCTTCAAAGGACACATTGTGCTGTCTTTTACATAGTGTGCTTTGTGCTGTTTTTTGAAGTATGCTGTGTGCTGAGTCATCCCAAAGTGTGCCATGTTCTGAGTCCTTGAGAGGTAGTTTTCCCCAACAATCTCCCTCAGTCTCTCAGTCTCTCAGTCTCTCTCTCTGTCTCTCTCTCTAACTGGGTCACTGTGCACGTTCTTGATATGTGGAGTGGAGAGGCTTGGAGGAGAGTCTCCTCTAGAGGTGGGGCTGAGGGGAGATTCGATCCCCTGAGCAAGCGCTAGGGTTGGCGGGGAGTGCAGAGCTGAGGTGAGGCTGTAATTCCCATGGCCTGGAAGCCTTAGGGGCCATTCAGGGCTGATCTTTTGGGCAAGGGTAGGGGGTGGAGCCAAGGGGAAGAGGGGACTGGGCAGAGGGGAGGAGGAGGGAGGGTCGGGGGCCTCAATGTGGTGTCAGCAGTGGCCAGGGTCTCCCAGGGGCAGATGTACATGCGCAGAGGATGTGAGGCGGCCTGCAAGAGGAGTAGAAGTAGAGAGAGAGAGCAGAGAAGAGCAAGGGTAGGCACGAGGGTAAGTGGCTTCACATGCTCTGTTCGTGGATCAATAGAAAAATAGCCAAAACAAGAATAAAGGAAACAAATGTACAGCCAAGAAAAATATAGTTAGAATAAAGGTAGAGGCAATAAAGGTGCAGCCAAGTATAGAGGAAGCCTTGAACCAACACCCCTTCCTGCAAGCATGCTTCCATGAAGCTTATGCTTTGTCTGGCATGATCTCTCACGCAGCTTCAGCAGGAGGTGTCATGGCATTTCTTCCTTTTCTATTTTTTAATTGAAACTCATGAATGTCTTGGTGCACAGAAGAGATAAATCTAAAGATCATCAGGCCCTGGAAACTGGTCTGAAATTCTTGTCTTCAACCATGGTGGGTTTCCCCTCACCCACAGTGCCCGAGAGTTAATCAGACCTTGAGTTGAAATCCCAGGCCTGTCAGAAAAATGGTGAGAATTCGAAGCCAGGGTCTTAAATTATTTTTAACCAGGAACATGAACTGTCTTGAGAGCACTCTCTGTGCTATGATATCATTCTATTCAAAGCAAATTTGTTAGCTGGGTGCTATTCTTCATAACGACTATGGATGTTCACTGAAAGAAATATATGCATATATATGCAGACACATGCAGTTACTGGTTCTTTTTTTTTAGTGCAGATTCTGAGGCTTGAACTGAGCCTAGAAATTGTCCCTGAGCTCCATTTACACAAGGAAGCACTTTATTGTGCCTTAATCCATGATACTTCATTAAATGGAGGCATAATTTAATACCTAATAATTATTAGTAATATTTTACATGTAATTTAATAATATATAGACATCTCACATTCTATAAGTATATTTATATTTTCTATAAATATATTTATATTTAAATGTACAGTGGAATATACATATACATCTCTCTATATATATATTTATATACACTTATTTGCAGCAATTTACACATCTATCTATTTATATATTGGCCAATGCTGGGGCTAGAAATCAGGTCCTGGAAACTGCCTGGCATTGAATTTGTTTGAGGCTGCTGTGCTTAAACTGACCCCTTGATGAATTGGACATTCCAGGCCCTGAGTTCAAATCCCAGGAATGCTGAAGTCAATTGGTGGAGTAAGAAGCCAATGATGACCTAATTTCCTTTCCGTGGAAATATTGTGCCCTAGGTACAATATGTAATATCTATGCAAGTACATATGTATGATATATATTATACATGTATATAAATATTATTTTTGCCAGTTCTAGGCCTGGAATTCACACACTGGGAAATGCTCCGGATTTGTTTTTCTTCTAGGTTAGCTTTCACTTCACCCAGAGCACAATAGTGTTACCTAGTCTCTGAGTTCAAATTCTAGGTATGGCAGATAAAGTGGCCCAAACTCCTAGCCAAGACCTTAACTTTTTTGGGGGGGCAGGCATGGGGCTGGAACTCAGGTCACCACAAATCTGACTCAGCCTTGATTACCCTAGGCTGGGGTGCAGCTTTTAAACCCACAGATGATCCAGGGATCAACTCCCAGCTGTGGCAAAAAAAGTAAAGCAACCAAAATGGAAAAGGAAAATCCAGGAAATTTTAGACAACAGTTTTACCTTTGTTTCCTTTGCACTGTGACCATCCTGGCTCTCAATGACTCGGCTTGAAAATTGCACATGTCCTTGCATGGCCGAAGGCTGGCGAGCTGTCAGTGAAGCCTGAGCCCAACCAAGACACCTAGGCCCTGAGTTCTGTGCTGGGACTTCCACCTACTCGTTCCTATCTATAGGAACAATAATAGAATCTTTGTAATGTACCAATTGAACTACTAATTAGCTAGTCATTGTATTATAAGATTGTACGCAATAAATATAGGTCATTGATTAACTTAATTAACACTTTATTAAGTCTCCTACTGTGATTAATTAATGGTGGCATAATTTTAGACCAAATAATTCATAGTAATAGAATATATAAAAATAAGATATAGGTCATCATTCTTTATATAGAGTTACACACTAGAATCTACATAAATGTCTATCTGTCTCTATCTATAACTTTATTTATAGATTCATATACATATCTAAATACACACACACGCTGCAATCTACACATCTATCTGTTTATATATTGGCCACTCCTAGGGCTTCATCTCAGGTCCTCAATTTTGCCCGACACCTTCACTTGCGTCAGCCTGGTGGGCTAACATTGACCCACTAAAATATATAATTGATCCTCTAAAATATATAAAACTAAATAAAAAATAAAATAAATAACTACACTAACTGCAATATGCAATAAACATGTATATGTAAATATAAATCATGTGTTTAAAATGTATATGAATATTATTTTAGCAAGTGCTAGGAACAGGCCTGTCTTTCTTGTCTTCCAGCATTGTGAGCTTTCCCTTCCCCAACAGTACTGCAGATTTACCCAGCCCCTGAGTTCAAATCCCAGGCCTGGCAGAAAAAATGGAATGTATATAACACCAAGTAGCCTAATAATTGTTTAAATATTTTTAATGTATATATGTACGTATGCATTTATGTATTACATATTTTTATTTTGTCAAGCACAGGGCTTGAACTCAGGGCATGGCAACTCTGCCTAAGCTTTGATCACTCTAGGCTGGGTTGCAGCCACTGGACCCCCAGCCAAACCTCGGTTCCTGGGCCTCAAAGGATGACAGGAAAATTAAATAAATAAAACGACACAGAAAAAAAACCAGTAACTTGCAATGGCTGCCGGTTTTACATTTGTTTTCTTTTCAAGGTGACCATCCTGGGTCTAAATAACAGGGCTGAAAAAAGTGTCGGTAACCTGGCATTGATGAAGGCTGTCAGACTTCCAGAGAATCCATGGGCCAACACCGCAACATAGGCCTTGTGTTCGAAGTCGGGTCCTGACCCCAACCAAGGGAGGGAGATCCTAAGAGTCTCGTTCCTATTCATAGGAATACCGATGGAAAGATATGAATGTCAAGGTTGAATTACTTGTTCCTGAATGATACTGGCATAAAATTAGAGAGGGATTTTAGGAGGCTGATGGATTTTAATGAATATTTTAGAAACATTAAAAGATTACTATTAATTACATGGACACAATAGCTTTGGGACAGTGGTCGATATAATTAATAATTCATTAAGGATGAAAACAGTAATATTACTTACATGGAGGCATAATAAATACCCAAGAATTGGTAGGAATGTAGCCTATATAAGTAAATAATGTATAGACATCTCTGGCACTCTATAAAGATTTATATTTATTTGTGTACTACCATCTGCATGTCCATCTGTTCTTGTTTTGTAAACCCCTGGGGCTCAATCTCAGGTGCTGGGAACTGCTTGTTGGCTTCATATGCCCCAGGCTGGCGTGCTTACACTCATTCATGAATTGGGCCTTGTAGGCTGTAAGTTCAGATGCCAGCACTAACAAAAATTGAATCATGCAGTAAGACACAGGGTGACACATGTTTTCTTTTTCTGTGAAATTCCTGGGTGTCAGGTGTGAAGTTTTATACATAGGCAATTCTATACCCTATGTAATAAGTGTAGTAAATATTCCATGTGTTACAGCAGTCAATAAAATAAGTTTTAAATGAATAAAAAATAAAATGAATAACTACACTAAGCACAATTTGGAGTCAACATATGGGGCTCAATCTCAGGGCCTGGGAACTACCTGGCAGCTGAATTGGCTAGGGCTGCTGTGCTGGCAGTCCCCCATTCATGAACTGAGACTTCTTTGCCCTAAGTGTAGATCCAAGCACTCCCAAAAACATAATCTTGTAGTGAGAAGCCGAACATGACACATGTTTTCCTTTTCTGTGAAAGTGCTCGGTGTCAGATAGGATATATAATTTGGATATTAATCTATATGCTATGTAATATGATGTAATAAATTTAAAAAACATCATAGGTAGAAGAATTGCCACTACAGTAAATGATAAACAGATTGAATTAGTAGTGAATCATTCTAGGATAAAATTAGACGCAATAAATGTAGGATGTGCACTAAGTTTAATATTTTATTAAGCATGAACAGAATAAAAATTACATGGAGACATAATTAAATAACTAATAATTGGGAGTAACACATGATGCATAATTTAATAATGTATAGACATTGGTCTCATTCTATGAAATATCTAATTATATGTATGGATATATGTACAAAAATGATAAACAATTATAGGATATTGAGTAATTATTAATTAATGCTTTATTAATTTTTAACTGGGACACATCATTAAATGGAGACATAATTTAATACCTAAGAATTGGTAGCAATATTATCTATAATTTAATAATATGCAGAAATCTCTTTTTCTGTATATAATATTTATATATAGCAATCTCTATTTACACCTCGTTCCCTCCAGAGGCTCGGGGGTTAAGTGCTCTCATAGTAAGCACAAAGCCCTGGGTTCGATTCCTCAGTGTCACAAAACAGAAAACTCAGAAGTTCTGCTGTCTTTCAATCAATTGAGTGCTAGCCTTGAGCACAAACGTTTAGGGACAGTGTCTAAGCTCTTACTCAAGCCACAGGTCTGATGCCAAAAAAAGTAGGATATTCTAACTGCTTAATAAAATATTAATTAAACTTAGTGCACATCCTACACTTATTGCTCATTACAGAGCAATCTAGGAGTCTGGTGCTGACAGCTGCCACCTAACCTGACTTAGCCACATGTAAACTGCTGCAAGCCAGCTCCATGAGTTACCCAGGTCATCCTGGCTTATGCCCATCACCCTAGCTGCTCAGGGGCTTTAAAACCCAGTACTGTCAGGAAGTCTGAGAGACACCTCAAAATGTGGCTCCAAGTGGTAGAGCTTTGAGTTCAAGCCCCATGGCTAACACCCCAGAAAACACCCCTCTAAACCATTAGATGTGAACTTGTATGGTTTGTAAATTTTCCTCAAAGAATGGTGAAAGCACCCTAATTCCAATGACAGCTTGTGGAATGGAGCTATGTGCTGAGTCCTCCATAGGTTGCTCTGTTCTGAGTCCTGCACAGGGTGCTATGTGCTGAGTCTTTCACAGGATGCAGTGTGCTGAGTCCTGCATTGGGTGCTGGGTGCTGAGTCTTTCACAGGATGTTGTGTGCTGAGTGGTGCAAAGAGTGCCATGTGCTATGTCCTTAACTGGGTGCATTCTTACACCTTTTCTATGTAAGAGCCCCATAACTTAGATAATTATACAGACAAGAATATTGAGGCTCAAATAGGTCCCCATGTCAGGGACAAAATTATGTATTACTGAAGACTCGTGAGTTGTCTACAACAGACAATGGCTTGGTTTGGTTTTTTCTTGGTCATGAACCATGAACTTGGGGCTGATGCAGTGACCCTTACCTCTTGGGCTCATGGCTAGCACTCCACCACGTGGAGCCATGGACCCCCTTGCAGCAGAGGCCATGGCCAAGGGGTCAGTAGCTGAAGTCTGTCATCCTGCCTTCTTGGGAAGCTGAGTTCTAAAGGTCTGTGTTCCAAACTATCTCACACACAAAAGGTACCATGAGACTATTATCTCCAATTCACTACTAAGAACCTGAAGGGGAAGCTGGGTACATGAGGTCATGTCAGCTATCCTACCTACTCAGGAGGATGAGATCTGAAGATCATGGTTCAAAGCTAGACTAGGCAGGAAAGTCCTTGAGAAACTTAGCTCCAATGAACCACCAGAAAACAGGAAGAAGCTCTATGACTCAAGTGGTAGAACACAAGAATTGAGCTGAAGAGGTCAGGGACAGCACCAAAACCAAGACTTCAACTCCTTCAATCGACAACAAGAACAATAAAAAAGACAGAACTAAACTAACAATGCTGAAGTAGAGGGCTGTGAATGTGCCTTAGTGGTAGAATGCTTTGCATATATGAAATCGTGGGCTTCATTTCTCAGGACCGCATTACTAGGACAAAGCCTGAACTAGCTCTGTGGCTCGAATGGGAGAGGGATATCATTATACAAGAGAAACTAGGTACAGTGCTCAGATCAGGAGGTCAAGCTTCAAGATTCATGTATTTGTGTGCATGCACACTCACACCCGTGCACACACACAATGTGGTGTGCACATATACACACACACATTCATCACAGACCAGATGTGATGTTGTTACACAAAATGGTAAAGTACTGAGCTTCTGCACTGAGCTCATTGTCAGCACCCAGCCCTGTGTTCAATCCCAAAACCTAGCCACCCAGGGCCCAACTAGGAGAAGTCAAAGGTTTCAAAACCTGATGAGCTTCACCAGTCCTACATGACAGGAAGCTTTGTGATATACAACATGTGCTTGGATTTCCCAAGCTTCTGGAAACATAGGAGAGGCATCATAGGTCCAACATTGCCTGCAATGAATCGTGTCATTATGTTCAGTGCCCTAGCTGTCTGCCCTTCAGGCAGACAACTGAATTATATTGAGCACTTTAACTCATCACCAGACTATAGTCTCACAAAGGCAGGATAAGTGCACAGAACTTGGCCTGCCATGGGAGGTGGCACAAATGAAAGTCTCCTGTTAAAACAGAGCACTGGGGAGAGAGATAGCTAAGGGTACAAAGAGGAATTATTTTTTGTGACTTTCAGAGCCTGCCCACACTCAGCCTCACTAACTGGCCCAGATGGCGTTGTTTGTTACCCAGCTGTACAGGAGTGAGGACTTTTGTGTGCCTCTCCAGACAATGAGATAGTCTTCCTCCAGCAGGCCTGTGATTCAGAAAAACCCTTAAGTTACAATGTGAACAGTGAAGGGAGCCCCGGAACATGCACTATCTTGAAAGAAGTCTGTCTGTTATGAACTCATTGTACTGAATACAAATTTCCTAGGTTGGTGCGATTCATCATAGCTACTCTGGATTTTCACCTATAAGAATATAATACAAAGACAAAGACAGGCTCTTTTTGAGGGGGCAGGTCCTAGGGTGGAAGTATGAGCCTATACACGGTCCCTGAGCTCCTTTTGCTCAAGGGTAGTGCAATAAGCTTGTTTCACAGCCCCACTTCTGGGTATTTCTGTGATCTCTTAGAAATAACTGTGTCATGGATTTTCCTACACTGGTTGGATTCAAACTAAGTTTCTCTATATTTCAGTCTCCTGAGGACCTGGGATTACAGACAGCAGCCACTGGCACCTTTTTTCTTCTCTTCTTCATTTTTTAATCTGGACAATCTGACTTCTTAATGGTCATTCCCAAGGTTTTAATTTATAAGTAAAATACCCAATGTTCTTTATAGCTGCTTTCCCTGAGAAGGATTTTCCCTCCTCATCTTCCCCTCTGGTCACAGGTTTTAGGCCAAAAGTGAGAAATGAGTGTCACAGGATTTGGGAGCAAATATCCACAGTACATGCCAGTTCTGTTACTTAGCATTGAGCTGCTGTGAATTTACTGTCTCAGTATATGAGGACCGAAAGGTGGAGCGATCCTCATACAGTCTGCATTGCTCCTTTAGCCTATAAAGTGATCTAATAATTATGAGTGCTTTGTGTCTCCAACCTTAAGTGTCTAGAACACACTAGTAGCATCTTCATGTGAAGGGTTAAAGTTTTGAGGCAGTGACCACTTGTTGCTTGTTTCTAGCAGAGCAACATATGGTGGTAATCCAAACACCTGGTTGGTTGTGTGCCTTTATAAACCCTGCAAATCTTTAGCTCAGGGTTCTCCTCCTAGGCTCCACTGTGTCGGAATGTAGGATGAGACCCGAGCTCCCGCCCATTTAAATAAAACCTTAAAACAGCTGTAAAGTCTGACTCTCGATGGTCTTCTTGGTGGGGATCCTGCGACCTGGGTATAACATAATAGTGGGGGTTCGTCCGGGATCCCCCCAAAGACCTCCGAGATCTCAAACTCCAAAGGTAAAACAGCACTGTCTTTATTAATTTGTCTTGTCCTTTCATTTGTCTGTTTTACTTTCATTTTCCTTTGTGAGGATGGCCTCTCCGATTTGTAAAGGGTTGTTGAAGCAGGCGCCCTTTCACCACAACCCTGGAGGAACTAGGATATGTCCAAGATCCTCTTGTGGGGCAGGGGTCCTTGGAACCCTGCCACATGGGGCGGGGGTCCTTGGAACCCCACTGTGTGGGGCAGGGGTGGCAGTCCTTGGAACACCACCGTGTGAATTGTGGCGCGGAGGTTGGTTCAGTGTTGGGCCAGAACTGACCAAGAGGGTCTCCTAACAGAGGCTCAACTCGCCCACTGTGGCTCTTCTCCTTCTGCTGTGTGGTGTGGGTGTGGAACCCCACCATGACAGTAGTCAGTGGACCAATTTAGGAGATCTCCACTTTGTAAGCTTTTTTTAGTAATTGTCAGGCCTGCATGTGTTTTGTTTGTACTGTTTATTGTTTTTTTGGACTGTACGTCTGACAGGACTGGAAACCATAGGCACCACTCCATCTAGCCCCCTAGACTTACAAAAAGAAACAGATACAGGGTACCCCCCGGTTTTTCAGGGAGATAACTTGAAAGAAGAAATGTTTCCTCCACCATATTCTCCTTTCCAGGTCCCTTTTGCAGAACCTGAGAATGATCAAGAGGAGGAGGGCGCTATAGAACACTCGGCACCTGCCCTTAACGTTTTTGAGGAGCCAGTCACTCGAAGATGCCGTGGGATCAATCCCCCTTCTAATGCAGCTGTTTTTCCCTTATGCTCCATAGGTCCTGTGGATGTGGATGGTCAACAGCAACTCTAATATTGGCCATTTTCTACCAGTGATCTATACAATTGGCACACCCAAAATGCCCCCTTTTCTGAGAAACCCCAGGATTTAATTTGTTTGCTTGAATTTGTTCTCTTTACTCATCAGCCCACCTGGGATGATTTTAGTCCACTTTTACAGGTCATTTTTACCACCGAAGAGAGAGACTATATCCAAGAGGCAGCCCGGAAACATATCCCTGGCCCCACAAGAGCACCTATTACAGATCCTGCCCTTATCATCAGGCTCTGTTGGCAGGTCTCAAGGAAGAGACTTGCCAACCTACTAATATGGCCAAAGTTTATGATGTTATACAGGGAGGAAGTGAAAGTCCCGCAGCATATCTTGAGCAGCTCAGGGAAGCTTTTAGTCAATATACCCGTATGATCTTGAGAACCAGGTGTCGGCTCAGATGATTATGTTTGCCTATATAAATCAAGCTGCACCAGACATAAAGCAGAAGTTGCAGGCTCTAGACAGACTTGGTGAAAAGTCTATTAGGGATCTAGTAGCAACAGCAGAAAAGGTTTACAATAAGAGAGAGAAAGTACCAAAGACAGGAAAGGAAGGACAGAGAATGTGAAATTAGTGTGAAAAGAGTGACCAGGCCAAAGATAAGAGGCCAGACTTGTTGGACTCACCACTATCGCACGCCGAGCATACCTGGTTCACAGACGGCAGCAGTTTCATTTGAGATGGAAAAAGGTATGCTGGTGCAGTAGTCACCACAGACACTGAGATAGTGTGGGCAGAAGAACTCCTCCAGGGAATGTCTGCACAAAGAGAAGAACTAGTGGCACTAACAAAAGCCCTACAGATGGGAAAAGGGAAGAGACTAAACATTTACATGGACAGTCGGTATGCATTTGCCACTGTGTATGTCCATGGAGCCATTTACCAAGAGAGGGGGCTGTCGATAGCCGAGGGAAAGGCTATTAAAAATGAACAAGAAATTTTAAGGCTCATCCGGGCCTTATGGGAACCAGCAAATATTGCCATTATCTACTGTCCTGGCCATCAAAAGGTAACTGATTCAATAACCAAAGGAAATAACTTGGCCAATCAGGCAGCTAAGGAGGTGGATCTCCAGCCCAAAGCAGAAGTAGACCCAGGGCCCCAAGCTTTGCCTCCTGAGCCTCAGTACTTCCAAGAAGACCTGGAGTGGATAAAGAAAAGTTCAATGGCCTATAAACCCCCAAACAGAGAAAGAAATAAAGACTGGTGGAAAACTGGTGAGAGAAAACTTATCTTGCCACAAAGATTGGGCAAGAGGATTCTTATGAGAATCCATCTGGTCTCTCACATGGGAACCCGAAGAATGGAGGACTTGTTCCTACACACAGAAGTAAAAATCAGGCAAGGAAATCAACTCATTGAGGACATTGTTAAAAATTTTAAAGCCTGTAAGTTTACCAATGCCCCTAATCAACTGGTTACAAAAGGAGCTCGCCTCCATGAAGATAGGCCAGGTGTGTATTGGGAAGTAGACTTCACAGAAATTAAAACTGGAAAATTTGGATATAAATATTTGCTAATTTTTGTAGACACCTTTTCAGGATGGGTTAAAACCTACCCAACAAAGCATGAGACTGCACACGTCATATCTAAGAAGATCCTGGAAGAAATCCTACCCAGGTATGGCTTCCCATCCACCATCTGGTAAGACAATGAACCAGCCTTCATCTCAAAAGTAAGTCAGGGAATAGCCTCCGCACTGGGGAGGATTGGAAATTGCAGTGTACTTATAGACCCCAGAGTTCAGGGCAGGTAGAAAGAATTAAACAGACTATAAAAGTGACCTTAACTAAATTGGCCTTTGAGACTGGCGCAGACTGGGTATCACTACTTCCTTTTACCCTGTTTAGAGTAGGAAATTCACCCTATCAGCTTGGCTTTACTCCTTTTGAAATAATGTATGGACACCTTCAACCCATTATCCCTAGCCTTCAGACTGAAATGCTTGCTGATTTGGATGATATTGAATTTCTGTGTAAGCTTGTCTATTTACAGCTGGTGCATAAGAGGATGTGGCCCCAGCTTAGAGCATTATATGATTCTGCTTCTATTCCTACCCCCATTTGTTTAAACCAGGGCACTGGGTGTTTGTTCGAAGGCAAAATCTGAGATCTCTGGAGCCACAGTGGAAGGGACCTTACATGGTTCCACCCTTACATGGTGCTACTGGTGTGTAACCCTGCTGCTACTGTGGCATTGCTGCTTGGATCCACTGCTCCCACGCTAGACCGGCTGACCCGTTTGCCCTGGACAAGCATGGGGAAACATGGGAAGTCTTACCCAACCAGTCTGCATACACCTCAAGAAAAGAAAAATGAACTGATTGTTATTGGTATAGTTGTTTAATAATATGGCTAACCCGTTCAAGATCAAGAGCTGTTGGAGTTCAGTTTAAGGCTGGAGCCACAAGATTGTGTTCCAGGACCATAAGTCAAGGGGGGAATGAAGGGTTAAAGTTTTGAGGCAGTGACCACTTGTTGCTTATTTCTAGCAGAGCAACACATGGTGGTAATACAAACACCTGGTTGGTTGTGTGACTTTATATATCCTGTAAATCTTTACCTTGGGGCGCTCCTCCTAGGTGCTACTGTGTAGGAGTGTAGGACAAGGCCTGAGATGCAGCACGTTTAAATAAAACGTTACAACAGCTGTAAAGTCTGACTCTCGGTGGTCTTTTTAGTGGGGGTCCTGCGACTGCGGTATAACAATGTTTCCTTTTTCTCTAGTACTCCTCGAAATTTAGACTAAGGGTTTGTGTGGAGAGGCTTCTTGGTGAATCCCTGAGGAAACCACTTGAAGCCTCCTCAGGAGAAAGCCATTCAAGCCAGCTTAGCAGGAGAGTCTCTGAGACTATTATCTCCAATAAACCACCAGAGAACCAGAAGTAGAGCAGTGGCCCAGAGGGTAGAGCTCCAGCTTTGAGAGAGAAAACTGAGCAGGAGATACAATCCAGACAGTCAGGAAAGCCTGGGAATTGCTTATGTCCAATTAACTACCAGCTGGCGGGAAGTGGAGTTGTGGTGGTGGTAGAGCCTCAGCCTTGAGCAAAGCAGCTCAGGAACACATCGGCGCCTGAGTTTAAGCCCTGGGATGGCCACAAAAATTTCAAAAAAAGAAGGCCAAGTTTATGTATCAGTGCCCTAAATACTTATGTGTGTATGTAAATTACCTCCCATAGTGCAAATTCTGCTTTTATTTACTGGTTTATTTTTCAGATATGCTAATTGTGCATACTGCATCATTCTCTTCATTTCAGACCCATTGCTTTTCTCTACCAGGGTTCTAGGCCTGTGTCTTTATATGAGACACACTGAAGCTTTCAGCAGCCTTTATTTACATTTTATCATGAGGGCAATGCAGGAACAATCACAAATCAGGCAGGGGAAGAGAAGATCAGGTCTCTTGGAAGTAACCGGTATTCAGAAAATTAAACTTGAGAAAATAAATGGTAGCATTCTTATGTAAAAACTACCATTAAGAAAAAAGTGAAGGGGCTAGGAATATGTATTAATGAGAGAGTGCTTGCCTAGCATGCAAGAAGGCCTGGGTTCGATTCTTCAGGCACCCGTACACAGACAAAACCAGAATATGTGTTGTGGCTCAAGTAGCAGAGTGCTAGAGACAGTGCCCAGGCCTTGAGTTCAACCCAACAACTGGCAAAGAGATAGCTACCTAGTCAGGAAGGTAGGTAGATAGATAGAAAGAAAAAAAGAGAAAGAGGGAGGGAGAGAGAGAGAGAGAAAGAAGGAAGGAAAGAAAGAAAGAAAAGAAAGAAAGAAAGAAGAAAGGAAGGAAGGAAGGAAAGAAGGAAGGAAGGAAGGAAGGAAGGAAGGAAGGAAGGAAGGAAGGAAGGAAGGAAGGAAGGAAGGAAGGAAAGAAGGAAGAAAAGAAGGAAGAAAGCTGATAGATGAATCTGTTTTTGACATCAGAAGGAAAGAAGGGACCACTTCCCAGTCACGAGTCTTTCTGCAGTGTTCCAGGACTCCAGCATCACCTTCACACAAACGCAGATCAGGATGACTGTCTCTGTCCCACTTCTCAGGCAGACAAGAGCCCCAGAATCCAGAGGGCAGAGCCAGGTTCTAACTCAGGTGCTTGGAGACAGAAGAGAAATTGCCCTGTTCCTCCTTGGACTGTGGATTTGCATTAATGATGTGGAGAATGTAGTAAGGAGAATGGACTAGCAGAGATAGAAGGGCCTTCAAACCTGAAAAATGGAGAGTCAAAAACCCACACCTTAAGACCAGAGAGCAGGGTTTTCTACTCTGTTCCTCTCCTCTTCCCCACTAAACTGGCTCTCTATAGGTAACCTAAAGATAGCCTGAGGGTCCCTTCACCTGAGGAAGGAAATTTAATTAGTCATCCTTTGAAGAGACTGAGAGAAGCCTGACCCTTCTGTAACTCTAACAAATGTTTCAGGTTTCTCCCACTGCTGGCTGTGCCTGGAATGAATGAAGTGGTTTTGCAGCTCACTTCCCTGTTGAGTATGTACATTCTGCCTCCGAATCCTGCAGGCCTAGTTCTCTTCTCCTAGCCTGGCTTTTGAAACTCTTTTCTGTGCTTCAAATACAGTGTTACTCTGGAGTTCTTCCTGCTAACAGAGCTAGGGCTTGGATCCTGAGAAGTTCATTTGAACCCTGATTGGGTCAATAATATTTCTATCCTTCTTCTGTAGCTCAAGAACTCCAAAAACATTTAGAGTGCAAGTAACTTCTCATCACCAAGCGAAACACAGGAATTTCTTGAGCATCTGACCTTTCAGAACAGGAAGCCAGAATGTCCTAGATTTCACCCTGTGATAGAGACCTCAGCCTCCTGAGCTAGGGTGATGGGTGTAAGTTACTGGTTCTCTGCTAGGGTCAGAACTGTAATGACATTGACAATACAAGTCAACTGCTTATCACAAAGGGCTTGGGGAGCATATTAAGCCTTTCAACAATGTGCTTTTCAGAACCTTGTGGGATGCAAGTTTATAATGCTAGAATCTGAGAGGCTGGGATTATGGATGTGCTACACTTGAACCTTGAGGTCTGACTCCAATTCTGGTGTACATCAGCATTCATTTTCCAAACCATATTCTCATAAATAGCAAACAGGAAAATTACTTTGATTATCCCTCAGTCTTTTTCCAGTGTGTGTCTCAAACTGAAGCCTGGGCGCTGTCCGTGAGCCCTTCAGCTCAAGGCAAACACTCTACCACTTGACCCACAGTGACACATGGGGTTTTTTGATGGTTCATTGGAGGTAAGAGTATAACAGGCTTTCCTTCCCTAGGCTGTCTTCAAACTGTGATCTTAAGATCTCAGCCTCCTGAGAAAGTAGTTTTCTTGAGCCACTGGAATCTGGCGTATTGTTTTGGCCAGACCTGGGGCTTCAAATTAGGGCCTGGGTACTGTCTTTGAGCTTCTTTTTCTAAATGCTAGCACTCTACCACTTGAACCACACCACAGCTTCTGGCTTTTTCTCAGTACGTGGCACTGAGGATTCAAACCCTGGCATTCAAGCATGCTGAGTAAGCTCTCTACCACTAACCTACAGTTCCAGCCCCAACCTTATGATTTTATCCCTCAACTTGCCTATCCACAAGAAAAGGCTTTTGAGTATAAATCATCTAAACAAATCCCTATAGGAAGTTGTCCAAGATAAATAAGACAAAGCTCATACTAGGGACATAGTCTAACCATGTGATGACTTGACAAATGCCTCGATTTAATTATATATCATGTTTCAACACTTAATAAAGTATTAATGAAAAATGAGCATGAATCAATGTACTAAATTATTGTGTATAATTTTATAATATATGTACACAACATAATAAATATTATGTGTATAATAATACTAAATAAATAAACAATTAAATGAATAAAAAATTAAATACAAAAATAATCATAATATGAAATAAACATACATATGTACCTATATATCTTATATTACACATGTATACAAATATTTTTTTCAATTGCAGGGCCTTAATTCAGGCCCTGGGAACAATAGCTTGAAAATCTTTCCCTCAAGGACAAGGAGCTTAGCCTTCACCCAAGGTGCAAAAGAGTTACTTACACAGTGAGCTCAAATCCCAGCAATGGCAGAAATATTGGACCCAGTTCCAAGACAGTGACTTAATTTTTGTAACAGAAACAGTTACGTTTATTCAGTTCCATACTGAACACTGAAAAAAATCAGTGTAGAATTTTGTACAGCTATTCAGACATTCATCCCTTACCCCCAAAGTGCTTCTTGAGCACTACATAATTTTTTGTATGTTTTTCATTTAAAAATGTTGTACAGGGGTGTCACAGTTACATGAGCAAAGTAATGAGTACATTTCCTATTGAGCATTGTTGCCTCCTCGTTTGTTTTTCCCCTACCATCCCTTCCCTCCCATCTTCACAACTAACTTCCCTGCTGAGGTTAGTGACTTAATTATTTATTTTTGGCTTGGCATGGGGTTTGAACTCAAGTAACGGCAACTCTGAGCCTTCCGTCATATTGCTACGGATTCATCAAGACTGTGAGTTCAAATCCCAGGCTAGGAAAGAAAACTGGAAGAAATTCCAAACCAAGGAGCTTTATTATTTCAATTTAGTTAGTTAGTTGGTTAATTAATGAATTAATTAGTTAATTAATTTTGCCAACCAAGGGGCTTGAACTCAGGTCATGACAACTCTGACTCAGCTTCACTCTCCCTAGGATGGGGTGCAGCCTTGAGA
Source organism: Dipodomys merriami (assembly GCF_024711535.1). Classification (NCBI taxonomy): domain Eukaryota; kingdom Metazoa; phylum Chordata; class Mammalia; order Rodentia; family Heteromyidae; genus Dipodomys; species Dipodomys merriami. The sequence continues at coordinate 8,256,703 of NW_027206102.1, forward strand.
CCCAAAGCTGATCCTGGGACCCTAGGCACAGAGGGTTTGCAGGAAGAAAAACAAAGCACAACAGCACGAAAAGTGGGGAGCTGTAGAGGGCTCAGGGTTTTACAAGTTTTTCTTTGCATGGTGACCATCCTGGGTCTGAATGACATGGTTTCAAAGTGGACCTGGCCTGCCGTTGCTGACGGCTGGCAGGCTATCAGGGAAGCCATAAGCCAACATGTCAACATATGCTCTGGGTTCAAATCCTAATCCTTACACACTAATGGCCTGAGATCACAAGAGATTCATGCCTATGCATAAGAATACAGATTGAAAGAGTAGTTCATGCATTTGTCTAGCCTAAAATTGGATGCAATAATCCTAGGATGTTGATTGACATTAATTAATAGTTTATTAAGCATGAAAAGAATAATATTTTTTCAATGAAGATATAATAAATACCTAAAAGTTGGTAGGAACGTAGTAGATGTCATTCAGTCATAGATAAACAGCTCTGGAACTCTTTAACAATATATATTTATTTGTATACCACCTTCTGCCTATCCATGTATTGCTGTTTTGGCCAAACTTGGGGCTTGATCTCAGTGCATGGTAACCACCTGATAGCTTAATAGGCTAGAGGCTTCTGTGCTCACACTCATCCAATCATGAATTGGGCCTGCTAGGCCCTGAGTTCAGATCCCAGCACTGCCAAAAATTTAATCTTTGAGTAAGAAGCCGAGTGTGATATATGTTTTCCTTTTCTGGGAGAGTCCAGGGTGTCAGGCATGATGGAGAAAACATCTACAAATCTAGATGGTATGTGATATGATGTAAACAATGTAATAAATGGTATAGGTGTCATGAAAGTCAATGAAATAAATCGTAAATAAATGAATAAAAAAGAAATAAAATGAATGACCACACTAAACGTAATGTGGACTGAACATCTGTATAGAAGTATAAATCCTACCACACCAAACACGGTATCTACTGACCATCTGTATGGAAGTATAAATCCTATCTTTAAAATGTATATACGGAGTATGTTTTCCATGACTGAGGCTTGAATTCAGCCCACCCCCATGAGAAAGCAATGGCAGAAAATCCTGAGATACAGGAAAAGTCATGGAATGCGATTGATATCATCGAATAAGTAGTTAATGCATGATATGACTAGGAAATGATAGGCAAGACTCATGGGGTATCACTTATTTGTAAAGCAGTGTTGATTAAGCATGACAATACATCACAGTCATGAAATGAAGGCATCTGGAAAGATCCAAAAATCAGTAGACACATGGTAGATTGGATTCCATCACAGGTTATCATCTCTCCTACTCTATACAATTGTGTACTTATTTGCATACTACCTTCAACTTATGAATGGATGACTGCTGTGTGCCCTTCCCCCACACCCTCTCCTGGGGGTCCATCTCAGGTCCTGGGAACGGCCTTACTCCTTAGTGGCTCACAGACTGCTGTGCTCACATGGACCCATTCGTCAATTGGGTCTGCTGGTCCCCGAGTTGAGATCCCAGCAGTGCCAAAAGATTCATCCTGATGTCAGAAGCAAATTGCTGCACCTGTGTTCCTTTCCTGTGCAAGTCCTGGGTCTCAGCTAGGATGGAGAATGCAGGGGCCACCCTGTGGCCACGGAAATAGGTTGTTATCATGTGAGCCCAGTTATACCTGTCATCATATACTGAAGAAAATACACAATACATCCATGAATAGCATACAGAATAGAATAACTACACTAAATGCTAAATGCACAATGCAGTCCACACATAGCTTTGAATATATATCCCATGTTTAAATGATGCATTCAGGACAATTGTGCCGCCCCCTGGTGCTCGATCTCTGTTCCTGAGAACCAACCAGCTCCTTAGTGGCTCACAGTCTGTTGTGATCACATGGACCCATTGGGCAGTTGGGCCTCCTAGGCCCAAAGTTCAAATCCCAGCACTGCCAAAATTCACCCTGATGTGAGAAGCCAGTCATTGCACCAGTTTTCCTGTGCTGTGAAAGTCCTGGGTCTCAGCTAGGATGGAGAATGTATACGAAACTCTATACTCATGGGAATAGTTTGTCATCCAGGTCACCACAGTTATATCTGTTATCCTATAGTCAAGAAAATACACAACACATCAATGAATAAGACACAAAATAAAAGAATGACTACACCGAATGCAAGATGCTGCCCATCCATGTATGGAAATATAGATCCTCTGTTTAAATGATGAATTTATGACTATATTGGCCCCAACCAGAGCTTCATCTCAGGTCCTAGGAATGGCCTCCCTCCTTAGTGCCTCACAGGCTGGTGTGTTCACCATGACCCATTCACCAATTGAGCCTGCTAGGCCTTGAGTTCAAATCCCAACACTGCCAAATGATTTACCTTGATATGAGAAGCCAATCGATCCACCTGTTTTCCTGTCCAATGAAAGTACTGGGTCTCAACGAGGATGGAGAATTCTATATAGACAACTCTATAACCATTCGAATGGGTTGTTATCCATGTCAGCATAGTTATATCTATCACCATACTCAATAAAATACACAATACATCCATGAATAAGAAACAAAATAAAAAGAATAACTACACTGAATGCAAGATGCATACCACACTTGTAGGTAAAGAGAGATCCTATGTTTTAAAAAGGCAGGCTTGTTATTTTGTCCCGTGCTGGGGCTTCAAATCAGGCCCTGGACCAGGCCTGACATTGTAGTCTTCAAGGATGGTGAGATTTTCCTTCCCCTAAAGTGCAACAGAGCTACCCAGACCTCAGTTCAAATCCAAACACTGACAAAAGATTCATTCTGTTGTCAGAAGCCAGTCGTTGAACATGTTTTCCTCTCCTGTGAAAGTCCTGAGCTTCCACTAGGATGTAGAATGTATAGACAACCCTATAAATATGGGAACAGGTTGTCATCCATGTCCGCATAGTTATACCTTTCACCATACTCAGTAATATGCACAATAATTCCATGAATTCGACACAAATTAAGAAGTGCACTGAATGCAAGATGCTGTCCACACATGTATGTAAATATAGACGCTATGTTTAAATTATGAATTCATGACTACCTGGACCTCCCTGGGACTTGATGTCAGGTCCTGGGAAGGGCCTATCTGCTTTGTTGCTCACAAGCTGGTGTTCTCACCTTGACACTTTCCCCAATTGGGCCTGATAGGCTCTGAGTTCAAATCCCAACACTGCCAAAAGATGAATCCTGATGTGAGAAGCCCATCGATTCACCTATTTTCCTGTCCTGTGAGAGTCCTGAGTCACAGCTTGGATGGAGAATGCATAGGAAACCCTATAGCCAGGGCAATAGGTTGTCTTCCATGTAAGCACTGTTATATTTGTTACCTTACTCAGTAAAATACACAATACTTACATAAGAAAGAAAATGAGGAGAAAAAGTACTCCAAAGGCAAGATGCTGTCCAAACATATATGTAAATATTGATCCTATGTTTTAATTATTAATTTATGACTATCGTGACCCACACTGGGGATCAATGTCAGATCCTGGGAATGGCCTAACTCCTTTGTTGCTCACAGGCTGTTGTGGTCACTTTGAACAATTCACCAATTGGTCCTGCTAGGCCCTGAGTTCAGATCCCAGCACTACCAACAATTGGATCATGCAGTAAGAAACCCAGTGTGAAACTTTTTTCCTTTTCTCTGAGAGTCCTGATTGTAAGGCATGATGGAGAACACGTCTACAAATTTAGATTCCATGTGATAGGATGTCATCAATATAATAAAGGGAATGGGTGTCATCATAGTAAAATCAGTGGTAAATAAATGAATAAAACAAAAAGTACAAGGAACAACCACACCAAACGTGTATGGACTGAACATCCATAGGTAAGTACAAACCCTGCATTTTCAATGTATATAAATAGTATGTTTTCCAAGGCTGGGACTTGAATTTTGGCTTAGAGTACAGGCCTGATTTTCTTATCTTCAAGTACGGTGAGCTTGCCCTTCTAACACAGTGCTGCAGATTTACCCAGAACTTGAGTTCAAATCCAAAGCCTGGCAGAATAAATGGGGTGAATTGCAAGCCAGGGAGCTAATTTCTTTTAATTATTTTTTGCTCAGTAGGGGGTTTGAACTCAGGTTGTGGTAACTCTGCCTCAGCTTCGACACCCTATGCTGGGGTGCAGCCACTGAACATACAGTAGATCCTGAGATCCTAGACCCCCAAGCCTTGTGTGGCAAAAATGTACTGAAAAAATGCAGCGAGATGGCCTTTTTATGTTTTCTTCCTTTGCACGGTGACCCTCCTGAGTCTGAATGACACTGTTGCAAAGGGTACTTCACCTTGCATTGCTGAAGGTTGTCAGACTATTGAGGAAGTCATAGGTCCACGTGGCAATGTAGGCCTTGATTTCAATCCTAGTCCTGACACCAATCAATGGCAGGAGATACTAAGAGACTCGTTCCCATCCATGGGAATAACAAGGTAATATTATCAATGTCACAGTTGAATGAGTTGATGGTGAATGATGCTCCTATAAAATTAGACAGCATCATTTCAGAAGACTGATTTCATTTAATATTTATGAAGCATTAAAATAATACTATTACTTACAGAATGTAATAATTTCAGGATATTGATTGATTTACTTAATAGTTTGTTAAGAATGAAAACAATAACATTAATTATATGGAGGCATTATAAATACCCAAGAATTGGTAGGAATGTAGTCTATATAACCAAATAATGTATAGACATCTATGGCACTCTATAAAGATATATATTTATTAGTGTACTACCATCTGGATGTCAATCTGTTCTTATTTTGTCAACCGCTGGGACTCGATCTCAGGTACTCAGAACTGTCTGTCAGCTCAATTTGCCACAGGATGCCAGGCTGACACTCACCCATTCATGAATTGGACCTTGTAGGCTGTGAGTTCAGATTCCAGCACTCCCAAAAAATGAATCATGTAGTAAGAAGTTGATGCTGACACGTTTTCCTTTCCTGTGAAAGTCCTGGGTGTCAGGAAGGATGTGCAATACATATGCAAACCTATATCCTATGTAATCAATGTAATCACTGTTCTATGAGTCATAATAGTCAATAAAATGAGAAGTCAATACATGAATAAAACAAAAAATAAAATAAATAACTACACTGAATGCAATATAGAATCAACATATGTATATAAATATAAATCATATATTTAAAATGTACAAAAATAGGATGTTTTCTAGTGGTGGGCATCGATTTCAGGACTAAGGAAGAGACTTTGAATTTCTTGAATTCAAGGAGGCAAGTTTCTGTAGAGAGCTGCGAGAGGCCGCACCTGGAAGATGGCGCCGGTTTTCGCCCTCTGCCTTCCCGATGGCGAGTGCTCTCTGTGGTTAACAACTCCTTATATGGCTAAGGCAAAGAATCTGGCTTGCTTCCGTGCACCTGAACCTATTGGTGGTTCTCACGTGGCGTATCAGGGTTGGTTACCCAGCGGGTACTTAAGGCTGTGGGGAATTCTCCCCAGGGTTGGGGACAGAAGATTGCTCAAAGGTCCTGAATAAACTGCAGAGAGAAGAGTTCGGTGTCGTGTCTTCCTTGGTGGTCGAGGCAGTAGCAACACGTGGTGGTCCGTACGGGGACTCAGCCATAACCCCAACGAGGACTCAGAACTCTCTGCCGTCAGGGTGGTGCACCGGTAAGTTCCCAGGTAAGCAACAAGAGCAGGGGGGAGGGGGGGGATTTTTTGCTCTTCTCTGTAGATAGAGAGTGAGATCCCGGGGCTAGTCAATAGAGTAGCCAAAAGTAAAAGTAAAAGTTTGTTTACCAGCTTTAAATGTTTAAAACATGGCTGCTTCTTCTTCGCACCCAATTTTTTTGGCTCTCAATGAGCTACTGCACTCAAAAAAGTTAAAAATAAAAAAGAGTACTTTAGAGAGATTTTTGGATGAATGTGACATCGTTGCCCCATGGTTCGCTGTCTCCGGAAGCCTCACGGTGGCCTCTTGGGAGAAACTAGGGAGGGACCTAGATTTTGCCTCTGAACAAGGAACACTTAAGAGCGGAGTGAGACCAATATGGAAACTGATAAGAGGCTGTCTTGAGGACCAGCGTTGCAGTGAGGCGGTAGAAAATGGTCAGACCGCCCTAGAAATGCTTCAGGAAGAAAGATCGGAAAGGGCAGACAGCGAAAAGGAGGAGAGCGGGGGGGGGGGGGGGTTATATCCCGATCTTGCTGAACTAGAGACCTCTGAGTCTACAGATTTAGAGGAACTACAATCACTCATACAACAAATAGAAAAAACAAAGATAAGAAAGAGGAGGGCACGCCTTTCATGTGCTGTGCCGCAACCTCGGCCCCTCTGCTTTATGTGGAGGACCGCGGAAGTGGCAGCCCCAGCTGTTCTTTCAGCCCAGGCATGTGGAAAGCGGTCAGAACCGAGTTACATCTAGCCTGTCCAATATTTCAGGATCCACAGGGACAGTGGTATCATGAACCCTTAGATTTTAAGGTTATAAAATCTTTAGCTGAGTCTGTGCGGACATACATAATCATGGCCTCCTTTACTGTGGCCCAGGTGAAGGCCCTAAACAGACACTGCATGACACCCGGTGATTGGAGTGGGCTCGCACGAGCTTGTTTGAGCCCAGGTCAGTATTTAGATTGGAAGGTCTTTTTGATTGAATTTGCTAGTGAAGAGGCTGCGGCCAATCAGGCTGCGGGAAACCCAGCTTGGGACAGAGATATGCTGCTTGGACAGGGGAGATTTGCCAATCAGCAGATAGGCTACCCGGTTCAAGTTTATGAAGAAATCAATAAAATTGGCATAAAGGCATGGAAGGCCTTACCAAATAAAGGCGAGATGAGTGGCAATCTCACCATAATCCTGCAGGGCTCTATGGAGCCGTTTTCGGACTTTGTTGCCCATATGGTCGAGGCCGCTGGCAGAATTTTTGGTGACCCAGACGCAGCCATGCCATTAATTAAACAGCTTGTTTATGAGCAATGCACTAAGGAATGCAGAGCTGCCATAACCCTATATAAGAATAAGGGACTAGAAGCATGGATGAAAGTTTGCAGAGAGCTGGGCGGACCACTAACTAATGCTGGATTAGCTGCTGCTGTGGTGCAATTAACCCAGAAGGGGCTGAGAAGGTGGCTCAGTGGTAGAGCGCTTGCCTTGCCTGCCTGAGGCCCTGGGTTTGATTCCTCAGCACCACATAAGCAAAAAGAAAAAGCCAGAAGTGACGCTGTGGCTCAAGTGGTAGAGCGCTAGCCTTGAGCTGAAGAGCTGAGGGACAGTGCCAGGCCCAGTGTTCAGGCCCAGGAAAAAACCTATTCAAAAAACGCTGCAAATTTGTCTAAACAGTTGTCTAGTTATCTTTTAGGTAATTGAACTGGGGAGTTCGACAGCCTGATGGAACAGCTCAGGGTTGCCATCGTCACGGTGAACTCGACACGAGTGGATGCCGGATTGGCGGAGGGGTTATCTTCATGGATCTCCGCTGCTATGAATCATCTTAAGGAGTGGGCGGCTTTGGGAGCCCTGACAGGCCTCCTGGTGTTAGTCTCCTTGGTATGTCTGTGGTGCATTTGCCAAATTAGAGGTTCTCAGTGTCGCAGTGCAGCCATGATTATCCAAGCCTTTACAACCATTGGAGCAGGTCAGTCCCCCCAAGCATGGCTTGCCACCCTAAAACAATGAACACAGATTGCAATGCCAAAGTATTGCAGTCGAGAGGCATGAGTTTTGCCCTCGAGGAGAGCATGTTTGATTGCACACGGGTTCGAGTCGCCTTTTCCCGTCCTTGTGAAAAACGAATCAATGGACAGGCTGAATCATCCCTAGAGAAGGTGCCCTCTGGGAGAAGGCTTGTATGCAGTCCTTGCATTGCACAACAGGGATCAGACCTCTGTTCTCATCTGTGTTCTTTAAACAAAAAAGGGGGAACTGTAGAGAGCTGCGAGAGGCCGCACCTGGAAGATGGTGCTGGCTTCCGCCCTCCACCTTCCCGATGGCGAGTGCTCTCTGTGGTAAACAACTCCTTATATGGCTAAGGCAAAGAATCTGGCTTGCTTCCGTGCACCTGAACCTATTGGTGGTTCCCACGTGGTGTATCAGGGTTGGCTACCCAGCGGGTACTTAAGGCTGTGGGGAATTCTCCCCGGGGTTGGGTCAGAAGATTGCTCAAAGGTCCTGAATAAACTGCAGAGAGGAGTTCGGTGTCGCGTCTTCCTTGGTGGTCGAGGCGGTAGCGACAAGTTTCCCCTTTCTACACAGTGCAACAGCAGGGATACCTAGGCCACCAGTTCAAATTCCAGTCCTGGCAGGAGAAAAAATAGCATCTCCATGCTATGTGATGCCCAATTCATAGGTATTTCATTTGGCCTCCATTTAATGAATGTGATTGTTTAAATGCTTCATAAAGTATTAATTAATATCGACCAGTGTCCTATAATGTAATTGCGTATAGTTTTATCCTCAAATCATTCAAGTACTGCCCATTTAATCATGATATACATCACATTCCTTTGGTAGTCATATGAATAGGAATGAGTTTCATAGGATCTCCTGCCATTTGTTGGTGGTAGGACCAGGATTCAAACTGTGGGCTCCAGCTCCTACCACTTCAACCTGAGGATAGGGAACTCACAGGTCTGTCCAAGAACATCAGCAAAACCAATGATTAGCCAGGCATCAGTGGCTCTCAGGAGTCTTCCTTAAAACTTACAAGGTTGTGAAAGGAGGATCATGGTCAAAGTCACCCTAGACAGGAAAGCCCTTGAGACTCCTGTCGAACTAGTGCCAACAAAGCCAGAAGTAAAGCCATGTGGATCCAGTGGTAGAGAGCTAGCTTTGATCAAAAGCAACTCACAGATTGTGCCCAGATCCTGAGTTCAAGGTCTGGGAACAAACAGACATAGACAACAATCTGTGCAGCCATTCGGCTAAAGCAGGTCACCCTCTTGTGCCCAACTGGCATGGACAGAGTTCCCTGGGAAATGGGCTGCGTCATTTTGACTCCTCCCATTCTGCCTGCATCACACGATTCCAGCCACACCCCCATTGTTTCATGGTTCTTTCTGACCAATGGGATACAAGAATGGTGGCCACACCCACATTCCATGCCGACCAGTAGCACCATGATTCCCTCTGTTTGTTGACACCACTACCAGCAGTTGAGAAAGGTAGAGGTGGCTGAGTAAAATACTCGAGGCCTAGGAGGAAAGGGCTTCCTCAGGCCCATCATGTGCCTGCCTGAACTCTGGCCCCCTCCCCCCCTTCCCCATGGAGCAGCATTTCAAACCTGGTGCTGTGGGCTCAGACCCACGGTTTCCTCAGGCAATGGTGCAATGGTGTGCCACGAGCCAGCTTGCTGCCCTGACCTGGTCCTGGCTCCCCTGTCCTCTGCTCAGGGCCTGAGCGTGTGTCATGCCTCTGCCATTGCTGCTTGCCCCACCTGTAGCAGCTCCCAACAGCTTCTGCCAGCAACACATGTGAGTGGCTGCCACACATCCCTGCACCCTGCACCCCATATCACCTCCTCTCTGACCTGGACCCGCGCCTCCCCTGTGCCCCACAGTCTGGCCTACGCCATGCCACAAATGTGCCCCAGGGGTAGGGGTGGGTGTTGACCCGAGGATCTCACCCCCATCCCCAGAGGCTAGTGTCCCAGGAAACCAGGAGATATATGGTTGGGTGAGGAGTGGGCGCCACAGATCCCTTGGCCTGGAGTAGTGGGAGCCACACTGCCTCACATCTTCACCCCTCCTCTCCCTGGTGAAAACCTGGTGGCTTTAGTCAGAGGTAGGGAGGAGCATGTCTACACCTGCCTTCTGGGGTCTTTTTCTTTTTTTCTGGGGATTGGAGGTGTTGGATGCAGAATATAGACACCCTTCCTGTGTGAGCTCTTGTGTTCTGTGTTCGGTCAATGATTCCCCTGAAGACAGAGAAACACATAGAGAGAAACATAGAGAGACAGAGAGAGAGAGAGATAATCTTTTTCCTTGTACAGCCTGACTGTGCTCAGGTGAGTGATCAGTTGGCAAATTGCAGGTGCTGCATGGATGAGTCTTCTGTCACCAGTCTGGATGTGTGTGTGTGTGTGTGTGTGTGTGTGTGTGTGTGTGTGTGTGTGTAGAATTGGGTTGTAACAAGGAGGCAGAATGCTTTGGTAACTTCTACCTGCTATCTTTGAGGCAGGTATGGGCTTCACAGCTGAGGTCTGGGGGCCTGGAAACGTGAGAGGCTTGAAGGGGACCCAGCACTGTTAAATTACAAGAACAAGGGAACTGTGTGCAATGGGGCTGGGTACTCCCTTGAGCCTGATTGGTGGCAGTGGGATATTTGGAGGACCTGGGAGTCTGGCCTGCAGGGGATGGCTTCCCAAGGGGACAGAGACCATGACCAACACTTAGTAAGGATACGAGTTCTGCTGGTATGGAGTGCAACATCATAGGTCAGACTCTGGGTCTTCTCATCATGATGTCTGATGGGCGAGGCCAACCCTATCTTAAATCTTGAGCTGTGATCTTCATATCTCAGCCTCCTGAGTATCTAGGATTATAGGCATGAGCCTCTGGCACTGGGATTCTGGTTCTTTTTGGTATTTTAGGGTTAGACCTAAAGACCTTAGGCTTGCCAGTCAGGTCTTCTACCATGCGAGTCAAGCATTTCTGTCTTGGGCATTTCTGAGATGGAGAAGTAATATATGCTCATGCTGGGCTGGATCATGGTCCTCCTATCTGTGACAGGCATTAGCCACCAGGCCCGGTCTTCTGTAGTTGGGATGGTAGACATGTAGCACCACACTCAGTCATTAGTTTAGATGGATTGTCCCAAACAAAGTCCACAGCAGCCGATTCTTGACCAGACGTGAAGCTCTGGGTTGGGCCTCAACCGTTGGACTTCAATCTCCTCATGGTACAGTTGAGGAAACAAAGGATTAATACAGAGGGATATCTGGAACAGGGACAGGCACAGAGGGAGGGGCCATCTGATCCTTTTCTTGGCAATTCTGTGACCATATGATAGGAAGATTCCCAGAAAGATCTCAGATGGTGTGTGTTATTAATGGTGAAACAGGTATAGGATTATGAAACAAAACATGGCTCTCTTTATTACCCTATCCCCATGCGTAACAGGATCCTTCATTTTGTTCACTTTTGAAGCTGGGGAAACTGAGGCACAGAGAAGCCAGGTGACCTACTAATGACTCCTAGCTGACAGGAAGCTCGGCCTGACTTCTCTGCCATGCTCCTTAGGACAATGGGCGCTATTCAGTCCACTTCTTGTGGTGGGAAGTCCACTTCTTTTCAGTCATGGGGCTTGAACTTTGGGCCTGGGGCAGCTCCCCAAGCTCCTCAGCTCAAAGCTAGTATTCTACCACTTGCGTCACAGCACCACTTCCAGGTTTCTGGTGGTTTTTGGAGATAAGAGTTTCACAGATGTTCCTGCCGGGCTTGCTATAAACCACCATCTTCATATCTCAGCCTCCATTGTACTTAGGATTATAGGCCTGAGCCACCGGCACCTGGCTTAAGTGTAATTCTGACCTACTTTCTTTCTCTTTCTCTCTCAGGAACTGATTCAATGGGTGCTGGAGGCGGTGGCCCAGCATCCCCATATGGTTGGAACCAAGGTGGCCCTCTCATTCTGGAGGTAGACTGTGGGTCAGGCTCTGTCTTGCTCACTCTGTTGTACCAGCTCCAAGAGGTAAATCCCTCTGTGCCCTGCCTACACTGTGACAGTAATCCATTGCCCAACTAGCCTTACTGGACTCAGTACTGTGTTCAATGTTCTTTTCTAGCAAAAATTTCTGGTTAAAATTATGATACATAGTTACAGAATGAAAATGTAATGCCATCTTAAGAAAGTCATTTCGGGTTCTGGGAATGTGGCTTCATGGTATGGTGATTGCCTAGCATGCATGAAACCCTGGGTTCAATTCCTCAGTACCACATAAATTGAAAAGAAAACACTGGAAGTGGTCCTGTGCCTCAAATGGTGGATGGTTAGCCTTGAGGAAAAAAAAAATCTGAGGAATAATTCCCAAGTGCTGAGTTTTAGCTCGAGGACTGCCAAAACAACAACAGCAACAACAACAACAACAGTCTAAGTGAGATTTGGAAACTCTTTTGGCAAGTCATCGCACCAAAAGGGCAGAGGCTAATTAACAGTTGTGACAGAAGAGAAGGAATAACTCCAGATGGAAAGAAAAAATGATAGTAACTAAGGTATAGCAGAAACCGTTCTAGGAAACCATTTTTGGATATTGAAGAACTAGTTATCAGCTAGGCTTATTCTTCATTGCTCTTTAACATTCAAAATCTCCTAGGCTAGTTCTTAATCTCTGTGTGATAAATGTACCTCCTTCTATGCTGTTCTTTCATACCTGATCTACTTTGCTTTCTAAAAATCTGTCTTTCTATATTTCTCTGTGAACATTTTCTGATACTAAATACACCTACAAAGATGAAAGAGGATGCTAATGTAAGAGTCCCATGGCTCATGGGTCATTAATGTAACAAAATGGGAAAGGAGGACATATTTATTGCTAACTCAATCATTCTGACAAGCTTCAATGTCACATCATTTGGTTCAGATTTACATTCTTTGTCTACATAGTGACATTAAGTGCACATAAATGCAAATATGAGCCGGGTGTTGGTGGTTCATGTCTGTAATCCTAGCTACTGAGGTGGTTGAGACCAGAGGATTGTGGTTCAAAGCCAGCCTGGTCAGGAAAGTCCATGAAACACTTACCTTCAATTAACTCCAGAAACTCGGAAGTGGTGCTGTAGCTAAAGAGGTAGAGTGCTCAATTTGTGCTGAAAAGCTGAGAGACAATGCCCAGGATCAATATTCAATAATCACAACCAACAAAAAATTACAAATATGGCTTTAAGTTTCCCTCAAAGGAATGATGAAGTCAATAGTAATCTTCCCAAATGATTTAGTAGTGCACCTACTTTTGCTGAGTTATTTGTTATGGCTTCTTTGCTAAACATATTCTCTTTTTTAAAAATTGTCAAATAGTAACTTTATAATAAACTTCATCTAATATTTCTTGGTTCAAAAGAGAAGTACATACAGTTGAGGTCACTTAGATTTCTTACTGTCTTAGTTCAAAGCCAACCCAGGCAAGAGAGTCTGTCAAACACTTATCTGTAATTAAACACCAAAAAAGCCAGAAGTGGAGGTTTGGCTCAAGCAGAGGAGTATTGGTTTGGGCCACTTTGGAAAGAAAGACAACTGTTCAGGGACAGGGGCCAGTCTCTAAGTTCAAGCCCCAGAACCAGCACAAACTAAATAAACAAGGAAACAAAACAAACCCTGGGTATTTCTTTGGGACTCTCCTTAAAATAGTGGTGGTCCGAAAATAGGCTGCTTTTGCTGATCATACTCACTGGATCCTGCTTTTTTGGAATCCTTATTGCTATGTAAAACTCAGGACTTGACTAAAGGAATTGATAACTGATTCCTGCAACAAGAGAATCATCTCAGGAGTGAAACATCCATCCATAAGACACATTTTTAAAATAAAGTGACTTCCTTTTGTTCTATACTGGCCTTCAAATGACATATTGTTTCCTTATACTCTCAACCAGAAGTTCACAGACAAGTTTTATATGAGTAAAGGACACACTCACAAAAGTCAGGGACAGAGTTTCCTTCCAGCCTAGGATCCTTTACTTATATAGTAAAAAGGAAAGCAATAGTTAACTTGAACTTTGTCATTTCACTATATTCAATTCCTCTCCTAGGATCAGTTTCCACATCCAGTAACAGTTACTTCCACTTACTTCCAGTAACAATCTATGGTGCTGCTCCAGAAATAAATGAATGTTTTCTGGCTTCATTGAAATAGCACAAGGATACTTTTGGCCATGAGGTAACATGTGTTTCAGAGACAACTTAGTAAAGAGAAATGAAATTTAAATTGCTTATAAATACATTATCCATGAGAACATTTTGTTCAAACTTCCTATGTGTTCTGTCAATTAAGGTGAATTTTAAATGGGAAGAAGGTTCTCAGATCATTTTTGTGAGTCTATGTGCTGTACATTAATTTCCCAAGTGTACATGAGTTAAGAGTAAGAGAAACAATAGCAACTATAGGAGAAAAAGAAGTTCTGTGTTTATGTACAAGTGTTCAATAAAATATAGAAGACTCAACAAATAAGAAAACATTGAAAAATAAAGCCAAATCCAATATGTAGATTTATGGGAATAATATAGAGAAAGCATTACTCCTATGTGGAACATGAAGCATGAGGCCACTGCCTTTCTAAATTATGCTTGCTAATCACGTAAATGTGCAAAAAGGAGAATGGAAGAATGATTCTGTTTCCAATGCAAGTCAGATATAGGAGAGTAGATGTAACTGGAAAAAAAGAATCCATCTTGAGAGAACAGGAATTATACCAGCAATGAACCTGGTGGCTAAGATCACATTTCTTATTCTTTCCTTTTCTTATATTCTTTTTGTTGTTGTTTTTGTTGTTTGTGGCCCTTGAAACATAGGACAGGTTGCTGTCCCTCAGCTCTTCAGCTCAAGGCTAGTGCTCTTCCACTTGAGCCACAGTGCCACTTCCAATTTTCTAGTAATTATTGGAGAAAAGAGTCTCCAGGACTTTCCTACCCGTGCTGGCTTTAAACCCCAATCCTCAGATTTCACAACAACTTGGTTTAGGATCACATTTCTAACAGTGTACACTCAGGATATGTAATGTATATGTTCATCTATCTTTATATGAATTCTTGAGTTAAAAATCTGGGCTACACGTTAGACTTTACACTCACAAAAGTGTTTGAAGTTTAAAAGTTGATACTCCTGGAAAAATAAAACCTAAGAATGTAAAGGAGTCTGGGAATTTCAATTTGCATTTAGCTTGGACAGCATAGGCTTTGAGACACTACCTATAATTAATCAGCCAAAAGCTGGAATACCAGTCAAGAGCAACATTGCTGAATAAGAGCTTTAGGTTTTTGCATACATACATTCGAACATACACATACACACAGAGGCACTTATAGGTGCACACAAAAAGACACAAATGAAACAACTCTTAGAATATGTAGAAAAGTTAGAAAACAATAGAAAATAAGTCCTGAGTAAGATTAGAATCAAATGATAATTTTAAATATTAGAAAGCCTTCAAGTGATCTTTCCCCCAGAATTTGAGAATATTACATAGGTAGGGACAGAGATAGTAAGAGAGTTAAGTAATCATTATTATTATAAGATCCATGGTAGAATGAGTCAGGGAACCCTGCAGGTGCATCTGAAAATGTTCATATCCTGTGTCAAATGTTAAAACATCTTTGAAAATAGTACATAAACAGTCTGAGCATTCAGTCTAGTGGATAAGATCATAGGAGAAGTTCAGAATTGCTAGTCTGTTTCTAGATTAAATAAACAAACTATGGCAGGGCAAAGTGCTACAAGCTTGGAATTATAGCACTCAAACAGGAGAATAGAGAGTGGAATTACATAACGATACCTTCCCTGGACCAGGTAGAATAATTTTGTCTCAGTAAAACAAACCAAACAACAAAAATGGAATACACAGTTGGAAGTTTGGGCTAATTTTGTCATTATGATTTGAGAAGTCAAGTTTCCTATTGAATGCAACTCATATATATCCTCACTTGTGTTTTAAATGCTCTCATCATTACAGAACATTCCTAGATGAAAAATAGCTCATGATTCCCATCCAAAAATTTGCAAAAGTAAGTAAGCCTCATTCTGTTGGATTCCAAATTAATGTTGAAGTATTACAAAAGCTTAAATCTGGAGAAATAGCAAAGTTCATCTAATGTAGGACTTTGTAGACCTTGTTAAATTAGAATTTAGATTTAAAATATATTTTTTGGTTTTGTTTGTAATTTCATATTCTATAGTATACTACAAAATTATTTTTAAGTAGAGGGATTAATTGAAAAATTCACAAATGATTCTGGCATTCTATTTGTCTAGATATTCTTTCAAGAGAGTTATAATTAGAACATAGTTAATAGATAATTCCCACAGTTCATGTACACTATGTTAATGTGAATAATCTAGACAGAGTTGCCAAAAAATGGATGACATTAATTTATACATTTAGAAAAACCAATTTTTTAAGGATTTGGTTTAATATGGTATGAAGAGAGTAATTGTGTGACATCTTCTTTCTTCTACCTATATGTAACACAGGAAGTCATTTCCTTATTTACGTGCCTCTGTATACATGGAGAAAAATGCTAGGTTTGGGGTTTGTTTTCAATTTTGTTTTTGTTTTATTGGTTCATCCTAGAGCTTGAACTCTTGGCCTGGACAGTGTCTCTGAGCCTGTTGATGCTCAAGTCTCGTGCCCTACCACTTCAACCTCAGTGCCACTTGAGTCTGGCTTTTGTGGAGAATTTTTTTGGAGATAAGATTCTAAGAAATCTTCCTGCCTGGGTGGGCTTTGAAACATATTTTTTTTATCTTAGCATCCTGAATATCTATGATAGTTAAAAAAGTATAAATATAAAAAATATTTGCAAGTGTTCTGATCTCAAGAATACTAGCGGAGGAAAAATGATGCAGCTCAATGTATTGTAGTGTTCTTTTCAGAATAAGGAGGGCGTCACATTAGCAGAGGTGTAGTATTTTTTCAAAATAGAGATAAGGTATTCATGATGTGAATTAAGGAATTTTAAGGTGCCCCTTAAAAGTTGGAAACTGTTGGGCTAGGATGACTTTATGGCATAAATCTTGGGATTGATGGTCATAGAAATAATAGCTTAATCTGATAAACAATAGCTTACTCTTGAAGAATTAATTATTACATATGCTTCATAGTTTTATCCTCTACCAGAATGTGGCTATTTTTCTGTTGACTTCTCAGTCTGTAACACCCCATTGGAAACTACAGCTATTGCAGAATTATATAACATGCAAACAGGTACTGTTTGGAATCTCTCAGAAATGTTAAGAATTTAAAAATGAGTAGTTATTAGTCATAGGAATTTTGAAGAACACATATATTCTGTCCTCTTAACAACTTACTT
Organism: Dipodomys merriami; assembly: GCF_024711535.1. Lineage (NCBI taxonomy): Eukaryota > Metazoa > Chordata > Mammalia > Rodentia > Heteromyidae > Dipodomys > Dipodomys merriami. Next base: position 8,273,718 of record NW_027206102.1, read on the forward strand.
ACTTTTAAAAGTTATGGGTTTCCATAGCATTAAACAGTTTTCTGTTTTAGAATGAGAAAGTACTAAATTTATTCTTTTTTGAAAATTTTGGCAAGTATATTGTGAAAATATTGTCTAGTTGGATAACATTCAAGTTGATCACCCTCTGATAAATAAGGGGTAATTAATTCAAATTAGATGCCAAATAGTATTGATTTTTAAAATATTACTACATAAAGAATATTATTTCCTGTGCCAATACAGTGAAATTATATTTTATGCAGCTTATTTTTCAATTTTATTATCAAAGTGATGTACAGTGGGGTTACAGTAATTGTAAGGTATTAAATCATAACTTTTCAAATTTGTTAACCTTCTCTCATTTTCTCATAGTTTTCCTTCATCCCTTCATCCCTCACAAGTTGTAATGTACATTTCCAATATATTGTCTTGTGAGTATTGCTATTGCATTGGTTTGCCTTTTGTCCTTTGTCTCACCATTATGCTTTTCCTCTTCCCTTCGCTAATTAAGGTAAATGTTTATACAATACAAAATGATATACCGGAAGGATAAACCATAGGGGGAAAACCCAAAGAAAACAGAAATCACATAGTTCATCAAAAACAACAACCACAAATGAAAAAATCTGGTTCCATATCTTGGAATTAATTTTGCTTAGCATCAGCTAATATGGTTATATATATGCATAACAAAGCCACTGGAATATAATAGCTGCATGGATAATATATCATGAAAATAACATGTTAACTTTTTGATGGTAATGGTGGAATTAGGATTGGTGAATTCACGGTTCTGATAAAGGATTTTCAAGAGTTTTAAAGTTATGACAGGTAAATTTTAATTGTTCAAAATTTTAACAACTTAGCCTATTAAAAAATTTAAATTGCCTGGAAGAATAGTTTTCATGCAAAGAAATCCAATGAGACTTAGTAGAGAGGGAACAATGTGGATGAAGATGGCTCTTTTTCACACTAAACAAACAAACCTGTAAATCCTGTAGGGTCCCTTGGAATTATCCTTACCCAGGAAATATATTTTCACTGTTTGACACAAGGTTGTATTGGAATTTAAATTCAAAGTTCTTAAAAAATAAGGCATCAAAATTTGTGAATTTACCTTTAATTACCAAAGAGCAATTCTCTGAAAAAGATAATTTGAGCCAAACAATTTAGGGAGAAAGTGCCCTTCACAATGAAAGAAGGTGTTGGGATTACACATTTTTGTTTATAACACTTTCCACAATGTCTTTGGATGTGAAGCAGTGAAACACAGAAAAAAATCTGATTGGATACTTCAAACCAATGATTTCACATTTCTAAATGGCTCACAAAAGTAATATCCTTATTAATATGAGATAGTGAATACTTCTGTTATTACATATGCCAAAAAGTTCAGAAAAGAATTGAGCAAATGGAAAAGTTAATAAAAAAAAGTTTTGTTAGAAGACTTAGCTAAGCATATTGTATTCAGCAGTGAAGGGAGGCCAAAACTTTTTGATATAAATTGTGTTAGTATTTTTACTCCCTAAAGTGAGTTTACAGAGCCTATTTGGCTCACTACAATGCAGAACTGATTGAATGAAGACATGAAAATAAATTCCACGTCCAAATGAGGCAATTTAAAGAGTTTTAAAAGAGAAATAATGAAGATTTAACAGTGGTGGAGCCCATATAGTCCTTCAGCTTCACTAGACATGAAGCCAAGAAGCTGTGATTAATTGGAACTCCGGCAAGAGCTAAAAGGAGGACATAGAAATAGGACATAAAAGCATTGTCCTTTTGTAACAGACACTGTCTTCCAAGGTATGGGTCATTTAACTCTATTGTCCTCCAGACATCTTGGTGAACAAATTCAAGACCAAGAGAAAAATAATCTATTGAAATAATTTTGCCTAGAATAACTTCACTGTTCCTGATATGGTATCTAAGGAGAATCTTAAGAGAGAAGATAAAAGTGCAGTGTTTTTTGTTTCCTATAAGCATCTTGTTAGGAAAATATATTTTTGAGCTTAGACAATTCTGATTGAACCAACAAGTGATGGAGTACTTATTTTTGTGGGCACTTTAGACACAAGAAGTCTTTTAAGGTAAAAGAAAAAAAATAGCTGAATATTTGTGATCACAGCTTCTAGGGCTGTATTCTGGAGACAAAGTTTTACATTAGATTTCTCCTCATTAACATAAATGTTGTTTCATGGCAACCAAATGCAAGAGGGATATTTAATGGACTCATTAAATATCAATGGCCAATTAAACAGCATGAAAGAAGAAAATGGCAAATAATATTTAATGAATTACTTTGCCAGAAGAAAGAAGGAAAAATATAATTCAAAATCAATTGACTTAAAAGTATGAAGAAAGAGTAGTGAAGAGATATTAGAGAAAATATAGAGTATTGTTTTCTCTCCAGCGGAGTAATGGGTTCATGATCTTGTTTCTTCCACACTAACCTCACAAGCTACCAAATGTGTCTCAGAACTGGATTATCCAGTTCAGACAGAAAACTCGTAGAAGAAAGATACTATTTGCAGCAGATGTAGGTGATTTATAACCTTAGACAATCTATTTAATTCTGTTGAAAATTCTCCCCTATCCCAAACTTCTCTCTTTGAACAGTTTTGTTTGCTTTTCCCAAGACTGCCCTTCATTAATTGATTAAAATTTTGAGAGGTCATATTCATACTCTCTGGAGATTGCTGTTTGGTTGTGATTTTTCTGTTTTTTGTTTCTTGTGTTTTTTAACTGAATTTTAAAAGGTTGTGCAATTGTTTTACAATTAAATATATCCATCTAATTGTCCAACGCTCCTAGATCTGAGTCACTCCTTCCATCATTCTCAACCAACCCATTCTCCAAGATTTATTTCCAATTTTCCACTTCCTTTATCATGTGTGTACATTGAATATTCTAGCTGTACTTGCCCCTTGTTCATTTTTCATTCATTCTATGTCTTTACTATAATTCTTCTCTGGTTTCAACTTCCTGATAGTCATTGTGTTAAACTGTCTATTAATACTTTGAATGGTTTATATGCATTCCATGGACTTTCAATCCTGCATATTCTTGAACTGATGTCAGCTTATATTTCCATAATTGATTCATCTGCAGCAACAATTTGCTGGAGACTGGGGAGGTGAAGCACCTAAACAAGACTTTATTCTCATCCATTTGGAAGATTAATCTTTAGACAAAAAGAAAGTTAAAAAAATGGCTTAGAATGTATTCCTAACTACGAATTTTTATAAATGGCTTTGTACAATGGTGTGATTCTTTTATTTTACATGGAATAATATTTTCTACTGCTTATAAGTTTTGGAAAAAGAAGAAAATTAAAATTTATTCCAAAAGAGGAATATGATAAAAATAGAAGACAGATATTATGTTTGTCATATCTCTGATGAATACCCATATTCAAGACTTAAAGTCATATTTCTTACTATATTAGACAGAAGGAAAACATAAAATAACATATGATAAGGCAAATATTTGTGACTTTTTAAAGTGTACCTTATTAAATGATGAAATTTATTAGCTCACGTTTGGGTTTGAAATTTAGGAGGCTAACCTATTTAACACATTTCTGGAAGGCCCTTACTGAAAAACACAAATTGTGGGTGGTACTATTTCTACACTTTAATGAATGGTTGAACGTGTTTGGCATTAGTGCTGTGTAAATAATTCAACTCTATTGTAACTTGCTCCCTACACTTAAAAAACTTGTAATGTCACTAAGTATCATCAACTTGTAAAATGTCATTTTGACGAATGTGATTTTAAAAAGTTTATTTAAAAAGGAATACACTTTCAGAAGATTAAATGTAGATTATCATTGGTTTGAGAGTGACATTTTTATACCACAGAACCATGTTGTACTGAAGTCCCAGTGTTTTGAAGCACCCCTTAGTGCTTCAAATATTTTTCTGAATTACATTTGACTTCTAAGTCAAGTTTTCCGGGCTTTGGTAGACCAATTATGGATCTATCCTTCAAGGAACTATTTTTTGGCCCACTTATGTTGGAATAAAATCTTTCATTAATCATAGGGGAGGGGTATTAAAAATAATCTTTTGACACTTTGTGAACTTGTTCACTCATATGGGCTGGTCATCTATAAGTTGCATGTTTTAATTACTGTACTTTCTCTCAAATTTTATTTCATTCTTCATTTTAAGTTGCCTTGCATTCCACAATTGCTTACTGCTAATTCCTGCATCTCAAGGAATTGGGGCCCTGAAATATAGGAAATGAGAAATTGAGATTGGTCTTCAATTACTATGTGCTGACATGTTGCATGGGCCTTGGTGAGAAGTCTTGCCCCTGTTATTTGATGATGCAGATAACTGGGACCTGGGATCCTAGGATCCATGGGGACTGCAGAAGAATAATGTTTTTTTAGACATCTTAGCAAAATTTGGGTATAATCAATAGGAATGCTTCCAAAATATGGAGAAAAACAGTTTGGGACAAGAGAGTTAAAACAATAAACAGAGCAGCAGAGTAAAATGCATTATAGATTAGAGGGAAACATTTTTTTTTTTACCATGTGGATTCAGAAGACCAAGAAAAGTTAAAATGTATCACAAGTTTATACTAAAGACATTGCATTGATACTTTTTATATTCTAATATATATTTTAAACCTAATTATTTATATTCCAATTCTATTTACTAGAATAAATAAATATCAATTTATTTGCCAAAATATCAACTAATTCTAGTAAGTTTTACTGTGTGAAATATAAAATCAGCACATATAAATATAAAATACATAATTATATATAATATAATTAAAAGGCACAGGTTTGCATTGTTCTGTTGTAGTTACTATATCAAAGGCAACTCTGTTTTAAAGTATTATTCCATTATTTCTACCTTAGTGTTTGATAAAGTTAGACCTAAAGCTTTATCGTTTGTAGATTTACAGCATGGAGGCAAGAGGAAACACTGTGATTAAAACAGTATCAATTTAATGCCTAATAACAAGGAGAAACATATGGACTTCTCTTGCAACTATGAAAATATTTGGTGATAAAAAGGCAGTAGTGTAAGTTCCTGCCTGGTTGGATGGTAGACAGGCCAGGACATTAAGTAATCATGCATATGAACAATTTTTTCACCTTCTTGGCTTTAGCTACTTTTGAAATGGAAGGTATATTAAACAATTATATTTTGATAAAATACCTTCTAGTCTGAACAGTTCTGTTTGAACTGTTCATCTCTCTATGATCCCTTGTAACCAAGATTAGTTTTGTTCTAGTAAGACAATCTATGCTGTCAGGGTATGATTTTCTGGTTGGTCTGTTCCCACATGGAAGAAGGGTAAAGGCTCAGGTAGACATTTGTGCCAGTAACACCTCATTTGGGAAAATATCAGCTGAAGAAGTTTAGAAGTAGCTCTTAAGCAACGCTTACTTTGAATCCATTAGGTCCACATAGCTAACACAGTTGGATAAATAAGTACTTGAAAAAGCCATCACCTTTGGACCTATCTATAAATAATTGAGAGTATGATCAAATTCCAAATAAAAAGACTTAAGATAGTCATTGACAAAAAATTTGCAAATGTGAGCAATCGATTGATCAATATAATTATTTCTACTATTCACAGAATTTTAGGGAAATAAGATCGATAGCATTGTTAGGAACATTACTGTTTCCTTGTTACAAGTAGACACCCAAGCCTATATAGGCTTGTATAAAGATTGCATCATTAACTACTTAAATTTAGAGGATACTACATGCTTCAGCAGCATGAATACTCAAATTACAATGCAGAGATTAACATGGCACTTGCACAAGGATAATATGAAAATTTGAGAAGTATTCCATATGTTTCATTCTTCAGATGCAAGAAATGAAAAACAGTTATTAAAAAGTTGATTATAAAATTACAACTGTAACAATACACGTAATTCATATAATTAAATTTAGGTTGACATCAGTGTATTAAATATTCACCTCAGAAAGGCGTTTACAAAGCATAAACTTTACAAAACTTTTCAAATTAGACAACATTGTCATTTTATCCCAAAGAAAAATAATATTAAGACCTAGAAAAAAAAGAATCAAACTGTTTCTATATGGAATGCAATCAGAAAGGACACATTAATGAACCTAAATATTATAAAATAATGTAGAATTCAAAGTATATCTAGGAGAAAATAAAATAAATTATGAACATTATGCAAACATAGAATATAGAATATTTTAAAATATACTTTTTCAGACAAGCACCAGAAATATTTTAGTTTCTGTACTACTCATTTCAACAGGTAAGTTAAAATTGTTTCTGATTAAAAAATCACAAACTCTGGAGAAATCATTATACATGTATACAAAAACTATTAAATACATTTTGACATCCAATGCAGGCAATTCACTTGGAAGAATTCCGCAGAATCCATGAATTTTTACAGTAAAATATTGGTGTTGCCGGCACATGTGGCTTATGCCTATAATGCTAGCTACACAAGAGGCTGAGATCTGAGGATCATGGTTCCTAGGCAGCCTGGGAAGGAAAGTCTGTGGTACTTTTATCTCCAATAAACCACTAGAAAACTGGAAGTGGAGCTGAGGCTCAAGTAGTAGAGCGCTCACCTTGAGCTGAAGAGCACAGAGATAGCTCCCAGGCCCAGAGTTCAAGCCCCATGACAGACCAAAATAAAATATATTGCTCTTATTTAGATTGTGAAAATATTTTGTAGGGACACAAAAGATCGACTTGCATTTTTGAAATTTAAGAAACTTAACCCGACCATTAGGACATAGGTGAACAATTTGTACAGCCTTCCACAACTTCATAGAGGTAGTGATACATACTTATCCTTTTGGCAATATCAAATGCAATTTTTTCTATGTTGTTCTCCAGGCCTGGTTTTATATAATGGTTCAACAGAAGGAGATTCAGCGTATCTTTGCTAGCTCAATTCTCACCAGCAATATGTAAGGGGGACAAGAGGCCTTTAGTTGGGCATTGGTATCTGCATCATGATGAAGTAATAAAGAAGTCATTCTGGTATTATTCCACGTATATGCACTGTGCAGGGGTGTCCAGTCATCTACAGTTATTACATGTGCCGCTTGAGACACCAACTCACTGACAATGTCTAATTGTCCACTGTACGCTTCTTAATGAAGAGGGGTATACTCATCGTCATCCCTACTATTCACATGAGTGGCCTTGTGGGAAAGAAGTCTCCGCACTGTAGTAAGCCGAATATTTTTGGCAGCCCAATGAAGAAATTTGCTTGGATCCTTCTCCATTTTTTTTCTTGCAATTGATATCATTCCTTATTTTTTCATCTGGTTCTTCATATTCCTAAGAATTGCCTAACCAGAAACTTTGAGTGCCAGTGGGAATGAGGTGTCCATGTATTTTCCTAATAGTTCACATTGGTTGAACTGGTCAAAAATATCCAGTGAATTTTCTGCAACTGTTTATTCACCATGATTTATATTCTCTTTTTCCAATTTTACTATTCTAAATTATTCTAACTGGAGAGTAGGGAATTGATGGAGAGCAGAGGAAAGATATTCCTCCATATTCAAATGTACACACTGAAAATGAGGACCAGTGATGTCTCCATGTGCAGCTTATTCTAGGCATGAGAAACTAGGAAATAATGCCTTCCATATAAATGATTTGGGAAATGGCAGAGCAAAAAGTGAAATGATACAACAAAAAATATAAAAGCAAAATAAATTAGGATAATTATGGAGCAATCGTGTTATATATGAGAACCATGAAAGGGAGAGAGAAAGAAAGAGAAAGATGTGTAATGACGTAGCTAGCCACATAATCCATGCCTCTGATCAATTTGTAGAGCAAACAAAATTTTATTTTTTAAAAGAGATGGAAATCGAATTTATGTATTTACTTGAAGTTAGTAAATACATTTTTAGTAGCCTACATAAAGAGACATAATTTTACCAAACTACAGACAGTAAAATAAATCCTTGATAGTTCTAGTAACAGATCTGACTGAAATCAGTTGAATCATACTTTTCTTGTACAATGAAGGAATAAGAGGGTAGTAAAGCAGCTAGAGAAGGCAGGGAGATTGTATCTGTGACAAAACTTTGTGGAAATTGGTATTGAGGATTTCTTACTGGTGATCCACTTGCACTGGAAGCATGATTCTGAAGTATTGCTTGCCGATTCTGAACTATTGATTTGATTATTATATTCTCCAAGAAGAAAATGAGAATTGATAATGAAGGACTACTAATACATTTTGACCTTCTCACTAAGCACTTTCAATCATCAAAATCACATGAAGACAATAGACAGGCCTACTTTTTAGATGAAAGCAAGTGTCTTTTAAAAAAAGGAATATTTGTAGTCATGCAAAGGACTTCTATTTTACCAATGCCTCATACATTTTTCTAATGTTGGGTAACAATAAATAATGGATCTATTAGAAAGCTTTTAAAGCTCATATGTTAAATAGTGAGTTCTCTTACACTATAATATGGTATTTTTTGTGTATGGTCTTAAGAATAATTTACATTACTAACTTGAATTTCTGACAGGACAGTATCATCACTGTACATCTTGCTTCTATACTCTCAGCTTTAAATTACTATTTAAGGATGTGCATTAGATAACTATAGAGGAAAAAGTAGAAGCCACACTGATGGCTTATGTCTTTAGTAGTAGTTAATCAAAAAGATGAAATCTGAGAATTGTGGTTTGAAAGCAGACCAAGAAAAAAAATGTCCATTAGATTCTGATTTGAACGTAACCAGCAAAAGCTAGAAATGGAGCTGTGGTACAAGCAGTAAAATGCTAGCCTTGAGAAAACTGAAATAAAAAATAAATTCTGGGACAAAGCCAGGCCCTGAGTTAAAGCCCTAGTATTAGCACCAAACGAATTAATAAGGTAATCAATTAATTAAAAATAAATTAAGTGGTCACATTTGGAGAGGCATGTAAAATGTAACAAGGGTGGTGATGGTTCATGTATTATTTTGTAATAAGGCATATTATCATTTGTCCTAATCACTAATATATTATTTGAACTTTTTTGTACAATAAACCCTGAATTTAGTATGCATGTATATGTGTGTGTACATGTGCAAACATGTGTATACATGTATATGTGTGCGTGTGCTGTTGCAATGTTGCTTGCCAATCTGGACAGGGTGAGGCTGAACAGAGCTAACTGTGTTGCAATGTTTTATTTATCAATGTTCTGTCATGTCATTTCAGTGGAACCACCCTTCTGTACATATTATTTGTCTACTAAAAAAGTCATCATAATCAAAGCATTTACAGCATTAAGTTAGATAAAGAGACCGCTTTCAGCTCTTATTGTATGTGAGGTAAGAAGATACAGACATAATTATGTAGTAAGTTATTGCTGTAAGATGATTGTCAGTACAAAATTTGACCTCTTAAATTGGTTATACTTTTAAGATACACTCATGGAGTGATTTGGACAGACTTGACCAAACAGGTATTACTCTCTGGTTATTCCTGTGAAACACAAGTTGGATAAACTCTTTCCGGATTTCGGTAGAAAATCACTTTCTTTGCAAGACCATATCTATTCGCACTAAGAGTTAATCAAACCCATATTAAGTTTGAATATCCCATCTTATTGACAAAATAAGTATTGTCGATATGCTTGTTAGATATTCCTTCCAAAAACGAACAAACAAAATGCATGTGTAATGTCCAGATTGTGTATGCATTTGAAGGTGTTTTGTACATGCACAGGGATCTTTACCAATGGCTCTTTTGTGGGAGTAACTACGGCAACTTTAACAAATAAGGCTTTTTGAATATCTTTTCCAATATACATAACATCCCAGAGGAAGTCTTGCAATTTCTGAAAGTCCTTTGAATATTTTAGTATTATTTCAGTTCATTGACTATAGAGCTAAAATTTCTGAAATAAATATTGTTAAGATCTGAAAATGTAAGTGGGCATATAGGCTTTTTTATGCATCATTTTATGAAAGCCCAGTTTTTATGAAAGTAAATGGAATAGAATGTAAGTGAATTGGGTAAGCTAATTATTAGTATAAGTTTGTTTTCTATTAACAGTCCATTGAATGTACATGATGCTGTTAAATTATTTCCTTTGTGTCTCTGTACTTCAGTTAGTTTTAGAATCTTTATAGTTTTGAGTGAATGTTTTGTATAAATAACGATATTTTTAAATGATTAGAATTAACCTTGTGTTTTGTGTCCTACTCCCAAGAAAATGAGTTATTTTTAAGTGTTAAGAGTTTATCATTTTCATTATTATCATAGGGGATCATTATCATTATCATTATCATTATCATTATCATTAAAAATGCAGTAGTATTGATGTCTTTTTAAAACAATTGTATTCACAAGTTGGAGAGTCTTTAATTCATACTTAGGTTTTGGTGCCTATGATTTTTAACCTCTCATTCCTAACATTAATATATCAGACTGCATTTTTGTGTATACAAAAGGTAAAATATTTATCTGGGGTGAAAAGTGATTTTTATATCAGTCTTTAATAACATTATATAGTAGTACATTTCTCTCAAAATTTTGGGTATAAAAAGCAATCAAAATACTTCTAATGGTGAACAATTTAGGTGAGCTACAATGTGGAAACGATTGCTCCAAAAGACCTGCAGTCTGTTTCCATCAGGAATTGGGCAGGTCATTCTTTCAGTAAGACTGTGTTAACCAGAGATGGGGTCCCCAGGCAGTGCAGTGTTGAGTGAAGGCATAAAATATGATTTCTAGTATTTTGAGCTAGAAATCAAGAATGTTATAGTTTAGCAGTTCCTTTCACCAGGGAGGTATAAATTGATTATGAACTTGGAGTTTTCATATTACAGTTACTTATTTTCTTTTTTTGTTGTTGTTGGTCATGGGGCTTGACCTCTGGGCTTGGGTGTTGTCCCTGGTCTCTACCACTTGGACCACAGTGCCACTTCCAGTTTGCTAGTGGTTTATTAGAGATAAGAGTCTCACAGTCTGTCCTGCCCGAACTTGCTCTGAACCACAATCAGCAGATCTCAGCCTCCTGAGTAGCTAGTATTACAGGTGTGATATACTGGTGTCCGGCTTAGTTACTTATTTTCTAACAAAGATAAAGTGAAATATTATTAGAGTGTGCACAATAGTTTTGGGAAATTTTCCTAGAATTAGTAGACTGAGTGCTGGTATTCAGTTATAAAATAGAATGAGGTTATTTGATATGGTGGGAACTGACCGCAGCCTAACACTTAACGTGTGTACAATGTTGTACTAGTAATTCCAACTCTGAAGATTTACATATCATCATCTTAAAATTAAAAATAGAAGTAGTTCTACTTTATGGGATTATTGTGAGGATTAAATTAGATACCAAAGGTAAAGTACTTGGAAAAACAATCATAGTTTGATATTTTCTACTTGTTATTTTATCATGTGATATATTGAAATATTTGTACTATGATTTTTATATTGCGTCGATTTAGGATAGGCAAAGTGATGTATTGATATACACTGCGTTGTTCACTTTTCTGTTATTATGAGGATAATACCTGCAAAGAAAATTTCTGAGAAGGAAATTATCATATTGACTCATGGATTAAGATCAGATGTCTCCATTGTTTTTCATTATATTTTTAGTAAATAAATGTACGAAGGGTTTTCCATTCAAAGAATCAGTTTTTAAGTATGATGGATTTTTACATAAATTTCTCACATCCTTCCAAACCTAACCCCACTTTCATTTTTTCCTAGTTTCATACTATCTGCATTGAATATTATGGCTTCACTCTCTACCGTAAGTCTCTTTAATCCTTCCCTTTGACTTCCCCTCAAATTTTCCAAGTGATAGTTTCCTGGTATTCATTTTGTTGGATTAAAAGTTCAATTTTATAAGAAATTACTCCTCTGCAAATAGCATGCTTTGATTAATACTGTTGTTTAACTTGCATAAAATTCTGGATTCCAAATACGCGTCCTTTGTGTGTCTGGCTCTGACGTTGTTTACTTAACATAGTTTTAGATCTATCCATTTGTTTGCAAATGCTGTACCGGTCTTTATAATGGATGGGTGCAATCCAGTTGTGTATATGTGCAACACTTTCTCCAACCATCCCTCTGCTAAAGGGCGTCTGGGCTGATTCCATAAGTTCTCTATGGTGAATAGTGCAGTAGAGAACATGATTGTGAGATTGATTTTACTGTAACCTTTGGGAAGAATTCACCACTATTTTTCTAGGAGCAACCCTCTAGCCAATTTTCCAGAATAAGCACATCCCTTCCTTCATCTCCATCACAAGGTTTTTTAAGTTGTCAAAAACACCCTACCCCCTACAGGTCTGAATCATCTAAAACCACACTGTGCCCATATTCTTTGTTGTTGTTTTCTGTCCGGTCAAGGGGCCTGAACTCTGGGCCTGGGCGCTGGCCCTCAGCTTTTCTGCTCAAGGCTAGCAATCTACCATGGGAGCCACAGCGCCACTTCCAGCTTTCTTCTTTTTGCTTATGTGGTGCTGAGGAATCAACCCAGGGCCTCATGCATGCAAGGCAAGAGCTCTATCACTGAGCCACTTTCCTAGCCCCGATGTGCCCATATTCTTTTAATACATTTTTCATAATTTTACACATAATTTAGTGAGAATCATCTATGTACTTTCCTACTGTGGTAATGAGGGATATGACAATAGAGTAAAAGTAAGAGATATGGAATTTAATTAGCTACTATCATATTTAAAATAATTTTCAGCTCTCATAGCATCACTTACTATTATTTTAATCTTTATTTGATTACTTCACCTATCCCCTAAGTTATAGCATGATTTAACTACAAAGGCAAAAATGTGTGGTTTGACTTTAACACTCATGTGTGAGGATGCACAATATGGGCAAATAAAGGGATTGGAATTAATAGCCATTATCCATTTTGTTAAATGGTTTTCTCAAACTGATTCTCACAATTCATATTTCATTCAACAAGAAACGTGACTATTCCCTATGCTTTGCTCCTCATTAAACTTGTTTCCATGTTATTTTGTAATGAAGGATGATTTCGTAATTCTACTGTAGATACAAAAATACATTAAAATATTTCTATATGTATGCATTGATATAAATATACACACATATATTATAAAAGTTATAATGATAAATTTTAACTTCTGTAACTGTACAATTTACTAAATTATTAAAAACATGGACGGCTCAGGCCTAGAATCCTGGTTACTCAGGAGGCTGAGATCTGACGATCTTGGTTTGAAGCCATCCTGGGCAGGAAAGTCCATGAGCCTCTTATCTCCAAACAACCAACAGAAAATCAGAATTGGAACTGTGGCTCAAAGTAGTAGAGTGATAGCCTTGAGAGAAAAGACTCAGAGATATCACCCAGGCTCTTAGTTCAAGAACTAAAATCTACCCCAAAAAAGTATTTAATTTACACCTGTGTAAGTAGAGTATTTCTTTCACCCAATTGCACATCCATGCTCATTGCAAGGTAACTCTGTTGTATCTGGAGTAACACATAATATTATCACATAAGTAGAAAGCATTGCAACATGGGTAAACTCTATCTGTCTCATGGATTTTTCTCCACTCAATATTCAAATCTTGCAATTATTCCAATTATTTAAAGTCATAGCTTTTTTTCTTTAATACCCATAATATTAGAATTTCAATTGAGTGTCTTGTGTCTTCTCAATGGATGTTCTTACCACTTTGGCATGCCCCCAGCCCTAAATTATCCTGATTAACTTTCAGATTGAATCTCGCTTCCTACTTGTGTATGATCGTGGGGTCAGTCTATTTCGTGTTATTCTTCCTGGAATTTAGAATAACAGGTTCCTGGCATTGTGTACAGATCTTTCGGTCCAGTCTGAGCTTTAACCACTATCCTCACCACAGTAGGCTCCCATGTAGTCAGGATTTTCATAAGCTTATCATAGTTATTTTTTTTTGAGTCCAGTCGTGGGGCCTGAACTCTGGGCCTGGGCGCTGTCCCTCAGCTCTTCAGCTCAAGGCTACCACTCTACCACTTGAGCCATAGCGCCACTTCCGGCTTTTTTCTTTTTGCTTATGTGGTGCTGAGGAATCGAACCCAGGACCTCATGCATGCAAGGCAACTGCTCTACCACTGAGCCATCTTCCCAGCCCCTATCATATCTATTTTTAAAAACCTTTGAATTTCCTGCAGGTTATTGAGTACTGAGTTAATTTGGGTTTGCTTGGGTTGTTTTGTTTCTTTTGAATGTATGTGTTGAGTTGTTCCTCATTTTTCCTTTTGTTTCTTTCACTGAAGTTCTTACCTATAGTGCTGAGAAACCAAATCTTCTTTCTCAAGATAGTCAAGGTAAAAAATATTTATTCCAAAACAAATCCAGTAACATTTAAACACCTTCAGGAATTTCGAGAAGATGGCAGAGGAGAACATGGTGGCTAAACAAGCTCTCGCAGAGAAAGCAGTTCTAATGTTCCAGTGAACAGTCCTAGGCACACCAAGTGTGCATCACAGTACAGAGAGTTTGGCCAGAGAGGGAAAATCCAGGTAAGGAGACAGATGTGAGCATTTTCCAGCAGCCATGGCTGCGGCGGCTGTGGCGGCTGTTGTGGTGTCCATAGCCACCATACCTACAACCCAGATAGTTTGGGACAAATGTGCCAGATGCAGCAAGTGAGCAGATTTTACTCAACACCAACAAGAACTGACAAATAGCAGATATCTTCATCCTGCAGATAGCAGAACATAGGCTACCCAGGAACCCACACTCCCGCTTGAGTACAAAACTGACATTCTCACTGCTTCTCAAAGGAAGCAGAGGAGGGAAGGCCACTCCTCCCCCAACAGCGGAGATATCCATCTTTGATACAAAGTCCTGGCTAAGCAGCTAGCTCCAACTCAGTCCTTTGATGAAAACAAAAAAGTCATTTAGTGAGTCACAAGTACCTACCCTGACCTGCCATTCTGAACTCCACAACCAGGCAGAGAAAGCTACACCCCCGAAGGAGTGGCTTTCTTCACTGGGTAAAAAGAGCCAGAGGCTGCTCCTCTCTACAGCAGCCCTGACAATCAATTGAAACTCAGTAAACATAAACCCTGAGAATGGCTCCAGACTGGGCTCTGTGAATGTCTCAGAAGCTAGCCCCTCAGGGAAAGCTACTGTTTTCTGAAAGGCCTCAACTTTTCCCAGAAGCCAGCCTTTTCACAGCAACTCTAAACTAGAGGAAACAGCCATCTACCTCTTTTGTGATATTCAAAGCAGATCTCCTTCCCACTGAACTAGCCTGGGAGGAAGATCACAAACTTCTGGGTAAACCAACAGAATTTTTCTGCCTGCCCAAACAAACTGACTTAAAAAAAACCAATCAAGCCACAGAAAACGAAACACCACAAGCAAACCAGAGACTCCACCAAAAGACTGGTTACTGACACAAGGGAGATACAGGATCTTCCCATCAACTCCCCAAAAACAAAATCAAAGAAGTCTTTTTTTATATCTTTTAAAATATTTACTTTTTAATTATAAAAATTGTTATTATTAATCTTTTTTTCTTCCTCTTATAACTCTTATTTTAGGTGTATATGTCTGTATATGTGCTTTTTAAAAAAAATCTCTACTGACCTTTAGGTCTTTTTTGTTCTTTTTTCTCATTCATTTTACTTTTTCATCTTTTGTTCTTTTTGCATGAATTATTTGTTGTTCTGCTTATCCTCATATATACCTGTCATTGATTATAAGACCTTATCCCCCATTGTGTACATACTTAATTCACAAATGTATTTCTCAATTCAAAACTTCTTAGGATTAAATTCCTTAATAGCAGTATTATCTATTTATAACTATACAATATTTGAAGTATTTTTTAATTTATTTTTTATTGTGAAAATACTGTACAGAGGGGTTAAAATTACATGGGCAAGATAATTTGAACATTTCTTATCAAGCATTGTAGCCTCCTCATTTGTTTCCCCTTCCCATTCCTTCCCAGCCTCCCATTGCCCCCCATTTAATCCTCCCCCCCCACCAAAGTTGTACAGTTCGTTTTCGACATGACAACTTGTACTTCTTATTGTTGCAACAGGTCCACCTGTGTCTTATTTAAACGACTTGTTTTTCCTCTTCCCCTCCACAAATTATTTTTTTTTAGTTTTTCAGGTCTCCTTTCTATCCCTCCCCTCCTCTCATCCTATTCCCGTTCATCTCTCAATGTCACTTCTTTAAATTTTCATTACTTTTAAGAGTTTCACTTTTTAAATTTAAATATTTGTCTTTCCGTTTTTTTTCTTGTCTCTTCTTTTAATTTTTTTCTCTCTCTCCTTTCATTCTTTCCAATCCATTTCCCTCTTGAGAGAAGGACTTGGTTAATTTCATTCTCCTTTTACATTTCCACATCCCTCTAACTCTATTTTTCCACACCTTTCTCCCTAAACATAATGATTTCTGGTTTGTCAAATTCTTCTTTGCTATTCTTACCCCATTAATATAAAGTTGTTTAATGTTGAATAGACTGTATCTCTTGAAATAGATTGTATCTGCCGACTTTTGACTATGCAATTACAGGACTTTGGTTGATGCTTGCCTTAAAATGGTGTTCTAGCACAAAACTAGCATTACTTTAATCCCAAATGGGCAGAAGAAGCAAGAAAAACACAAGGAAAAATGGCAAGTCCGGGTATCTCAATTCCCACTCAAGATAATCAGGTGATAGAACAGATAATGAATAATCCAGAGGAGAGTTCCCAAAAAGCTCTACAAACATTACTGGTAAACATGGTAAATGAAATGATTGAAACCCTGCAAAGGACTCAGTGTGAGCGTGATAGGGAGAGAGAGGAGGCAAACCAAAGATCAAAACAGGAAGCTCATGGGCTTGAGGAAGATACTAAAAGGTTGATACTGGAATTGGGTGAGCAGGTTGAGAACACTCAAAGAGAAATAAAGGAATTGTGTGAGCAGGCTGAGATCAGACAAAGAGAACTACACAAGTTGCATGAACGTGAGAAATCTAATCAAAGAGTAATACAAGAAGTGCAAGAGCGGGATGAGCATAGACAAAAATCAATAGAGCCATTCATGGAATCCATAAACAGGCACCTGAAAGGAGTCAGGGAGACCACAAAGAGAATGCTGAATGGAGCCCAACAGAAGCAATGGGAGTCCAAGGAAACCATAACCAATCATCCAAGTGATTTGAGAATAAACACTGAACACAAATTAAGGAAGTAAAGAATTTCATACAAGATCTAAAACAAAGCTCCAACAAAGATTTTGAAGCAATAAAAACCGTGGTCGGCAAAAGAAATGAAAAAATGTAGTAGAAAGTCTTGACATCAGGTTAGACCATGCAGAAGACTGAATCTCCGACATTGAAGACAGCCTAGGTATTATAGAGAAAGAACATACAACTATCCAAGACAAATTCAAGAAATATGATAAATCTATTCAACACTTGGAAGACACCATCAGAAGGTCTTATCTGAGGGAAATGGGTGTAGAGGAGCACATAGAGACAGAAGTTAATTTGTTTAACAGGATCCCAGCAGAAAACTTCCCAACATGCAAAAAGATAGGCATTCAGATACAAGAAGCTTTTAGAACTCCAAATAGACCAGACAAAAACAGGACATCCCATCATCACATTATAATCCACACATGATCAATTCAGATCAAGGAAAAGATCCTTAAAGCTGCCAAGGAGAAAAGATCAGTCACCTATAAAGGAAATCCAATTAGAATCACCTCAGATTTCTCAACAGAGACAATTAAAGCAAGAAGAGCCTGGAATGATGTATGCCATGCCCTAAAGACAAACAACTATCAACCAAGAATAGTGTACCCAGGTAAACTCTCCTTCATAACTGAAGGTAAAATAAAAATCTTCCATAGCAAAGAAAAACAAACAATATATGCCCCTCAAATCAGCTCTACAAAAGATAGTTAAAGATGTCCTACACATAGAAAAAAAAGACCACAATAAAGGCCAAGAAACCACACCAAAACAGAATCAAAGAACCATAGGAAGAATGCAGTAGGCGTAGCTCCCAAGAAGGAGGATAAAATGGCAGGAACATCCAAATACCTCTCAGTCCTATCTCTCAATATTAACGGATGTAACTCCCCAATAAAGCGAACACTTTCTATGAAGCCATCATTACCCTCATACCAAAACCCTCATCAAAGAAAGAGCAGTATAGACCTATTTCTTTCATGAACATTGATGCAAAGACTCTCAACAAAATTTTGGCTAATCGATTTCAACAATTCATCCAAAAAATCATACACGATGAGCAAACAGGATTTATTTCAGCGATACAAAGCTGCTTCAATATACGCAAATCAATTAACATAATTCATCACATCAAAAAGAGCAAGGATAAGAACCACATGGTTATCTCAATAGATGCAGAAAAAGCTTTTGACAAGATCCAACACCCCTTTGTGGTGAAGGTCCTGGAAAAATTAGGAAACCATGGAACATTCCTCAATACAATAAAGGCTGTGTATGACAAGACTACAGAAAGCATTATACTCAATGGTGAAAACTAAAGCTATTTCCTCTAAACTCAGGAATGAGACAAGGATGCCCACTCTCTCTTCTGCTCTTCAATCTAGTATTAGAATGCCTATCTACACCAATAAGACAAGATGTGAACATAAAGGTGATCCCAATAGGGAAAGAAGAAGTAAAACTCCCTCTCTTTGCATATGACATGATCTTGTATTTAAAGAATCCACTCCCAAGTTACTCAAGGTGACTCAAAACTTTGGCAAGTAGCAGTGTATGAAATGAATCCTCAAAAATCAATGGCTTTTCTGTATGCCAACAATGAGAAAATTGTGGCTGAACTTAGGAAAGCAACTCCATTCCTAATAGCCCCACAAAAAATGAAATACCTAGGAATTAACTTAACCAAATGAGTGAAGGACCTCTATGATGAAAACTTTAAATACCTAAAAAAGGAAATCAAAACAGACTTAGAAAGTGGCAAAAAAACCCATGTTCTTAGATTGGAAAGATCAACACCATAAAAATGGCAATACTTCCCAATGCTATCTATAAATTGAATATGATACCTATCAATATTCCAACCTCATTCTTCAAGGAAATAGAAAAGGCAATCCAAAAATATATATGGAACAATAAAAGACCACATATAGCAAAAACGATCCTTAACAGAAAGAACAGGACTGGAAGAAAATCAATAACAAATTTCAAACTCTTCTAGAAAACCATAGTAATCAAAACAGCTTGGTACTGGCACAAGAACAGACCTCAGGACCAATGGAATAGAATTGAAAACCCAGAAATGAACCTAAAGAACTACAGCCATCTAATCTTGATAAGGCAGCTAAAAAAAATAGAATGGAAGGAAGACAGCCTCTTCAGTAAATGGTCCTCTCAAAACTGGTTAATTACTTGTAGAAAACTAAAGCTAGATCCTTATATATCACCCTGCACCAGAATCAACTCCAAATGGATCAAAGTCCTCAGAGTCAAAGCAGACACTCTGAAAACTTTACAGGATGGAATAGGAGAAACCATAGATCTCCTTGGAAAAGGCCGAAATTTTCTTAATAGATACCCAGAAACACAACAAATCAAAGAAAGGTTGGACAAATAGGATTGCATGAAGTTGCAGAGCTTCTGCATGGCAAAGACATAGCTAGCAAGATCAATAGAAAGCCTAAGGATTGGGAGAAGATCTTCACTATCCATACAACGGACAAGGGTCTCATATCAAAAATATTCTTGGAACTCCAAAAAATTACATCCCCCAACAACAAATCCTAAAAGAAACAACTGCCCAATAAATAAGTGGGCGAAAGAGATACTTCTTTGAAGAAGATAGAAGGATGGCCAATAGACACACGAAGAAATGCTCAACCTCCCTAGCCATAGTAAAATGCAAATCAAAACAACATTGAGATACCACCTCACCCCAGTTAGAATGGCTAAAATCAAGAACTCTAATAACAACAGATTCAGGAGGAGATGTGGATAGGGGAACCCTACTGCATTGTTGGTGGTAGTGTAAACTTGGTCAACCACTTTGGCAAGTGGTATGGAGGTTCCTCAAAAGACTCTACTTAGAGCTCCCCTATGACTGAGCAATCCTACTTTTGGGCATTTACCCAAATGATCACAAAGAAGACCACACTAAAGCTCTCCGCACAACTATGTTTATGGCAACATTATTTACCATAGCTAAGCTTAGAACCAACCCAAATGCCCCTCAGTAGATGAATGGATCAAGAAATTGTAGTATATATACACAATGGAACTCTTTGCCTCCATCAGAAAGAATGACAATTCCCCATTGTCAGGAAAATGAAAGTCTTGGAAAAAATTATATTAAGTGAAGTAAGCCAGGCCCAAAGGCACTTAGGCGCCATAGTTTCCCTTATTGGTAGTAAATAGTATACGTCTGAGACAAGCAGAAAAGGTAAGATTCGTTTATGTTATGTGAAATGTACCCCAGCATAAGTATTCAAATATTTTTTTCTTTCATGCGATTGTTTGTAATATATTTATAAGATGAATTTTTGTTCCTTTGTATGTCCCTCCCCCATGATATAACTCCTGTTTTCACTGTATTTTATGTTGGTATAATTTGTGGAGGGGATGGGAAAAACAAATCGTTTAAAAAGGGATAGAGTTGGACCCATTGTAACAATGAGATTTACAAGATGTTATGTCGAAAAACGAACTTTAAAACTTTCGCAAGGCGGGGAATAACGGGGAGGGGCAGAAGGGGTGAGATGGAAAGGGATAGAAAGGGGAAACAAAGGAGGAGGCAACAATGCTTGATAAGAAATGTATTCATTATCTTGACCATGTAATTGTAACTCCTCTCTATGGTATTTTCAGAATAATAAAAAAACCTTTATACCTATTAATGGTATATGAATTCTATGTGCTTAGAAGGGTCTTTTTATATTCACAGCCGTCTTTGGCATACATAGACTGATCATGGGTTATATGAAGTTAATAAATTTCCAGATGCTTGCCAGGAGGAGTAAAACCTATAGGTTTTTTTCCCCAGAGGCTTCCCAGTTCATGAAAGAAATATGCTACTTGATGCAGGAATTCACAAAATTACATTGCTAGGAAGAACTTAAACAATCATCCAACATCACAGAGTTGAGGGAGATGAATTGATCTCCTGAATAATTTACTTTTGGGTCAAATAAAAGCAGGCTGCCATGAAGAGAGTAGACTTTAGAGAAACATGATGAGTTGTATGTAAATAGTTGCTTTGCTAATTTTGTTAATTTGTGAACTAATACAGGGAAATAAAGTACAGCAAGGTAAAAAAATAAAGAACTCTGCATTGAAATACTCATTTGTGTGTACACACACGTGCATGTTCATGTGCTCATGCATGCATTCATCATTCCTGCTCTAAGCTTCTGTGCCCCAGGATAGTGGTCTACCACTTGAGCCACTGCTGCACTTCTGGTTTTTTTGGAGATAATCACATGTTTTTTCATGATTGGACTGGCTTTGAACAGTGGTCTTCTGATCTCGGACTCCCGAGTAGCTAGCTAAGCTAATTCAACCTCTGAGTAGCTAATTAAAATTCTGTCTGTCCTCTATACTTCACTGCTTTTTTATCCTTTTCCTGAGGTAATCACAAGCCTGTCATCTATGTGTCTAATTGCTTTAAAAATACTGTTACTGCTTGGCTTCAGGGGCTCCAATATCTACTTTTAACTACTTAGGACGCTTGAGAACAAAGAGCAGGACAAATTTTAGGGGAGTTCCTTCCCAATCTATACCTGGGTGCATTGGATCATTTCCACCATCCTGCACTATCTAGAGACTAAAATTGGAAGGACTGCAGGATCCAGGAAACTAGACAAGTTGGTGTGCAACTCGGATGCCATTGATGCATCAGGTGCATGTCCTTGTGGAAAGGGAACCCCTGTCCTAAAATTAACCACTGATATAATGCCAGCCTAGCATTATTGTTCTTGTTAGGCTGGAATTATATCAGTGGTTAATTTTAGGATAGGGGTTCCCTTTCCACAAGAACAAGTTTAAAATCTCACAATTTTCCAAAACCAAAATAAGTACATACATTAACATCCCAAAACTTAGTACAATCTGTTCTTTGCTCTAATATCATCTTTATCTAATTATCATATGATGTGACAGAATAGCTTCTTCATTAAATTTATGATATATTTTAAAAGACCTAAAAAATTCTTTCTCACTTATTAAGTGCAAACGAATGGCATATTGCCTCATTTCTTACATATGTGACTGCCATTAAAAATCCATTCAATGATTATTATAGTAATATATTCTAATTTATTACTTTATTTGTAAAAGATTTTAAACATTTTGCTTTTCTGCTGAAGTTTATGTATTTAAATAGTATCATCAAAATATATTCCTTGGTTACTTGGGGCAGTTTTTTATAAAGTTTTTAACTAATGGCTCCTAAGAATTCGTAATTGCTATATTATCTGTTTTATTTTTAATTTCAATATAATTTATTTAAAGGTAATGTACAGAGGGGTTACAGTTACATAATTAAGGTAATGAGTACATTTCTTTTGGAAGGAATATTGTTATCCCCTCCATCGATTTTTTTTTGTACACTCAATTACTGATGCTTTTGCTGTTGGTATTGTTCAAATGTACTTCTGCTTTCTTTTTCATACTTTTTTATTATAAAATTGATATAAAAAGTGTTTACAGTTACTTAAAGCAACTAAAGGGTACACTTCATTTTATTTTCTATATTTCAACTTTTGGTCTTAATTATTTTCTTGTTTTTTAAGATAATTCTTTTTTCAGAGTTGTAGGATTAGTTCATTTAATTTTGCATGATTTTTACACATGTAAATTATTCACAAATATGTTACTTTTAAAATATTTAACATATGAATATTTAATATTATTTTCTTAATTATTATATGTTGGTGAATTTACATAAATTGCTTTTCTTATAGTTCTAAACATATTTTTCCAGGTAACAAATAATTACTGTATTTTCAAGAATCACATACTATATTAAGAAAGGCTTCATTTCCTGGTCACTTTTTTGTAAATATTTGTACTTGAATTAAAAAAAAAGTTTGAGCTGGGCATGGTGATTTGGGTGTTCCGTTTTCTACCTATGGTAGTAACTGTGAATAGGGTTTGTAATTCGGGAGAGCCTGAAAAACTATGAGACCTTATCATAAAAATATCCAGAGTGAAATGATTTGAGATATAGCCACTCATAGCGAGATATAGAGCACCTGGTTATTGTATTCTAAATCTTGAGACTTAAATACCAGTAATATTAATCTTTTGTCAAATTTAAAGGATACATGTTTCAAAATGTTTATTATTTAAAACTTATTTACAAAGGTTCTCATGTCTTCTATTTCTTAATTTTCCATTTACTTAATCTATAAGAATCCAAGTATATTGTGATCATTTGATTTCTACTAAACGTTTAAATAATATGAGCAATATTATGATTTCATATATTAATCTTTTTATTATTTGTGATAATTTCCTCTATTTAATATTATAATATCAATATTCCAAATGTGTGTATGTGGTATGTGTGTGTATGTGTGTGTGTGTGTGTGTTTATGTGGTTTTTGTGTGTGTGTGCTTTGTGTGAACCTTTGTAATGCTTGGGAGATCACATCATTATTTCACATATGCTAAGTCAAGATTTTACCACTGATCTATACTGTGTAGTTATAATGTAAATAGTGTTTTAAATTATGGCTTTAAAATTTTCATTCCTAGTATGTTTTTTCAAAATTATATATGATTAAATGTGATCCATTTTCTATCCATGTTAGCAATTTGTATTGTTATTTAGAGTATTTCCACTGCTTTTTCACTTCCAAATTCTTGTGTTTGTTATTGATAAAGGTTTTGCTTTGCTTCTTTTCTCTCTTCATTCTTTTTGCCTTTAGAGTTTAGCTATTGTTTACTTTATTTCTTTGGAAATTAATTATCATATTGCTATTACAATTTATTTACATTGTAAGAGGTCTATATAATGCTTTATTTTCTATTTTATTTTTCCTATATTCTCTGACTCTCAGTCCACACTATTAGGTGGATTAAAAAGAACTTGATTAAGGACCCTTTGATTATTTTCCTCCTTCTCTTCTCTGAAGTCTTTCTGTTTTTGAAACACAATAACAATGACATACAGCTCCTAGGTGGCCCATCATTCTATCCCCTTTCACTCTTCTCTGTAGTCGTTATCATTCAACTTTATTATTCTATAGTGCTATCTAAATCTTAACTCATTCCTAAATTAATTTTAGTTGTTTTAAGCATTCTCTAAAGACATTTTTCACTATATAATATCTGGGGTCTTGTGTTTTCACAAGGTGCAAAATATGAGTGACTATCAAACATCTAGATATCTGTAGAATATTGGTCCACCTGCTCAATAAACTTGTATGTAAATTCAAGGAATACAGGTCAATCAGAACAATCTTGTAAAATGGTGTAGTTTGAGCACTCTAACTAGATTTGAATCTTATTACCATGTTTATTAGTGAAAGAACTGACACATAGAAGAATGTAACAGATTTATCAAAAATAAATTCTTAGTTTTATTGTCAATAGATTTTGAAAAGGATGCCATGACTTAATAAAAGAAAAATAGAATATTAAATGGGTATATTGGCACTACTGCCTCTCTAGTTTTAAAGAATGATCTTAGACTACTACCTCAAACCTTATACAAAAATTTTTAAATAAAAAATGATTATCAAAGTAAATGTGAGTTGTAAAATCCTACAAAACATACATGTAAAAATTCATGACAATGGATCAGTAACGGTTTCCAAAAATTTGACATGGAAAGCATTAGTGGCTAAAGAAAAGCAAGAATGAACTAATATCAACTGATGATCTTTCTTAATTCTATGAAAGTAGTGAAAACATATCCAACAGATAGAGGGCACATATTTGTTAATGCTACAATGTTAATGCTACAGTGATCCTGAATCTTAAGTACTATTATATCTTCTAATTCTGTATAAATTTTTCCTGAACAGGATATTTCTATAAAGGACATATATGAATTAATAGTCAATAGGAGGAGCATATGAATTAAGCTCCTCTTTAGTATCTAAGAAAAAAGAAAAAGAAAATTCAGTAATATGACCAAAATATAAAAAGATGACACCAAATATAGTAATGCATTTGTGGAGTAATTGATATACTTCGCATAGTAGAATGATTTGTGTAATACTGCAGTCATTTTATTAAGCAATTTTTCAAGTCTTTAAAAGGTCAAAGAGAATTGTATATGTTCTAACTATTACACTTCTATGTATGTATTAAAGAGAAGTAAAAAACTTGAATGGATCGGGAATGTAGTTCATTGACTGTGCACTTGGACAGTATGAGTGAGAACCTGAAATAATTCCTCAAAACAAATTTTGAAAAGATACCCTATAGAAGATGTATGCAGGACAAATTCCTGTAACTCAATTTTATATCTATTTTAATATCTGTTCTAAAATTTATAGCATTTCTATTTGAAGAAATCCAAGTTTGTGAAAATTAGGCTTGGAAAACCTAAGAGTGTACAATTCACTTCCAAAGCACTAAAACGTATACAATGAAAGGAGATAATATATTGTATGTGAATTTCATGTCAGCAAAAAAATAAAACTATAGTTAAAAATACTTCCTACAAAATGCAAAATGACTAATGTTTTTGGTGTTGGCTAAAAATTCTTTGTAAACTGCAGTTTCTAAAACAAAGATGTGAGTTCTGTTTATTTTGAGTTTTTTGTCTGTTTTATACTTTATGCAGAGATAACCCAATCAAAAAATGTATGTGATAACTGGAATATCTAGGAATTATACATCACTTATACATAATTGATAACCTTTTCTGGAAGAAACTTTTAGCAAATGATAGAAAACACAAATCTATGCATCTGCATTTTTTGATAGCCATATGTTACTTGCTCAATCCAATTGCTTTTCTCTACTTTGCTAGAAAAAAGTATTCTCAGGATAAGAGCTAATAAAGTGAAAAGAAACAAAACATACAATCATCTTGATTTATTTGTGACAAAAACAAATGAAATAAAACAATTCCACTTAAGCGACTCCATTATTAGTATCTATGAAGATGATCCTGAATGCCAACATCCATTGAATTTTTGGAATTTTAATTTCTACGAACATATGAAAATTAGAATAAGAAAACAAATATAGTTTTAGAGAAAACCAGCCTTGGAATAATTTTCTTAATTGTTTTGAAATTACAAAAGAATTAATAGCATTAAAATTATACTTTCCTATGGAAATCATTTAAAAATGTATATCACTTATTATAATTCAAATACCAAGCCAGAGTAATTTTACAGAATAATTACAAATATTTTATTACTATTGTAAAATAGAATGAAAGACAGTCCCAATATATTATCATTATTCTTAATTTTAAATCATTACCTAAATATCTTAAACAATCTAAATAGTCATGTCTTTAACATAGATGTAAATATTCTATACTTTTTACCTAACATTTTCCATGGGCATGTATTCATGTTTCTAAGAAATGTTCACAGCAGGTAAAAGATGCTTCTGTGAAATTAATGTGATATATTTTGTTGTTGTTCTAGATGTTGTTTGCAAGGTTATGCATTGTCCCTAAGCCATTTTGTGTTCAAAGCCAGCAATCTACAACTTGAGGTATTGAGCTAATTCCTGGTTTTAGTGGCTAATTGGAGAATCTAACAAGTACTTTTCTGTCTGGGCTAGTTTCAAAAATAATTCTAAGACCTCATTACCCAGAATAGCTCGAATTATAGGTGTGAGTCACTGGCACTTGGTTTAATGTATTTTTTAATTTTAATTATGTTTCAAGATTTTTGTTTCATTATAATGTATATCGTTCTACACATAAATTTAGATATATGTATGTATTTCTGATGACAATCTCTAAGAATGTATGTCTTTCTACACATAATATATATATATATATATATACAAATACATTTCTGAAGACAGACTCCTTCTAAAACTTCTTATGCTACTATTTTTTTACCTTTTTATTTCAAAGATATACAGTATGTTTTTCCAAAAGTTTCCTAGAATAAAATATCTAATATTTCTATAGAATGTAGCGTTTATTACTTTTAAGGGAATTTTAGATATACACATGATATTGTATTATATTACTGGAAATAATTCTGTTCAAACTCTTAAATATTTGTGTGTAGTGGTGAGGAGAGAGGAAGTTAATTCGTACTTGTTAGGAAATTGCAATACTTCAAAAATCTATTCTATAATATGTTATAAGCACATAGCCAAGCTACGTGCTATGGTTTAGTCTTTTGTTTCTTTGTTCAAAATTTTAATATAGATGCATTCACAGTGGTAACATTAAAATTATTAATCTAAAGACAAAACGAATAATTGCAAAATCATAGATACATATCAGAGTTTCAATAGTTACCACTTATGATTCTAATAATAATTTTGATGAGGATAATGATGATCACAGAGTACCCTGATAATGACAATATTGTGATTGAAAAGGAAAAAACTTTACACATTTTTGAAGCTATATTTCCCATTTTAAATATATAGTAAAAAATAGCGTTGGATTACATACAATAAGAATAACAAGAGGAGAGTTTCAATATCAAGAAATACTATCACATAAATGGGTAGAGACAGTAAAAACCCTAATGTTATTCCTGAAGTCTCTCTAATGTATACACACTTTTCTTGGTGGTATTATTTTCTTATAAATAAAATTATTTATTTCCATATTTTGATGGACTAAGGTATAATTTTCAGCTTAGTGTGATTAGTTCAAAAACATTCTCCTATAGATACTATTCAGTAACCAATGTTTCCAATGATATATTAAGGGTATGTTCTTCAATACATCTGAAAAAACATGACACTATTTATTTTTACATAGTACCACTTACATATCTGTAGTTACCTTAAAATGACATAGACCTTAGAGCCAGGAGGTAAAATTTATTTTTATTTCTGCAGGAAACAATTTGTGACTTTATACCAACAAACTGAATTTGAGTCTTTCCTTATTTGTAAGGTAAGGTGGAAAATGTAAGGACTCTTCACTTTTCTTTTTTCCTGCTCTAGAAGTCAACCCATATATTCTTCATTATTTCTGGTAGATTACATTCATTTATAGATGAGAAATGTAAGGCCAACAGTCAATGTAGTGAGTAAATAATGATACTAGAATTTGTGTCTGAGTTCTTCACTCTGTGTGCTTACAAAGAGAGTAATTTGGTGATGGAGGGGACCAATATGAAAAGACTATGGGAAAAAAGCATACTTTGGATACGGTTGTTTTAGGACTAGGTGACAGTGTTGAGTAAATGAAACAGGCTGGTGTCAGGGGCATAAAAAGTAGTATATAGAAATCATTTCAGTGGGGGCTGGGAAGGTGGCTCAGTGGTAGCACGCTTGCCTTGCATGCATGAAGCCCTGGATTCGATTTCTCAGCACCACATAAGCAGAGAAGAAAGCCGAAAGTGGTGCTGTGGCTCAAGTGGTAGAGTGCTCGTCTTGAGCTGAAGAACTGAGGGACAGCTCCCAGGCCCAGAGGTCAGGCCCAACGAATGCACCCACCCAAAAATTAGAAATCATTTGAGTGACAGAAACTGAGAAAATCTGGATCATTCATCTTATCTAATGGGAGGGAGTAGAAGGGTAAGAAGAAATCTAATGTGCTTCCACACGTTTGGCTGGCAACTCTGTTAGTTCTACTCTTAGTTATAAGGACCACAGGTGGAAATGATGGATTTAGGGGAAAAATCTGATAGTTCTAAAGTTTAGTTGCAAAGATGGGTCTGTTTAGACATCATCAAAATATCCACAACCATGAATATGAAAAAGAATAATAAAATTGGGGGCATTATTGAAAGGAAAAGGAAAAGGAAAGTTCTGACACAGGTGTGAGCAATGTGGGCACCACTGTAGACAAGATTGGAAGAAAGAGATAAATAAGGAAATAAAAAAGTAACAAACACAGATTTACAGACGTAAAGGAAGGAATTTGAAAGAAGATATTGAAAGAAATATGCTATTTGGATTTGAAAAGTAAAAGGACATAGACAAGTTCAATAAGATCATTGTTTTGGTGAAAGTCATATTGATAAAATTTTGGGATATGAATATGAAGCCATAAAATTCTGGATCCATAAATTCAACAGATCCTGTTGATTTTAAATTTTGGGAACCAATGTTTTTATCCTGAACTTAGAAAAATTATACAGATATAACTGTCATGAACTTTACTCATAGGTATTGTGTGAACATTTTTGAAGGCTTTGTTTATTCAGGAGATTGTAGATTGAACTACAGCACAGACAAGCCTAATTTGTCCTACAGTTCCAATGTGTGGCCCATGTATCCACATCAGTTTGGGATTTTATTGAAATATTTTTAGATATGTTTGGATGTCTTATGAGCCTATTTGTTATAAATGTAAGCCAAGTAACACTAAGTATTAGGTTGAACAAACAGCATTACTGATGTGACTGAAGACTCCACGAATTGATTCTTCTTTAGAATAGAAAATGCCTCAATAGTCATTGACACATCATAACTGCCATATACTCCATTTAACTCTAGTTCTTGTTAGGGATATCTCCATGGTGAAATAACCCTGTCAATCATCCTGCCACAAATTCTTATATGTAGGGAATGCTTTTATAAACTTCAAGCTTTTATTGAATTGGAGAGTTCAGACTTTACCCTCACCAGTACGACTGAATGCCTAAAAAGGTAAGATATTTTGCTGTAATGCCTTCCTTTCATTTTCTCATACCCATTGGCAAGTAGGGAAGGATTCACCTACAATGCTGACTTGTACTAACACAACATCTTGGATCTAGTGTTAATAAGGATACTTACTAAATAGCTTTAGATTTTGTGGATATTTATATTTCTCATGGGAAACCTAATGAGTCCCATGGAAATTGACCTAAGGAGATTTTCAATTCTAATATCAGTTTTTCTCAAAATGCTTTAAATTCTACATTCTCTAATGTGGGCATAGGGTTACACTGTGGAACTTTTCTCCTCAAAGAGTGAGTACTACCCTATTGCTTAATATGGACAAAGTACTTTCATACATAGACTGGTCTTGTGCAAACAAGAAGTGGTAGATGAACAATGTTCTTAGCAGTTTGTATAGATGAAATGGAAAGAGAGAAACTATGAACTCAAAAGGAATGTGCAAAAAAGCGAAAGGCACAAAGTGGAATGTGCCAAGGAAATGCTGAAGTATAATTTCAAATTATGTGCTCAGGTGTGAGGGTGGGTTCAAAGTACAGCTTAAGAAAATGTAGTTGGGTATCTTGGGGAAAAACTGCTTTAAACTCTTCGGGGATAATTGTACAAGTAGAAGCCCCTAACTCTGACTCTAATCAGCCACATCATCAACAACTTAGGGACTATTTTCCAAGTGCAAAGTGAGAAAAAGAGGGCTCATCTCAGTTAGTGTTCAGGTTGAAGTAATGGAAATAACATAATTTTTCCTATAAGACTTCACTTATTTTGGTGGGTTAAAGTAGGAAAAACCCAAGTAAATTTTTTGCATGTACCTAAATTAAGTGGGACATAGTATATTACTCTCCTTTTAACTGGGAAGTTGTAGATTATGTCTTTTTATACTCTAACTTGGGAAAATGATCTGCTGTCAGTCGTTTTCTTTCCCCTCCCCATCTTTTGC
Source organism: Dipodomys merriami (assembly GCF_024711535.1). Classification (NCBI taxonomy): domain Eukaryota; kingdom Metazoa; phylum Chordata; class Mammalia; order Rodentia; family Heteromyidae; genus Dipodomys; species Dipodomys merriami. The sequence goes on from NW_027206102.1 coordinate 8,304,391, forward strand.
CCTAACAATTACATAATTTTTATTTAAAGAGACATACTTGAGCTTGCATTTCTAAATCCTTCAAAATTATCTGAACTAATTCATACTTCTGGAAGCCTCCTCTATCTTTCTCAAGGGAATATTTTGTCACTACCATTTTAACCCATATGATATTGGATATCTTCCTGCCTAATTCAGTGCAAGATATACATTAGACTCATCTAGATATCTCAACACTTGTACCAACATGAAATCCTATCTTCATAAAAATCATGATTTTAGTATATCTGGGGAGGTGGCATCTGTCATTTTTGAATGACCCTAAGTGATACTTACATGCAATCATGTTTTAAGTCAATATGCCTCTCAGGAGATGAACGAATTGACAAAATGTGATAAATATATACACTGTGGAATTCTATGCTTGCAATTCATATGGAAATGGAAAAATCCTACTAAGTAAAATAAACAAGACACAAAGAAAGAGATTTCATGGTTTCCCTAATTTGCAACAAGTAGGAAATATCTAGGATAGTCCTAGCAGATGAGCAGAATGGCTCAGTAGCTATGTATAAGATGATGATGAACAAAATGAACTTCTACATATGGAAACAAAGGTTTTCTTCGTGGTTGTTGTTTTTAATGTACTCTGTGATTCTTATTTCTTTTGTGTTTTCCCCTATGGCTTGTCCCCTGCTGTATTTGATTTCAGTATCATGTGTTATTGTATATATGTTTATCTTAATTAGGGAAGGGAAGAGGAACAACAACATGGCGTGACAAAGGACAAAGTATAAACCAATGTAATAGCAATGCTCACAAGACAACATAATGGAAATTTACATTACAACTAGTGAAGGGTATTGGGGTGATGGAAAACTGTTAGAAAAGTGAGGTAGTGGATAAAAAGTTCTACATGTTATGTATTCACCATCTTACAATTACGGCAACCTCTTCTATATATTACCTTGATAATAAAATTAAATAAAAAAATAACTTACATAAAATATAATTTCACTGTATTGGTATAGTAAATACCATTCTATTCCCCCTTTCTTTATCAGAGGGTCATCAACTTGAATGTTATCAAACTATACAATATCTTCACAATATATTTGCCTTTATGTTGAAAAAACCATTACCTCATACTAAAAGAGAAAAGTTTAATTCTACGGAAACTCCTAACTTTTAAAACTGAATAATTGTTACGACAACAGAATATATGTATTCTTCAAAATTCAGATGACTACTAACTAATCATTTTCAAATTCTGATCATGCCATGCCAGAGACATTTAAAACAGTATCTGTTTGCATTTTAATTAATTCTGCAATAGATGAAATTTCCAATGTGATGTTACATATGTAAAAGTGAATAGAAAAAATAGCCACATTCTGGTAGAAGATAAAACTATGACCTATCTATAATAATTAATTCCTGAAGAGTAAACATTTGTTCATCAGAATAAACTATTATTTCTATGAGAATCAATCCCAAGTTTTTATCCTAGCCCTACGTTTACAACTTGTAAGGTGCACCTTAAAATTGCCTAAATTCACATCATGACTAGCTTATCACTATTGTGAAATAAATACTACACTTCTGCTGTGATGCCCTCCCAATTGTGCAAAGAACACTACACTAAACTTTTCTGCATCATTTTCCCTCCAGTGGTATTCTTGAGATCAGAACACTTGCAAATAGTATTATATTATTATTTCATATTAATTTTATTATGTATTATTTTTATCTATCATAGATATTCAGGAGATCAGAATATCTGAATATTAAGATCTGAAGATTATGGCTCAAACCCACCTAGGTAGCAAGATTCCTTAGATTCTTATTTCCAATAAACTCATAAGGAATAGCCAGACACAAGTGGCACTGAGGTTCAAGTGGTAGAGCAGTAGTCTTGAGCAAAAACAGGCTCAGGGACATTGCCCAGACATAGAGGTCAAGCCCTAGCATAAACTAAACAACAAAAACAAAATATAAACAAGCATTAAATGTAGCTTTTTTCCCTCATTGTATGAGTATTTAAGAGGTATGTGAAGAAATTTCTTCCTGTGTTATGTATAGGTAGAAGAAAAAGATGTCATACAATTACTCTCTTCATACAATGTTACACCAAAGCCTCAAAAAATTGCTCTTTTTGAGGGGAGATCCGGGAAGATGGCGGAGGAGAAGCTGGAATCTGAACAAGCTCTCGCATAGAAAGCAGTTTTAGAGTTCTAGTGAACAGTCCTAAGCCAGAGAATCACACCAAGTGTGCCATCACAGGACAGAGAGTTAGACAAGAGAGGGGAAGCCAAGGAAACACATCAGCTGCCGCTGCGGCGGCAGGGTCGCGGCGGCGACCACCGCCGCGGGGTCATACCTGAGACACAGAGAGTCCAGGACAAAGGAGCCAGACGCAGCGGACGAGCGGATTCTACTCAACACCAACAAGAACCGACAAGGAGCAGACATCTTCATCCTGCTGTTTGCAGACCAGAGACGACCCAGGATCAAAGACTCGGTGTGAGTACAACCCCGACATCCTCACTCCTTCTCAGGAAGCAGAGGAGGGAAGGCTACCCCTCCCGCCCCAGCACTGGTGATCTCCATCTTGGATACCGACAAAGCTCAGAGGAGCTGCTAGCTCCAGCTCAGGCCTTGGAATAAAACGAGTCATTTAGCAGGTCACAAGAACTTAATGGCGAAGTGACCTGCCAGACTCAGCACCATCCAGGGAAAAGTCACCCAGCTCAGGCACCAGCCATTGGAGTGCCTTGCCTCACTGAGTAACCAGAGCCAGAGGCTGCCCCTCCCTCTAGCAGCCACCACAATCAATTGAAAAACAGAAACCCTGAGAATGGCTCCTGGCTGGGCGCTGTGAGCTTTATCACAAAATAGCCCCAGGGAAAAGCTACTGTTTGTTGAAAGGCCTCAACTCTACCCAGAACCTAGCCCCATCACCACATCCCCCTCTTTTGTGATTCTCAAAGCAGATCACCCTCCCAGAAAACTAACCTGGGAGGGGGATCTCAAAATCTTGGGTAAAGCAGAGCATTTTTCTGCCTCTTCCAACCAACCGACTTAAGAAACCAATCAAGCCATAGGACCTCAATCTGACCAGAGACTCCAACAAGAGACTGGTTAGAGACAAAAGGGAGATACAGGATTCTTCCCACTCCTCCCCCCCCAAAAAAAAATCAAAAGACTTTTTTTTTCTTTTTTTGTCTTTTTTTTCTTCTTCCTTTCATTATTTGCTTGTTTTTTGTTTTTTGTTACCTTATATATATATATTTCCCTTCTAAAACATTTATTGATCTTTACTTTTTGCCTATTCTGAAAAAATAATTGTTTTCCAGTAACTTTTTTTTTTCTCATCTTATAATTTTTATTTTAGGAATATGTGAATGAGCGTTTTCCTTTCTTTTCTTGTCTTCTTTCTCTTTTTCTTTCTTTCTTATCTTTTTGTTTTTTGTCTAGCTCTACTGAGCTTATGATCTTTTCTTCTCCCTTTCCCATCCTTAAAGTTTTTCACATCTCCTCTATGTCCCTCTCCTTCTCGGAACATATTCACATTCCTCTCTGAATAGACGGTCTTTTAACCTCTATAATAACATTAATTTTTACGTTTCTATTTTTTTTCTGGTCTCTCTCTCTCTCTACTTGCATCCTACCCAACCCATTTCCTGCATTGTGATTAGGACATAGTTAACTCTCCCTGTGCCTCCCCACACCAATCTATTCCTATTTTTTACCCACATCTCTCCCTAATCCTTACAATTTCTGGTTTTCCAAATTCTTTTCTGCGGTTCGAAGTCCTTTAACATATAGTTGTTTGATGTTGAATAGATGTATCTGTTGAACTAGATTGTATCTGTAGACTATTGACTGTACAAATGCAAACTTTGGTTGAGGGTTGCCTTAAGATAGTGTTCTAGCATAAAACTGGTGCAATCTTTATCTCAAATGGGCCGAGTAAGCCGGAAAAACACAAGAAAAATGGCAAATTCGGGTATCTCAATTCCCAATCTTGATAATCAGGGATTAGAACAGATAAAGAATAATCCAGAGGAGAGTTCCCAAATAGCTCAACAAACACTTATAGCAAACATGATAAATGAGAAGTTTGACAATGTACAAAGGACTCTGTATGAGCGTGATAGGGAGAGAGAGGAGGCATCCCAGAAGTTTATACAGGAATATCATAAGCGTGAGGAAGCTACTCAAAAACTGATACAGGATTTGCCTGAACAACTTGAGAATGCTCAAAGAGAAAGGGAGGAATGGCGTGAGCAGGCAGAGAACACTCAAAGGGAACTGCAGGATTCCCACGAACAGGAAGAAAGAGAACTGCAGGAATCCCACAGATGGGAGGAAGCTAATCAAAGAGTAATTAAGGAATTGAGAGACTAGGTAGAGAATACACAAAGATCACTAAAGGCATTCATGGAATCCATTAACAAAGAGCTGAAGGAAGTCAGGGAGACCACAAAGGGAATGCTGAATGGAACCCAACAGAAGAAATGGGAGTCCAAAGAAACCATAACCAATTAACTAAGTGATTTGAGAACAAACACTGAACACCAAATTAAGGAAGTAAAGAAATTCATACAAGACCTAAAACAGAGCTTCAACAAAGAACTTGAAGCAATCAAAGCTGAACAATTAGAAGGAAAAGAGTTAAAAAACAAAGTAGAGAGTCTTGACAGCAGGTTAGACCATGCAGAAGATCGAATCTCAGGGATTGAAGACAGCCTAGATATTATAGAGAAAGAACATACAACCATCCAAGACAAGTCCAAGAAATATGATAGGTCTATCCAACATCTGGAAGACACCATCAGAAGGCCCAATCTCTGGATAATGGGTCTAGAGGAGCAACTAGAAACAGAAGTTAATGGTCTAGGAAATTTGTTTAACAGGATCCTAGCAGAGAACTTCCCAAACATACAAAAAGATAGGCCTATTCAGATTCAAGAAGCTTTTAGAACCCCAAATAGACCAGACCAGAATAGGACATCCCACCGTCACATTATAATCCACACAGGATCAACCCAGACCAAGGAAAAGATCCTTAAAGCTGTCAGGGACAAAAGGGTAATCAACTACAAAGGGAAACCAATTAGAATTACCTCAGATTTCTCAGCAGAGACAATCAAAGCAAGAAGAGCCTGGAATGACGTATGCCATGCCCTAAAAACAAACAATTATCAACCAAGAATACTGTACCCAGCTAAACTCTCCTTCATAACTGAAGGCCAAATAAAAACCTTCCATAGCAAAGAAAAATTGAAACAATACATCTCCACCAAACCAGCCTTACAAAAGATTCTTAAAGATGTCCTACACATAGAAAACCAACAAGACCGCAACAAAGGCCAAGAAACTGCTCCCAAACTGAGAATCCAAGAACTTTAGGAAGAACCCAGTTTTCGCAGCCCCCAAGAAGGTGGATAACATGGCAGGAACTCCCAAATACCTCTCAGTCCTATCTCTTAACGTTAACGCACTGAACTCTCCAATTAAGCGACATAGACTGTCTAGTTGGATTAAAAAACAAGACCCTTCTATCTGCTGCCTGCAGGAGTCACATCTTGCCCGTAAAAACAAACACATTTTCAATGTTAAAGGCTGGAACAAAATCTACCAAGCAAATGGCCCTCATAAACAGGCGGGATTTGCAATCCTAATATCAGATAAAATAGACTTCAAATTAAAATTCGTGAGAAGAGATAAAGAAGGTCGCTACATACTAATTAAAGGATCTCTCCTTCAGGAGGATATTACAATTCTAAATATCTATTCGCCAAACAATGGAGCACCCAAATTTATCAAAGAAACACTACTTTCCCTCAAATCCCATATAGATCCAAAGACATTAATTGTTGGGGATTTTAACACACCACTCTCCCCACTAGATAGATCAACTCGGCAAAAACTCAACAGAGAAACCGTAGATCTAAACAGCTGCATAGATCAACTAGACTTAACAGACATTTACCGAACATTTCACCCAGCAGCATCAGAATACTCGTTCTTCTCAGCAGCACATGGAACGTTTTCTAAAATAGACCACATTTTAGGCCACAAAGCAAACTTGTCTAAATTCAGAAACATTGAAATTATACCTTGCATTCTCTCTGTCCACAAGGGAATAAAATTAGAACTCAACACCAAAAGCCACCAAAGAAAGTCCGGTATCACATGGAGGCTGAACAACACACTGCTGAATCATGAGTGCGTCATGGAAGAGATTAGAAAGGAAATTCAAATGTTCATGCTATTCAACAAAAATGAACACACAAATTACCAGCTCCTCTGGGACACAGCAAAGGCAGTACTCAGAGGCAAGTTTATAGCTCTGAGTTCCTACATCAACAAATTGGAGAGATCTGAAACTAACAATTTAATGACACATCTAAACCTCCTTGAAAAAGAGCAGCAAGATAAACCCCAATCCAGTAGACTGAAAGAAATAATCAAAACTAAATCAGAATTAAATGAATTAGAATCCAAAAAAAACTATAGAAAGAATCAACAAAACAAAGAAATGGTTCTTCGAAAAACTTAACAAAATTGACAGACCCTTAGCAAACCTTATCAGAAAAAGGAGAGAACACACCCAAATTAATAAACTCAGAGATGAGAATGGAAACATCACCACGGAAACAACCAAGATTCAGAACATTATAAGGGAATACTTCTCAAAACTTTATGCTAATAAGTTTGAGAACTTGACAGAAATGGACCTTTTCCTAGCAAATATTGACATGCCAAAACTAAACCAAGATGAGTTAAACCAGCTTAACAGGCCCATATCAAGCATTGAAATAGAAACAGCAATAAGAGTCATCCCAGCTAAGAAAAGTCCAGGACCAGATGGTTTTACAGCGGAATTTTACAAGGCCTTCAAAGCAGAGCTCACACCAATACTCCTCCAACTCTTCAATGAAATTGAAAGAGAAAGCTCACTACCCAACACATTCTATGAAGCCATCATAACCCTCATCCCAAAACCAGGCAGGGACTCATCAAAGAAAGAGTACTATAGACCCATTTCTTTGAGGAACATTGATGCAAAACTTCTCAACAAAATTTTGGCCAATCGACTTCAACAATTCATCCAAAAAATCATACACCATGATCAAACAGGATTCATTTCAGGGATGTAAAGCTGGTTATCTCAATAGATGCAGAAAAAGCATTTGACAATATCCAACACCCCTTTATGATGAAGGTTCTGGAAAAATTAGGAATCCATGGAACATTCCTCAATACAATAAAGGCTGTATATGACAAACCTACAGCCAGCATTATACTCAATGGTGAAAAACTAAAGCCATTTCCTCTTAACTCAGGAACAAGATAAGGATGCCCACTCTCTCCACTTCTGTTCAATATAGTATTAGAATGCCTAGCTACAGCAATAAGACAAGAAGCAGACATAAAGGGGATCCAAATAGGGAAAGAAGAAATAAAACTCTCCCTCTTTGCAGATGACATGATCTTGTATTTAAAGAATCCCATAGACTCCACTCCCAAATTACTCAAGCTGATTCAAAACTTTGGCAAAGTAGCAGGTTATAAAATTAACCCCAAAAATCAATGGCTTTTCTATATGCCAACAATGAGAAAAGTGTGGCTGAAATTAGGAAAGCAACTCCATTTGTAATAGCCCCACAAAAAATAAAATACCTAGGAATTAACTTAACCAATGAAGTGAAGGACCTCTATGATGAAAACTTTAAAATCTTGAAAAAGGAAATCAACACAGAACTTAAAAAATGGCAAAACCTCCCATGCTCCTGGATTGGCAAGATTAACATCGTGAAAATGGCAATACTTCCCAAGGCTATGTACAAATTCAACGCGATACCTATCAAAATTCCACCGTCATTCTTCAAGGAAATAGAGGAGGCAATCCAAAAATTCATATGGAACAATAAAAGACCCCGAATAGCAAAAACGCGCCTCAACGGAAAGAACACTGCTGGAGGAATATCAATACCAAATTTCAAACTCTACTATAAAGCCATACTAATCAAAACAGCTTGGTATTGGCATAAGAACAGACCTCAGGACCAATGGAATAGAATTGAAAACCCAGAAATGAACCTACAGACCTATAGCCATCTAATCTTCGATAAGGAAGCTAAAACAATAGAATGGAAGAAAGACAGCCTCTTCAGTAAATGGTGCTGGCAAAATTGGTTAACTACATGTAGAAAACTAAAGCTAGATCCTTATATATCACCCTGCACCAGAATGAACTCCAAATGGATCAAAGACCTTGAACTCAAAGCAGACACTCTGAAAACATTACAGGATGGAATAGGAGAAACCTTAGGTCTCCTTGGCTCAGGCCGAAATTTTCTGAATAGAGACCCGGAAGCACAACAAATCAAAGAAAGGTTGGACAAATGGGATTGCATACGGTTGCAGAGCTTCTGCAGGGCAAATGACATAGCTAGCTAGATCAATAGAAAGCCCACCGATTGGGAGAAGATCTTTACTAGCCATACAACGGACAAGGGTCTCATATCTAAAATATACTTGGAACTCAAAAAATTAAACCACCCAACAACAAATCCTCAAAGAAACAACTGCCCAATAAATAAGTGGGTGAAAGACTTAAAGAGAAGCTTCTCTGAAGAAGAAAGTAGGATGGCCAATAGACACATGAAGAAATGTTCAACATCCCTAGCCAGAAAAGAAATGCAAATCAAAACAACATTGAGATATCACCTCACTCCAGTTAGAATGGCAAAAATCAAGAACTCTAACAACAACAGATGCTGGAGGGGATGTGGACAGAAAGGAACCTTTCTTCATTGTTGGTGGGAATGTAAACTTGTTCAACCACTTTGGAAAGCAGTATGGAGGTTCCTCAAAAGACTTCACATAGATCTCCCCTATGATCCAGCAATCCCACTTTTGGGCATTTACCCAAATGTTTACAAACAAGACCACACTAAAGCTACCAGCACAACTATATTTATTGCAGCATTATTTACCATAGCTAAGATATGGAACCAACCCAGATGCCCCTCAGTAGATCCCAAGAAAATGTGGTATATATACACAATGGAATTCTATGCCTCCATCAGAGAGAATGGCATTTCCCCATTTGTTAGGAAATGGAAAGGCTTGGAAAAAATTATATTAAGTGAAGTAAGCCAGGCCCAAAGAAGCATAGGTCCCATGGTTTCCCTTATTTGCAATATCTAGTATAGGTATGAGTCAATCGGAAAAGGTCAGATAATGTGATGTTAGGAAAATGAACCCTTAAATATGTATTTTAATGTTTTCGTTTCTTTCATGCATGTTTCTAACGCATTTATAAGATTATTTCTTTGTTGCTTTGTATGTCCCTCCCCCACAGTGTAACCCCCGCTTTCACTATATTTGATGTCAGTATAACATGTGGAGGAGATGGGGGCAAACAAGTCGTTTAAGGATTCAGGTGGACCTGTTGCAACAATGAGAAGTACAAAATGTCATGTCAAAACCAGCTTTACAATGTCGGTGGGGGGGGAGGGGGGTATAATTAGGTGGGGGGAGGGGGGAGGCTGGGAAGTGAGGTGAAGGGTAAACAAAGGATGAGGCTGCAATGCTTGGTAAGAAATGTATGCATTATCCTGCCCATGTAATTGTAGCCCCTCTGTACACTATGTTCTCAAATAAAATAAAATAATATTAAAAAAAAAGATTCACAAAAGTAAAATTTAAAAAAAATTGCTCTTTTTCTAAATTTATATATTAATAGCATCCATTTGTTGGCAACTTTGTCTAGATTATTCAGATTATCATGTTATACATGATCTGTTGGAATTATGTATTAACTAATTTCTAATTATACCTCACTTGAAAGAATATTCTAGGCAATTAGAATGCCAGAATCATTTGTGAATTTCTAAATTAAATCTTCTACTTGAAAACACTTTTGTAGTATCCTAGAGAATATGAAATTACAAACAAAAAGCAATTATTTCAAATCTAAATTCTAATTTAGGCAGGTCTCCAAAGTCCTACATTAGATGAACTTTGCTATTTCTCCAGGCTTAAGCTTTTGTAATCCTTCATCATTTCTTTAGAATCCAACAGAATGGTGCTTACTTTTTCAAATTTTTGATTGGGAATCATGAGCTATTTTGCATCTAGCAATGTTCTGTAATGAAGAGAGCATGTAAAACAGTAGTGAGGATGATATATGAGTTGCATTTCACTAGGAAACTTGACATCCAAACATAGTGAAAAAATTAGCCCAAACTTCCAACTGGGTATTCCTTTCTTGTTGTTTGGCTTGTTTTATTGAGACAAATTATACTACTTGGTCCAGGGAAGGTATCGCTATGTAATTCCACTCTCTAATCTCCTATCTTAGTCTGAGTGCTAGAATTCTAGGCTTGTATCACATTGCCCTGCCATAGTTTGTTGGTTTATTTAATCTAGAAACAGGCTAGCAATTCTGAACTTCTCCGATGATCTTATCCACTAGACTGACTGGTTTGACTGTTTATGTACAATTTTCAAAGATGTTCTAACATTTGACACAGGATATGAACATTTTCAGATGCACCTGCAGGGTTCTCTGATTCATTCCTCCATGGATCTGATCCCTTTAATAATGATTACTTGACTTTCTTAATATCTCTGGTCCCTATCTTTGTAATATTCTCAAGCTTTTTGGGGGAAAGTTCACTTGAGGACTTTCTAATATTTAAAATTATCACTTGTTGTAGTCTTACTCAGGACATATTTACTGTTATTTTCCAACTTTTTCTACACATTCTGAGAGTTGTTTTATATGTGTGTTTACACATATAAGTGCCTCTGTGTATGTGCATGCTTGCGTGTATTTATGCCAAAACCTCAAGCTCTTATTCAGCAGTCTTGCTCATACCTAGTATTCCATCACTTCAGCCATTCTTACAATGCAGGTTTAGGCTGATTAATTATAGGTATTGTGGCAAATACTTTTTTTCCCAGGCTGGATGCAAACTGAACTTCCCAGAATCCTTTACATTCTTAGGTTTTATCTTTCCAGGAGTATCATTTTTTAAACTTGAAACAGTTTTGTGAGTGTAAAGTCTAACCTGTAGCCCAGATTTTTAACTTAAGAATTCATATAAAAATAGATTAAAATACACATTACATACATTGAGTGTACACTGCTAGATAAGTGATCTTAAGCCAGATGACAGTGGCTCACACCTATAATCCTAGCTACTCAGGAGGCTGAGATCTGAGGATTGCAGTTCAAATCAAGCACAAGTAGGAAAGTTTCTGAAGCACTTATCCCCAATTAACAACCAGAAAACTGGAAGTGGCACTGTGGATCAAGCGGTAGACTGCTAGCCTTAAGGTGAAGAGTAGAGGAAGTGTGCCCAGGCCCAGACTTCAAGCCCCACAAATACCAAAGGAAAAGAAAAGTAAAGAAGTAAAAGATATGTGAACTTAGCCAACAGTTCATTGCTAGTATAATTCCTGCTCTCTCCACATGGCTTTCTTTTTCCAGTTAAGTTCATGCTCTTATATATGACTTGCTTTGAAACTAGAATTATTCTTCCATTCTAGTTTTTACAAACTTGCATGATTAGTTGCCATGATTTAGAGATAGAAGAAGAAACAGAGTGGCCTCATCCTTCATGTTCCACTGAGTAGTAATGCTTTCTCTACATCACTCCCATAGATATACATACTGGCCTTGGCTTTATTGTTTCAAATTTGTCCTATTTGCAGAGTCTTCTATACTGTTTTGAACAACCATACTTAAACACAGAACTTCTTTTTCTCCTATTATTCATGTTGTTTCTCCTACTGTTAACTTATGTACACTTGTGAAAAAATGTACAACACACACACATATTTCTGAGAACCTTCTTCTCACTTAAAATTGGTCTTAATTTATAGAGCACTTAGGAAATTTGAACTTAATGTACTCCAGGATAATGGTTTTTCATGTTTTTTATTGGAAAAATGTTGTTCAGAAGGTTTAGAGTTATATCTGTAAGTTAATTAGTACATAATCTATTAAGCATTGTTACCTCTTCTTTTGTTTTTCCCATCTTCCCTTTCCTCCTCACCGCCCCAAATCCCCCCTCCCCTCCCCAAGTTATAAAGTTCATTTTCTACATAGTGTCTTGTAGAACTCATTGTTACAATGGGTCATACTCTAACCTTGTTTCAGCATTTTATTATTTCCCTTCCCCTACCCACATTAGAAAAAGGTATATGCAAGATGCAGATCACCGACATCAAATACAGTAAAAACAGAGTTTATACCATGGTGGTAGAAAATAGAAGAGAAAAAAAAATCACATAGTACCTGTTAGGTAACAATAAAGAAAAATCAAGTTGTGTCCTATCTTGGAGTCCCTTTCACTTAACATCATTTTATATGGCTATATGTACATGTATAATGTTTTATAAGTGATTTAAATTCCGTATTTTCTCATGACTAAGTTGTTTCTGAAGCACTTTATCTCATGTACAAAGATGTGCTTGTGCTATTTCAATGAAGCCACAAAACGTTCATTTTACCTGGAGCAGCACCATAGATTGTTACTTGAAGTAACTGGAAGGAACTGTTACTGGAAGTGGAAACTGATTCCAAGAGAGGAATTGACCATAGAGAAATGACAAGTTCAACTTAATTTGTGCGCTCACTTTACTGTACAAGAAAAGAATTCAAAGCTTGAAGGAAACTCTGTCCCTGACTTTTTCGAGTGTGTTCTTTACTCACATAAAACTTGTCTGTAAATTTCTAGTTGAGAGTATTACAAAAGTAAACAATATGCCATTTGAAGGCCAACATAGATTAAAAGGAAATAACCTTGTTTTAAAAGTGTTCTACTGCAAAGAAACAAAGACATGTAGGTTTAAAGGTAACATGCCTAGATATTTCACTCCTGACATGATTGTCTTGTTGCAGAAGTCAGTTATCCATTACTTTAATCTGGTCCTGAGTTCACCATAGCAATAAGGATTCCCAAAAGCAGGATCCAGTGAGTATGATCAGCAAAAGGAGCCTCTTTTCAAACCAGTGCTTTAAGGATGGTCCAAAATAAATATGTGGACGTTTTTTGCTTGCTTGTTTGTTTAGTTTGTGCTGGTTCTGGGGCTTGAACTCAAGTCTGGCCCCTGTCCCTGAACAGTTGTCTTTCCTGCCCTATTGTCACCATAGCTAGTACTCTACTGCTTGAGCCAAAACTCCACTTCTGGTTTTTTGGTGTTTAATTAAAGATAAGAGTTTGACAGACTCTTCTGCCTGTTGGCTTTGAGACTGTAATAAATCCAAGTGAGATCAACTGTATGGATTTCTCTTTTGAACCAATACATGTTAGATGAAGTTTATTATAAAGCTTAGTATTCGACAAATTTTTAAAAGAAGAGAATATGTTCAGCAAAGAAACCATAACTTAACTCAGCAAAAGTAGGTGCGCTGAATTATTATGGAATTATGTTCTCTGCTTGGGAAGATTAGTATTGACTTCATCGTGCCTTTTGAGGAACTTTTTCTGTTGGTCATGGGGCTTGAACTCTGATCCTGGGCGCTGTCCCTCAGCATTTCAGCTCAAGTTGAGGGCTCCACCACTTTAGTTACAGCACCACTTCCAGATTTCTGGTGGTAATTGAAGATAAGATTTTCATGAATTTTCTTGACCAGGGTGGCTTTGAACGACCATCCTCTGGTTTCAACCTCCTGAGTAGCTAGTATTACAAGTGTGAGTCACCAGCACCCAGCTCATATTTGCATTTATGTACACCTAATGACACTATGTTGACAAAGAATGGAAATTTGAATCAAATGGTGTGACATTGCAGCTTTTCAATAAAATGGAGGTAGCAATAAATATGTCCTCTTTTTCCATGTTCTTACATTAATGACTCATGACCTATAAGGGACTCTTACATTAGCATCCTCTGTTGTCTGCATTTGTGGACTTAGTATCAGAAATTGTTCATAGAGAAATAGAGAAAGACAGATTTGTAGAAAGCAAAGGAGATCAAGTTTGAAAGAGCAGCATAGAAGTATATACAATTTATCACACAGAAATTACGAACTAGCCTAAGTTATTTGGTTATTTATAATCAAAAATGGTTCTCTAGAACAGTATATGGTATAACTTAGTTATTATTATCATTTATTCCTTCCATCTGGAATTATTCCTTCTGTCAAAACTACCAATTAACCTCTGCCTTTTTGGTGTCTTAACTTACCAAAAAGATTTCCAAATTCCACTTATACTACCCTTCTGATTGTGATTAGCAGTGGCCACTCAAGAGCCTGGAATCTTTAAATTTTCAGGATTAATCTTCACTGATATCTAAGCACATTCTTGGTATTAATTGCCATGACCTATTAACAAAACGGTTTTTTTTTGTTCAACACAGTATTCTAATATAGGTTAAGTACATGAATTAAGGACTATTGATAGGTATCAGTTGGAAGGAGCAATTATATATTCCAAGTATGGGTTCTTTATTTTGCATTTCCTAGCTAAATGACTCTTTTGACAGTCCTGGGGCTTGAACTCAGGGCCAGGGAACTGTCCCTGAGCTTCTTTTTTTATCGAGGCTAGCATTATACCACTTGAGGCAAAACACCACTTCCACTGTTTCTTTTTCTGTTTATGTGGTTTCATGCATGCTAAGCAATAACTCTTCCATGAAACCACATACCCAGAGCCCTAAATGACTTTCTTTTTTTATATTAATAAGTTTTTTGTGTGAAAATACAGTACAGAGGGGTTATAATTACATGAGCAAGGTAATGAGTACATTTCTTTTTTTTTTTTTTTTTTTTTTTTTTTTAATTGTATTTTATTTTATTTGAGAACATACTGTACAGAGGGGCTACAATTACATGGGCAGAATAATGCATACATTTCTTACCAAGCATTGCAGCCTCCTCCTTTGTTTACCCTTCACTTCCCTTCCCTGCCTCCCCCCTCCCCCCACCCAATTTTACCCCCCTCCCCCCACCCAATTATACCCCCCTCCCCCCCCCCACACCGAAATTGTAAAGCTGGTTTTGACATGACATTTTGTACTTCTCATTGTTGCAACAGGTCCACCTGAATCCTTAAACGATTTGTTTGTCCCCATCTCCTCCACATGATATACTGATATCAAATATAGTGAAAGCGGGGGTTACACTGTGGGGGAGGGACATACAAAGCAATAAAGGAATAATCTTATAAATGCATTAGAAATACATGCATGAAAGAAACGAAAACATTAAAATACATATTTAAGGGTTCATTTTCCTAACATCACATTATCTGGCCTTTTCCGCTTGACTCATACCTATACTAGATATTGCAAATAAGGGAAACCATGGGACCTATGCTTCTTTGGGCCTGGCTTACTTCACTTAATATAATTTTTTCCAAACCTTTCCATTTCCTAACAAATGGGGAAATGTCATTCTTTCTGATGGAGGCATAGAATTCCATTGTGTATATATACCACATTTTCTTGATCCATTCATCTACTGAGGGGCATCTGGGTTGGTTCCATATCTTAGCTATGGTAAATAATGCTGCAATAAACATAGTTGTGCTGGTAGCTTTAGTGTGGTCTTGTTTGTAAACATTTGGGTAAATGCCCAAAAGTGGGATTGCTGGATCATAGGGGAGATCTATGTGAAGTCTTTTGAGGAACCTCCATACTGCTTTCCAAAGTGGTTGAACAAGTTTACATTCCCACCAACAATGAAGTAAGGTTCCTTTCTGTCCACATCCCCTCCAGCATCTGTTGTTATTAGAGTTCTTGATTTTTGCTGTTCTAACTGGAGTGAGGTGATATCTCAATGTTGTTTTGATTTGCATTTCTTTTATGGCTAGGGATGTTGAACATTTCTTCATGTGTCTATTGGCCATCCTTCTTTCTTCTTCAGAGAAGCTTCTCTTTAAGTCTTTCGCCCACTTATTTATTGGGCAGTTGTTTCTTTGAGGATTTGTTGTTGGGTGGTTTAATTTTTTGAGTTCCAAGTATATTTTTGATATGAGACCTTTGTCCGTTGTATGGCTAGTAAAGATCTTCTCCCAATCGGTGGGCTTTCTATTGATCTTGCCAGCTATGTCATTTGCCCTGCAGAAGCTCTGCAATCTTATGCAATCCCATTTGTCCAACCTTTCTTTGATTTGTTGTGCTTCCGGGTCTCTATTCAGAAAATTTCGACCTGAGCCAAGGAGACCTAGGGTTTCTCCTATTCCATCCTGTAATGTTTTCAGAGTGTCTGCTTTGAGTTCAAGGTCTTTGATCCATTTGGAGTTGATTCTGGTGCAGGGTGATATATAAGGATCTAGCTTTAGTTTTCTACATGTAGTTAACCAATTTTGCCAGCACCATTTACTGAAGAGGCTGTCTTTCTTCCATTCTATTGTTTTAGCTTCCTTATCGAAGATTAGATGGCTATAGGTCCGTAGGTTCATTTCTGGGTTTTCAATTCTATTCCATTGGTCCTGAGGTCTGTTCTTATGCCAATACCAAGCTGTTTTGATTACTATGGCTTTATAGTAGAGTTTGAAATTTGGTATTGATATTCCTCCAGCAGTGTTCTTTCCGTTGAGGAGCGTTTTTGCTATTCGGGGTCTTTTATTGTTCCATATGAATTTTGGAACATTCCTCAATACAATAAAGGCTGTATATGACAAACCTACAGCCAGCATTATACTCAATGGTGAAAAACTAAAGCCATTTCCTCTTAACTCAGGAACAAGACAAGGATGCCCACTCTCTCCACTTCTCTTCAATCTAGTATTAGAATGCCTAGCTACAGCAATAAGGCAAGATGCAGACATAAAGGGGATCCAAATAGGGAAAGAAGAAATAAAACTTTCCCTCTTTGCAGATGACATGATCTTGTATTTAAAGAATCCCATAGACTCCACTCCCAAATTACTCAAGCTGATTCAAAACTTTGGCAAAGTAGCAGGTTATAAAATTAACCCCAAAAATCAATGGCTTTTCTATATGCCAACAATGAGAAAAGTGTGGCTGAAATTAGGAAAGCAACTCCATTTGTAATAGCCCCACAAAAAATAAAATACCTAGGAATTAACTTAACCAAAGAAGTGAAGGACCTCTATGATGAAAACTTTAAAATCTTGAAAAAGGAAATCAACACAGAACTTAAAAAATGGCAAAACCTCCCATGCTCCTGGATTGGCAAGATTAACATCGTGAAAATGGCAATACTTCCCAAGGCTATCTACAAATTCAACGCGATACCTATCAAAATTCCACCCTCATTCTTCAAGGTAATGAGTACATTTCTTATCAAACATTTTTGCCTTCTCCTTTGTTTCCCCTTATCATCCCTGCCCTCCGATTCCCCCCCATCCACCGCCAAAGTTGTAAAGTTGTTTTTTCAACATAATGTCTTGTTGCAATAAGAATTTCTTTAGATGACATTACTTTTTTATTCGGTTAATATGTATTACAATTTTGGCCAAGTGGTAGAAAAGGAAGTGGAAAACAATACTAAGTCCAGTAAGGCTGACATTCCGATCACATCACTAAGGAAGTAGTGTTAAGACCTTCAGGACTCTTAGGGCTGTTGTATGTGACATTATTATGTAAAACACTATTAACTGTCATCCCAGACATCCATAACATTCTGCTTCCACTTTCCAGGTCAAGAACCAAATATGTACGCCTTTTTATTGATTGGGTGTGTTTCCTAGGAAGGAAGAAAGAGGATGTAGTAAGTGATGGTGGAAAAAGATGTATATTGGGTCCCTGTCCACATTTTTTGCATTTTTAAAAAGCGCTACTGATGAACTCCCACTTACATCTAATTGACTTGCTGTTTGCACAAGATGCAGATAAATGAAGACATTTATTCTGGTGGATAGGCACATATATTAACAAAATCCATTTCTGGAAAAATAAGATACTAGGTAAGAAATTACAAATTATTGTCTATAAAATGGTTTCTTTTCTTGGAGAACAAAAGGTAGTATTGAAGTGATTACTCCAACTTTCTTTGAAATTTTATGCTGTTTCAGTATCAAAATGTTCTCTAATTTCTGTAACATCCAAACATAAACGACATGATTTGAAGATCTCAGTCGTTTTAGAAAATAAGGAACGTAATAGCATCCTTCCTGCAGAGACATGTGATGGCAAGTATGATTGTATTATGGTTCTCTTTTTTTTCCCTCTTTATCTCAAGTGTTGCATATCTTGGCATATTACTCTATGTCCTGAATCAGCTTCCTGTAGGTGAGATTTACCTCTACTCTGCAGTGTCAAGATGGGTCATGTGACTTACTTCAGCTTACAAAAGTGAACCAGAAGTCGTGAAAGGTTATTTCTAGGGGAAGATTTCTATCTCATTATCTGTGTCTTTTTCTCCTTAGCTATAAAAATAGCATATTTACAGAGGGAGTCTTCTTTCAACTTATGTGTTGGAAGAGTGTAGCATGTGAAATTGAGGCAAAACTAAAATACATCCTCATACATATAACACAGGCAGAACTAAGCTAATATTAGAATATATTAAGATGCTAGTTTCTTACCATTCTTTATATATATATATATATATATATATATATATATATATATATATATATATATATATATATATATATATATATATGATAGCTGGCTATAGCACACCAGAATTCAACAAATCCTAAACAAGAACTAAACAAATTGATAACATTTCCTATTGGAAGATATTATTTTTTTTTCAGGTAAAGGGTAGGTTTATTCAGTAGACCTTCTGGGACCAGGCAAGGTTGGCACTCCACGTGGCTGGAAAAGGCCTGGGAAAGAGCGAGAGCTGGGAAAGAGAGGAAAGAGAGAGGAAAAAGAGATAAAAGAGCAGAGAGAGAGAGCGTGTCTGCAAAAAGTGGGAAAGAGAGAGAACTAGGAAAGAGAAGGGAGGTAGAACAAAGAGAGGAAAGAGCTAGAAAAGAGCAGAGAGAGCAGAAAAGAGCAGAGAAAGCAGAGATTGTGCAGAGAGAGAGCAGAGAGCAGAGAGAGCTAGGAAAGAGCAGAGAGAGAGCGTCTGGGCCTGAACTAGGCCTTATGTGCGGAGAAAGGTATGGCCACATCAAATTCAGATGTGACCTCTTCCAGGTGTCCAAGTTGCCTAGGTAACGCAGGTACTACATGGAGCATTCCAGCTGGCACCAGGCCATTTTGGTACTCAATGCGATGGGGAAAGGCCAGGGAAAGAGAGCTGGGAGAGCTGGGAAAGAGAGAGAGCTGGGTAAGAGAGAGAGAAGAGCTAGAAAATAACAGAGAGACCAGAGAACAGAAAGAGCTAGAAAAGAGCATAGAGAGCAAAGAAAGCTAGAGCAGAGAGAGAGAGCAGAGAGCTAGAAAAGAGCAGAGAGCAATATTACAATTTTTATAAATAAGCATTCTCCATGTGATCACTTGTGGGGTTATCTATTTCTATAGATGTGTTTAATCACTCTGGAGCACTGGATCTAATATCCACAATCATTATCCAGATCTTGTGATTGAGATGAGGAAGAAAAAAATATCTAGATTTCTCCTTCTCTTTTCTTCTTCTCCTTTTTCTATTGTGGATTCTCATCTTTTCTCCAAATTCTCCCATTAATTAAGGAAGAATGACACATTGTGGATATGAAGCAAAAGGCTTCAAAGCCAGAATTTTATTCTTTCAGTAAATCAGAGTGGCTCAAGCAAGAATAAAAACATGATTTTTTTTCCCTTTCTGGATTTCACCATAGACTCTGAAGATGACTCTAAATAGCTAGTGAACCATTTGCCTTGGCTAACTTTTTAAAAATACTGTTTTTTTTTTTAAAAAAGATAATTAAAAACATTAAAAATAATTTTAAAATAAATAGTAATTTGTTGTTTGCTTTTGGGAGGCATGAAATAAGACTGCATTAACATTGTGTGAGTTGAGAGGCTTAATTTTATCAGAATCCAAACATAATGAAAATTAGATGATTTTAAAATAAATAGCCTGTAGATACATTTTTACCTTAACATACCCACAGAGACATATTTTTTTCTTCTTTTCCTCTCCGTGATGATTCAACTTCAATAAGCAGTTAATGTAATTCAAATGGATGTGTTTCTTCCCGAAATAGAATAGACCCAAAAAAGTTAGAAAAAGAGAACCAGTATTGGGTAATGCATTTTTAAAAATAGCAGTCAAATGAATATTAACCATAATTCCAAAATAATAACAATCAAATGCTCTTGAAAAGAGAAGATTGTAAGCAGAATATACAAAAAGTTATAGTTCCATAACTACTTCAGGAGCTGCTCTCTGGCATTTAGGATTTCTAGTACATGACAAGGTTTTAATGATGATTAGTTGCTTTCAGGGATTAATTTTTTTCTAGTTATATTTCATTGAAGAAATATGTTGTTCAAAATTAATGAAAGGATAACAGTTTATATTAGAAAGAATGCTATACACTCATTTTACATAGCAAAATACTTTTCCATAATATCTGTCTTCCCCAAATAACTAATCCCCCAAATGTACATTTGCATTATATGTATATAAGTTTGTAAAATAATCACCTTTCATAATCCAATGAACACAAATATGAAGAATTATCAGATAGGGGAAATATAATCAAATGCGTACTTTAAAGTCCCAGGTGTAGTTTGAAAGGACATGATGAGGTTTCAACCATCAGAGACATGAAAAGATGCTACATTAGAAAATAAAGAAAACAACAACAACCCAGATTCTGAATTTCTGGAAAGCAGAACAGCAAGTAAATGCTTTTTCCACTAGAATCATTTGAAAAATATTTTAGCTCTGTAGGTGGCTCGATTTTAATCTAGTGAGACTTCTTTTAAATTTCTGTCCTTTAGAACTGCAAAATGATAAATACGGATTATTCAAGCCAACTAACGTGTAGAAATATTTTACAGCAGATTTAGATTAGTAAACTAATTCAACTACAGCCTTTTCCTGATGCAACTACAGGGACACCACATTTCCTAGTTTTTGAGAATATGAGAAAATGTTGCCACTGGCTTTGTACACATGTATGATGTGAATACTACTTACGGGCCTTACATAAAGAAAACTTGAAATTCTAAATAATATTTAAATAAGAGATTTCCTATCTTTATTTTCACATTTGGGGATCACTAAATACCAAAATTATGTAGAAGGCTAAGGTAAGAATATGGAAATGAAATCTGTCTCCTAATATTATAAAGATAATTTATGTCATTTTGAGTTACAGTTTTTAAAGTAATAAAAAAATAAGGTAAAACAGATACAAAAACTCAATTTTCTATCCCTCCTAACTTTCCAACAGTAATTAGAGAATCCAGTAAATGTACAGCCATCCCAGGATGGTATAGGATGGTATAGGATCACTAGATGGTCAAAAAGAAGATAACAAAAATGGTTCCCCTGGAACAATTTGAAACAAAATGTACATCTACAGATTGTGATATAGCTAGAAAATAGTTTCCACTATTCTAAGTCTTTGATATTTTAGGTTTGTTTGCACAGCATCTTTCCACTCTTAAGAAATGACCCTTTATTAACACTCAAGTGTTTGCAGCTTATAACCCAGAAACAAACAATGCTTCTAAATGTAAAGAAGAATGATATTAAGAGTAATCAAGGATACTTCCATAGTTATAGCTGATAAATAATAATGATATTGGGGAATAGTCCAATAATCTTGAACTTTTTCATGACTGTACTCTTCTCCAACACAAGAAGTCCTAATCAAAATATGATAAACATTAATAGAGGATTTTTATATTTTTATTGTTCACTCCAAAGCAAATACACTTTCCTCTTTGCAAGCCTGGCTTTGAAAGAGTCAGACCCTCAAAACTATTTTATAGACAAAAGTTTACTTCTTTGACTTAGGTGTTTTCCTGCCTTTGGGTGTTGCTCTCCATTATTTTGGCAACTGCATAGAAAAACAAGATAAATCCATTATGCTTGTGTTGAATTGTTCAAAGTCAAGCTGTCTTCAAACAAAGTTTTCTGTTCCCTTCTTCACTGCTAATTAAAGTTTAATTATTGCTCTTTAAATGCAACAAAACGTGATACTTTTACGTACATTCTCATTGAAATTGATGATAACAAGAGTGTCTGTGATTGCTTTTTTAATAGATTTCAAGTATTTTCCTTGGCTATTTTCATTATTGCCTTTGTTCCGGTCTTCTAATCAGGAACAGAGGGTTACCAAAAATATCTTCCTAAGATATAGGATGTTATGTAGAAAAAATAGATGTATAATTAAAGATTTTCATCTCCTTAAAGACTGAAAAGCTCAGAAGACATTTTGCTATTACTGGCATTATTAATATGATTTGAATGTTTTGGTTCTTAAACTAAGTGAAATACATGTGAAATGTTACTTGTTCTAGCAATGATTATGGCTTATAGTTTTCTTCTCCAATGAGTTGAAATCTCTGACTATTTTGGAGGGCATATTGATTTTAGGGTAGGAGGCTTAATTATAGAAAGCCAAGGGAGATTCCTAAAACAGTATTGCCTTTCACTTATCACTTAATTATACTTAAAGTATATAAGTATAGAAATATACAAATATGAATTGAGTAACAAATGTGTGATTTACAAATTTGACTCAATAACAACTAATCCAGAAAGCAATTCTTTATATTTATATAAACTATTATACTTAGTAAGGATTTAAAAATTGTTAGAATATATTTTTAACATTTATTTCAAAATATTTGTTTATTTGTAACTGTTTATTTTTAATTTTTGTTGTTAGTGGGGATTGAAATCTGGGCCCGGACATTGTCCCTCAGCTCTTCAGCTCAAGACTAGTGCTCTACCACTCGAGCCACTACCAGTTTTCTGGTGGCCCATTGGAAATAAGAGTCTCACGGACATTCCTGCCTAAGCTGGCTTTGAACCATGAGTCTCAGCTCTCAGCCTTCTTAGTAGCTAGGGTTATAGCATGAGCCACTGACTCCTAGCTACACAATTATTTTTTACATAGCTATGAAATATTGCTTGATAATCCCATTCATTTATATGTTGTGTAATAATAAAGCTACATCATATCCATTAATTTCTGCATGTAACATTTCTTTTTAGAGAGAATGCTCAAAAACTTATCTTCTGGCTAGGATGAAATATCTATTCTTAACTATAATCACTTTTCTTCTTGTGGTATACAGTTAATATATTTAGTTTTAGTCCTGGAAGTCTGCTAATTAAAGTTACATAAAACATGAATTGTAAAGTGAAAGAAATTCATGGTTCCATTACATGTTTTAAGAAAACAATTATGCCTTTTGTTTCCAATTATATTTCGGTGGGAATGTGTAATATTCATTGATTTAATTGTTAAAATTTATTACCGTTACATTATATCAAGTTGATTCAAACTTGTTTGGTCCTGGGGTTTGAACTCAGAGTCCCTGAGATTTGTTGCAATTTTTTAACAATTTACGATTTCAGTCATGCCTCACTTCTGGCTTTTTTGCTGATTAATCAGAGATACGATTATCAGGGAGTTTATTTTGTGGGTTGCCTTCAAACAGCAAAACTCAAGTCACAGCCTCCCAAGTAGCTAGGATGAGATACATGAGCCACCTGCTCACCACTTTTTTATGAACTTTCATAGGCTAAATTGTTTTACACTTTCCGTGAGTTCAACTCTTTCATTTTCCTTTCCTATAATTTTAATGCCAAATCTCAAAATTGTCAAAACATCTTCCATTGCTGTAAATTCCCATCTCTCTTTTTGTTTTATATGCCACGTTTTAATCCTGCTTGAAGTTAACATTTGAATAAATTGTTATGTTTAAGTCAATGTTCACTTTTTAATTTTCCCAAATACTGCCTAATGTATCACCGCTTATTAAACAGAACATCATTCCACAAATGTTTGGTTTTACCCCTTATTAAATATTCCTTGATAATATTTAATGTGGATCTAATCTGGTGCCCTACAGACCCATTGAGCTGGATAATCTTTCCTCTACAAATATAACAATTTTACACTAATAGCTTTAATATTGGACAGAGAAATATATTCCAGATTATTTTTCTTTGTCAATGACTCAAATAGTGCTAGTCAGGTGTTCTTAGAAATTGTCATAAGCATAAATAAAACTGTGAAGCTGAGTGCTGTTGTCTTATGCTTGTAATTCTAGCTGCATAGGAGGCTGAGATCTGAGGATTGTGGTTGAAATTTAGCTGGAATGGGAATGTCTATAAGACTGTTATGTCCTATTAACCACCAGAAAACCAGAAGTGGCACAGTTGCTCAATGAGTAGAGCATTCACTTTGAAATGAGTAGCAGAAGGACAGCGCCAGGACCAGATTTCAAGCCCCATAAATGACCAAAAAAAGGGGAAGAGACAATTTATATCTTTTCTCAATTGTATCCTCCAATCGACAAAAATTATGTCTCCATTTATTTAGATGTTTGCTTTTATATTCAGCATTGTATAATTTTCAATGATGGTGAGTAAATAGCACTTTAATACATTTTGACAATGTGTGAAGGTAACATAAAGAAATTCAAAGAAAACAGTTGAAATATAAAGAGCAATGGAAATGGAGAAAGCCAGAAACGGGTTAATTAGGGCCTTCATCAATATGTGAGAATGTAAGATATTGCAATAAGATATCTTCATATAATTAATATGCACCAATTAATATCTATCTTCCAAAGGCTTTTTTATTCAAGTATGACATAAAGGATAAATACACATTCTGTGGTGAAATGAAAGGAAGATAGATGAGAAAATGCATACTTATAATGATTGTGTAAATAAACTAAGAAATTCAGTCAACATTCTGAGGGCTCATGGCTCATTGGACTCGAAAGTTGCTGGTATCTAAAATAATTCTAAAATGTTAGACTTGATCCTATCTTTAAAACTGCTTAATACTATTGCTTTTTGAGTCAATATTCTTTTCCTTGTTGCTGGTTGTGGTGGTGGTTCTGGGCCTTGAACCCTGGGCCTGGGCTCTGTCCCTCAGCTCTTCCACTCAAGGCTAGAGCTCTACCACTTGAGCCATAGTATCACCTCCGGTTTCTGGTGGTTTATTGGAGATAAAAGTCTCATGGACTTTTCCTGCACAGGCTGGCTTTGAACCATGATGCTCAGATCTCAGCCTCCTGAGTGCCTAATATTACAGGCATGAGCCATTAACTTACAGACAAATAAAAATTATAATATATGTATCTGTATATATACATGTATGTACACATCTATATATTCTTATATATGTATACATATATAGGTATTTGAATATATACACATATAAGTATGACTATATGCATATGTACATGTAGTGTGTACACATATTTATTTATTTAAATAAACTTGAATCAGAAATATATTAAGAGCATATTAATGCCAATGAAATACTTTAACCATCCTGAATAAGTTATCCAAAAATCCAAATACATATCTCTATAGTAATATAATAACAATCAAGGAACATATGGAAAGATCATAACATACCTAGACATATAGAGATTAGTGGAAATAGAAAGAATAAGATAGCCGTGCACAACCATTATGTAGAAATTGCAATCCTTATACATTGGTGCTTGGCACTTAAAATGGTATAGTCAGTTTCTTAAATATACTGGAAATCTTTAAGACATTACACATAGAATTGTCTCTATGATCCAGTATTTTGAATTATAATTTTATATACAAAATAGGTTACAACATATGTCCAATGAGACACATGTACAAGAATATACATAGCAAAACCCTTCATAATATCATATAATAAGACATGGAAATGCTCATTGAGGATGTTAATCCAATATACACAAGCATACAAAAAATATGCTCTATCCATGAGAAAAATTTACAGGGACTTACTTTGGAAACAGTGATATTACATGGGAGAAATGGATAAAATAGACTACATTTTCTAATTATATGAGGTTTTTAAAATTGGCACATCTGTAGAGGTAGAATATGAAATATTAGCTGCTCAAAGGGAGAGTAGGTTGAAATGATGACAGGAAATGACTATTAATAAATATTTGAGTTTTTTGAGAGTGTAGTAATGATAAAATGTTCCTGAACTGAAGGTGATGTTCTTACTCAACTCTTTAACATTCTAAGAATCATTGGACTTTATCGAAGAATCACAGATTGCATTTGCATTAACCTTAGGAAATTTTTTAGAATACTAGTGGGTTAATCTGAGTGATAATTTAGAATTTAAAATCACAGAATTCTATAATGCACAACTTTAGTACACTGATGAATAAGACTATCAAGAAAATATGATCTGTGATATGTCCTCTGAGTGCCTATATATGACATTAAGAGACTGAGTATTCTACAAATTCATGTAAATTGAGCTATGAGATAGGATTGAGAAGGATGAGGGATATTGATCATAAGATGCATTGTATTGGCCATGGAATGTGGCTTAGTGGTAGATGCTTGACTTGCATGTGTGAAGCCCTGGGTTTGATTTCTCAGTACTACATAAACAAAAAAGCAGGAATTGGCACTATCACACAAGTCATAGAGTACTACCATGAGGAAAAAAAACTCAAGGACGTTGCCAAGGCATGAATTCAAGCCCCAGGACTAGGCAAACAAAAAGGTGCATTTTATTAAGCCAGGCACTAGCGGCTCACGGCTGTAATCCTAGATGATCAGGAGGCAGAAAATTGAGGTTTGAAGCCAGCCCAGGAAAGAAAGTCTGTGATATTCTTATTTCCAATTAAATCTCAGAAAAATCAGAAAGTGCTGCTGTGCCTCAAGTGATAGAGTTCTAGCATTCATCCAAAGGAGCTCGGGGACAGCCCCCAGACCCAGAGTTCAAACCTCAGGAGAGGAAAAAGAAAAAAAAACTCACTATACACTGTTAATATACTGCTTTGTCAAACAGCAAGTCCCACACAACTACTTAAAGTTAATTAAAAATATGATAAAATACAAGTCATTTTGGGAACCAGACAAAGATGGTATACAGGGAACAAAGTATATATTATATCATGCAGTTTGAGTTGAAATTTGTTCTATAGTCTTCTTAAATCATTTATGAAATTGACAATACTGACAATTATAGGTCAATTTCCTTGAGGAACACATTGTACGCTGCTGTCTTTTATACGAAATCATAGAGGTGATATTTTGCCTTGTATTGAACTATATCTGATATTTTAAAGTAGATTTGTCCTAATATAATATTAATTTAATCAATCATTTCATTAGGGTGAGGTTGGTTAGATTTTTTCCAGTAAATCTTATCCCTATAATAAATGAGAGCATGCTGTGACAGTCTTCTATTAATATGAAAAAATACTTTATAAAATTAACTTAAAAGGGGGAAGATTAAACTTGACTTCTGATTTTATACATTTCAGATTATGTTTCTTATCCTCATTGACATGGGTTGGTGGTGGCACAGTACCCCATGTCAGGAATATGTGTTGGAATATGTGTATTCGTGAACGACAAGAATAGGAGTGGGAGAGGGCGAAGGAGGAAGAGGGAAGAGAGAGAAGGAGAAGGAAAAGAAGGAGGAGAAGGAGACAGAGAAGAAAAAGAAGGAAGAGGAGGAAAGGACTTTGATCTGAACACCTTTGATCACAAGTTCTCAGCGACCAAATCTCTACAACTATGCCCACATGAAAGGTTTCACCTCTTTATGGCAACTTAGTGAAAGCTAATTATTAATCTCAATCCTTTATGATTTCAGATTCAATTTCTAGAGTGGTGGGTAGATATTTCTATACATTGTGATAACTTCTGTTCCTAAATATTTACTTGAATTAATCAAAGAAGCTATTTGGCATGGAGGTGGTTTGGTTATACCATTGCTGGAGAAACATTTTGAGTGCAAATACATTTTATTTAACAGATAAGGAAGCTTCAGAGATTTCATTTGGTGACCTTCAAAAATGACGATTTCATCTAACTCATAATGACTTTAATTTTTCATAATTTTATGACATTTCTATTCAAGTTTTTGTCATCTATAGTTAGATTCTTTCTTTCTAGTTGAAGGAAAAATAAATACTATCACAATCATTTATTTCTTAATCATTCCATAGAGTAGGAATAATATGAATTTCCTACCATTCAAAAATAAGTTATATTCAAGTCTATAGGAATAATTGCATGTAATGGAATATCTTGCTCTATTTCATATGGAGACCGATTCAATTTCTAAAAATCACTGTTGACATAAAATACATGAAATTCAGTGTTTCTCTGAAATGTCTCGGTACTCAAACCTCAGAAATAAATAACTAGTAATTAAGATGTTTATATACTCCAAAAATGTATGAATCTATATTTTATGCCAAAAAAGTTTTGGTTTAAAAGAAGAGAAAATTATGTGACCAGAGTAGATAATATTTAATTTAATGAAAAATTACTTCATTCACCCTAACAGAGCCTATTGCTTTTAGCTTACATGAGAAATTTGATTAACGATCCCTTCATCACTTTTGAATATTAGAGTATTTCAATTTGTGCAAAGATTCTGTCATTTAAACCTTTGAGTGTATATTTTTCATAAAAATGAAAACGTTTTTTCACACTGCAGGTTCAGATTCACTAACTAAATAAATATCTAAATATTAATTGGTTAAATTGAGCCTCTAGAATTCAAATAATAACAAATTTATTTTATTCTTACATATATTATATCAGTGCTGAATATGGGTATCTCAAGCTTGTGATCCTCACTACTCAGGAAGCTGGGGTTCAAAGCCAGCCTTGACAACAATGATATCATCTTATAAATATGTTAGAAACAATTACAAGAAAAAAAACATTTGAATACTTATTTTGGGGTCCATTTCACCTAACATCAACTTATCTGACCTTTGCTGCTTGTCTCAGATATGTCCCTCATCCACTTCTTTCATTGTATTTGATGTTGGTACAATTTGTGGAGTGGAAGGGAAAAACAAATGGTTTAAATAAGGATAAAGGTGGACCCATTAAAACTATGAGGTGTAAACGTCGTTATATTGTAAAATGAACTTTACAATTTTGGCCGGGTGAGGGGCGGAGGAGGGGTAAATGGGAAGGTTTGGGAGGGGGAAACAAAGGAGGAGGCAACAATGCTTGATAAGAAATGTACTCATTACCTTGCTCATGTAATTATAACCCCTCTGTACAGTATTTTCACAGTAAAAAAAATAAAAATAAAAAAGTCCAGACTTGCCAAGAGTTTGTGAGTCACATCTCAATTAATCACATACACATCAGAACACATGCACACACACACAAAGCCAGAAGTGGAGTTGTGGCTCAAATGTTAGAGCAATGTCCATACTAAGTAAAAAATCAAGGGATAGGTCTGGAGTTCAAATCACAAGAACAACACACATACAATATTATGTATAAATTGTTATTTTAGTTTAAAGAAATAAACAACATCATGGAAAGTAATATTTGTTACATATCCTGAAATTTTGTGAAGTTGTTTTTATTATCATTTGTCTTAAGATATAACTTAGGTTATTAAAATTAATGTTAATATAGTATATTTATAATTACTCATAATATCTTGGAGTATAAGAGTTGGTATTTTTTCTATAGCCATAAGAGATAGTCTGAGTAAAAGAAAGAAAGGAAGAAAGGAAGAAAAAGAATGAAAGAAAGAAGGAAAGAAAGGAAGGAAGAGAGAAAGAGAGAGAGGAGTAGGGATGAAGGGAAGGAGGGAGGAAGGAAAGAAGAAAAGAAGGAAGGAAGGAAAAAAGGAAGGAATTAAGGAATTAAGGCACAAAGAAATGAAGGAAGGGAGGGAGGAAGGAAGGGACAAAAACAATTTAATTCATAAAATGTGCTATTTAGCCCAACATAAACTTGTAATTAACCCTTTAGTACATGCAAGTTTGCAATTTTCATTTCTCTGCATGTTCCCAATGCATGAATGAAACCAACAAATGACGGTTCAGAAATAACCAGGTGAATCTGTTTGCATCTGTAGTAAAAATGTATGCAAATATTTTTCTCATTTTACATCCATCATCAAATAATTATTTGCAAACAATTTACATTTAGTTATAAATATTCTAAAAATTCAAGTAACCAAGAGATGTCAATATATTATATAATGTGAATACTAGTAATTATAATGCTATTAATATTAGTCTTTATGTTATATTAATTGTAACAATTTTCTTATGTGTTTTATCAGCGAAATTAGCATACTCTGATTTTGGTTTTATCTCTTTTCACAAATTTTAATTTGAAGTCTATTTTATCTGATATTAGGATTGCAACTCCCGCCTGTTTATGAGGGCCGTTTGCTTGGTAGATTTTGTTCCAGCCTTTAACATTGAAAATGTGTTTGTTTTTACGGGCAAGATGTGACTCCTGCAGGCAGCAGATAGAAGGGTCTTGTTTTTTAATCCAACTAGACAGTCTATGTCGCTTAATTGGAGAGTTCAGTGCGTTAACGTTAAGAGATAGGACTGAAGGTATTTGGGAGTTCCTGCCATGTTATCCACCTTCTTGGGGGCTGCGAAAACTGGGTTCTTCCTAAGGTTCTTGGATTCTCAGTTTGGGTGCAGTTTCTTGGCCTTTGTTGCGGTCTTGTTGGTTTTCATGTGTAGGACATCTTTAAGAATCTTTTGTAGGGCTGGTTTGGTGGAGATGTATTGTTTCAATTTTTCTTTGCTATGGAAGGTTTTTATTTGGCCTTCAGTTATGAAGGAGAGTTTAGCTGGGTACAGTATTCTTGGTTGATAGTTGTTTGTTTTTAGGGCATGGCTTACGTCATTCCAGGCTCTTCTTGCTTTGATTGTCTCTGCTGAGAAATCTGAGGTAATTCTAATTGGTTTCCCTTTATAGGTGATTACCCTTTTCTCCTTGACAGCTTTAAGGATCTTTTCCTTGGTCTGGGTTGATCCTGTGTGGATTATAATGTGACAGTGGGATATCCTATTCTGGTCTGATCTATTTGAGGTTTTAAAAGCTTCTTGTATATGTATAGGCCTATCTTTTTGTAAGTTTGGGAAGTTCTCTGCTAGGATCCTGTTAAACAAATTTCCTAGACCATTAACTTCTGTTTCTAAGGTGCTCCTCTACACCCATTATCCTTAGATTGGGCCTTCTGATGGTGTCTTCCAGGTGTTGGTTAGACCTATCATATTTCTTGGACTTGTCTTGGATGGTTGTATGTTCTTTCTCTGTAATATCTAGGCTGTCTTCAATCCCTGAGATTCGATCTTCTACATGGTCTAACCTGCTGTCAAGACTCTCTACTTTGTTTTTATCTCTTTTCCTTCTAATTGTTCAGCTTTGATGGCTTCAAGTTCTTTGTTGAAGCTCTGTTTTAGGTCTTGTATGAATTTCTTTACTTCCTTAATTTGGTGTTCAGTGTTTGTTCTCAAATCACTTAGTTGATTTGTTATGGTTTCTTTGGATTCCCATTCCTTCTGTTGTTTTCCATTCAGCATTCCCTTTGTGGTCTCCCTGACTTCCTTCAGCTCTTTGTTAATGGATTCCATGAATGCCTTTAGTGATCTTTGTTTATTCTCTACCTAGTCTCTCAATTCCTTAATTACTCTTTGATTAGCTTCCTCCCGTCTGTGGGATTCCTGCAGTTCTCTTTCTTCTCGTTCGTGGGATTCCTGCAGTTCTCTTTGAGTGTTCTCTGCCTGCTCATGCCATTCCTCCCTTTCTCTTTGAGAATTCTCAAGTTGTTCAAGCAAATCCTTTATCAGTTTTTGAGTAGCTTCCTCACGCTTATGATATTCCTGTATAAACTTCTGGGATGCCTCCTCTCTCTCCCTATCACGCTCATACAGAGTCCTTTGTACATTGTCAAACTTCTCATTTATCATGTTTGCTAGTAGTGTTTGTAGAGCTATTTGGGAACTCTCCTCTGGATTATTCTTTATCTGCTCTAATCCCTATTATCAAGATTGGGAATTGAGATACCCGAATTTGCCATTTTTCTTGTGTTTTTCTGGCTTACTCGGCCCATTTGAGATCAAGATTGCACCAGTTTTGTGCTAGAACTCTATCTTAAGGCAACCATCAACCAAAGTTTGGGTTGTACAGTCAATAGTCTACAGATACAATCTAGTTCAACAGATACATCTATTCAACATCAAACAACTATATGTTAAAGGACTTCGAACCGCAGAAAAGAATTTGGAAAACCAGAAATTATTAGGATTAGGGAGAGATGTGGGTAAAAAATAGGAATAGATTGGTGTGGGGAGGCACAGGGAGAGTTAACTATGTCCTAATCAAAATGCAGGAAATGGGTTGGGTAGGATGCAAGTACAGAGAGAGAGAAAAAGAAGAGACGGAAAGGGGAATGAAGAGAGACCAGAAAAAAAATAGAAACGTAAAAATTAATGTTATTATAGAGGTTAAAAGACCGTCTATTTAGAGAGGAATGTGAATATATTCAGAGAAGGGGAGGGACATAGAGCAGATGTGAAAAACTTTAAGGATGGGAAAGGGAGAAGAAAAGATCAGAAGTTCAGTAGAGCTAGACAAAAAACAAAAAGATAATTAAGAAAGAAAGAAAAAGAGAAAGAAGACAAGAAAAGAAAGGAAAACGCTCATTTACATATTCCTAAAATAAAAATTATGAGATGAGAAAAAAAAAAGTTACTGGAAAACAATTATTTTTTCAGAAAAGG
Organism: Dipodomys merriami; assembly: GCF_024711535.1. Classification (NCBI taxonomy): domain Eukaryota; kingdom Metazoa; phylum Chordata; class Mammalia; order Rodentia; family Heteromyidae; genus Dipodomys; species Dipodomys merriami. The sequence goes on from NW_027206102.1 coordinate 8,336,953, forward strand.
CAAAAATTAAAGATTAATAAAAGTTTTAGAAGGGAAAAAAAATATATATATGGTAACAAAAAACAAAAACAAGCAAAAAAAAGAAAAGAAGAAGAAGAAAAAAAAAAGAAAAAAGTCTTTTGATTTTTTTTGGGGGGGTAGGATTGGGAAGAATCCTGTATCTCCCTTTTGTCTGTAACCAATCTCTTGTTGGAGTCTCTGGTCAGCTTGAGGTCCTGTGGCTTGATTGGTTTCTTAAGTCGGTTGGTTGGAAGAGGCAGAAAAATGCTCTGCTTTACCCAAGATTTTGAGATCCCCCTCCCAGGTTAGTTTTCTGGGAGGGTGATCTGCTTTGAGAATCACAAAAGAGGGGGATGCGGTGATGAGGCTAGGTTCTGGGTAGAGTTGAGGCCTTTCAACAAACAGTAGCTTTTCCCTGGGGCTATTTTGTGATAAAGCTCACAGCGCCCAGCCTGGAGCCATTCTCAGGGTTTCTGTTTCTCAATTGATTGTGGTGGCTGCTAGAGGGAGGGGCAGCCTCTGGCTCTGGTTACCCAGTGAGGCAAGGCGCTCCAATGGCTGGTGCCTGAGCTGGGTGACTTTTCTCTGGATGGTGCTGAGTCTGGCAGGTCACTTCGCCGTTAAGTTCTTGTGACCTGCTAAATGACTCGTTTTATTCCAAGGCCTGAGCTGGAGCTAGCAGCTCTTCCGAGCTTTGTCGGTATCCAAGATGGAGATCACCGGTGCTGGGGGGGGGAGGGGTGGCCTTCCCTCCTCTGCTCCCTGAGAAGGAGTGAGGATGTCGGGCTTGTACTCACTCCGAGTCTTGGATCCTGGGTCGTCTCTGGTCTGCAAACAGCAGGATGAAGATGTCTGTCTGCTCCTTGTCGGTTCTTGTTGGTGTTGATTAGAATCCGCTCGTCCGCTGCGTCTGGCTCCTTCGTCCCGGACTCTCTGTGTCTCAGGTACGACCTCGCTGCGGTTGTCCCCGCCGTGACCCTGCCGCCGCAGCGGCAGCTGATGTGTTTCCTTGGCTTCCCCTCTCTTGTCTAACTCTCTGTCCTGTGATGGCACACTTGGTGTGATTCTCTGGCTTAGGACTGTTCACTGGAACTCTAAAACTGCTTTCTATGCGAGAGCTTGTTCAGATTCCAGCTTCTCCTCCGCCATCTTCTCCTAGTCATCTTTTCTACCGCCATAGACTCCTATCAGTTTCCCAGGCTCCTGAACCTCATCATTAATTTTTTGAATATTTTTATTTTCTTTAGTTGTACAAAGCTGTTGCTATTCACTGAAACAGTATATGGATACAGTGCATCTTGATCAGTGTCACCCCTTTCAACACTCTCATCCAATCCTTATGTATCTCAATATTATATTATGGAATTTCTTGCCATTTAACAAAGCAGTTTAGGTATACAATGCACCTGGAATTGTGTCACCAATTCAACGTCTTCAACCTCATTTCAAACTACCCCGTGCTTTGTACATTTCAATTCTGGGAAGCATACAATGGATTCTTGCCTGTATTCTATCCATTTCCCCTTCAATTTCCTACCCCTCTCACATTGCCCACCACTATCCTCTCTTTCACTACACATTTACTGGTATTCATTTTGTTGGTTTTCACTTAGCCTTTTAAGAGAATTATAGTATTTTCACTCTCCATGGACTCTGACACTTCAGCTAATTCATTTGTACCTCCTTGCATACCATCCAATGTGTTTACTTTTACATTTATAGACACTCCTATCTACCACAAGTGAGGAAAGTCATGCAAAGTAAGTTTCTCTGGGTCTGCTTTATACACTTAATATTATTTCTAAGTGTTTCATTTTTCCTTTAGAATGGTGCAATGTAATTCTTTCTGATGAATGAACAGAATTCCATTATGTATGTATTTATATGTTTGTACATATATATATATGCATATATGTTTGTATACATACATTTATATACGTACATATATACTTGTAAATTGGGACCAATAAAATTATATATATATGTATATATATATATATATATCAAGGAATATATATGTATATATATATATATATATACATATATATTTCTTGATCTCTTTTTACAATGAGAGGCATCTGGGCTGATTCCATATGTTGGCTACAGAAAATAATGCGATAATAAACATGATTATGCTGGTAACTTCAGAGTGGCCTTGTTTCTGCTCTATTGGAAAAATGACCATAAGTGGAATTGCTGGATCATAGGTGGGTAGCTCTCTATTGAGTTCTGTGAGCAATTTCCATACTGTTTTCCAAAGTGATTGAGCAAGATTACATTCCCACCAACAGTGTAATAGAGTTTCCTTTGGGCCACATCCCTATCAGTATCTGTGATTTTTCCTTTTTTCATAATGGCATCGTAAGAAGGGTGAGATGAATCTCAGTGTTGTTTGGATTTGCATTTCTTTTATGCAGAGAGATGCAGATATTGGTCATTCTTACTTCTTCTAAGAAGTTATCTTTAAGTCTTTATCCCATATATTAATTGAGTTCTTGTTTATTTGAGGGTTGATTTTTGTTGGGTTCAACTTTTTGATCTCTAAATATGGGTTAGTTATGAAAACATTTGTCTAAAGCTTAGCTAATAAAAATCTTCTTCTATTCTGTTCTCTTTCTATATATCATGCTTACTTTTTCCGTTGCCATGTAGAAACTCTTCAGTATGATGCGATTCTATTGATCCAGAAAGAATGATATTACACCATTCATAAGGAAATGGAAAGACGTGGAACAAACTTATATTAAGTGAAGAAAGACAGATTCAAAGAAAAATAGGTTGGAGTTCCGGGAAGATGGCGGAGGACAAGCTGGAATCTGAACAAGCTCTTGCATAGAAAGCAGTTTTAGAGTTCCAGTAAACAGTCCTAAGCCAGAGAATCACACCAAGTGTGCCATCACAGGACAGAGACTTAGAGAAGAGAGGGGAAGCGAAGGCAAAAAGACACATCTGAGCTCTCACCAGCAGCCGCCGCGGCAGGGGCGGCAGGGTCGCGGCACAGAATGCAGGGGGCCATAATTGAGTGCTCACATGGAGAGTCCCTGATGAAGGAGCCAGACGCAGCGGACGAGCGGATTCTACTCAACACCAACAAGAACCGCAAGGAGCAGACATCTTCATCCTGTGGTTTGCAGACCAGAGACGACCCAGGATCCAAGACGGGGTGAGTACAAGCCCGACGTCCTCACTCCTGCTCAGGGAGCAGAGGAGGGAAGGCCACTCCCCCCCCCCCCCCCCCGGCACCGGTGATCTCCATCTTGGATACCGACAAAGCTCGGAGGAGCTGCTAGCTCCAGCTCAGGCCTTGGAATAAAACGAGTCATTTAGCAGGTCACAAGAACTTAACGGCGAAGTGACCTGCCAGACTCAGCACCATCCAGGGAAAAGTCACCCAGCTCAGGCGCTAGCAATTGGAGTGCCTTGCCTCACTGGGTAACTAGAGCCAGAGGCTGCCCCTCCCTCTAGCAGCCACCACAATCAATTGAAAAACAGAAACCCTGAGAATGGCTCCAGGCTGGGCGCTGTGAGCTTTATCACAAAATAGCCCCAGGGAAAAGCTACTGTTTGTTGAAAGGCCTCAACTCTACCCAGAACCTAGCCTCATCACCACATCCCCCTCTTTTGTGATTCTCAAAGCAGATTACCCTCCCAGCAAACTAACATGAGAGGGGGATCTCAAAATCTTGGGTAAAGCAGAGCATTTTTCTGCCTCTTCCAACCAACCGACTTAAGAAACCAATCAAGCCACAGAACCTCAAGCTGACCAGAGACTCCAACAAGAGACTGGTTAGAGACAAAAGGGAGATACAGGATTCTTCCCACTCCTCCCACCCAAAAAAAAAAATCAAAAGACTTTTTTTTCTTTTTTTTCTTCTTCTTCTTTTTTTTTTTGCTTGTTTTTTGTTTTTTGTTACCATATATATATATATATATATATATATATATGTATATAAATATAAATTTTTTCCCTTCTAAAACTTTTATTAATCTTTAATTTTTGCCTCTTCTGAAAAAATAATTGTTTTCCAGTAATTTTTTTTTCTCATCTTATAATTTTTATTGTAGGAATATGTGAATGAGCGTTTTCCTTTCTTTTCTTGTCTTCTTTCTCTTTTTCTTTCTTTCTTAATTATCTTTTTGTTTTTTGTCTAGCTCTACTGAACTTCTGATCTTTTTTTCTCCCTTTCCCATCCTTAATGTTTTTCACATCTGCTCTATGTCCCTCCCCTTCTCTGAACATATTCACATTCCTCTCTAAATAGACGGTCTTTTAACATCTATAATAACATTAATTTTTACGTTTCTATTTTTTTTCTGGTCTCTCTTCATTCCCCTTTCCGTCTCTTCTTTTTCTCTCTCTCTATTCTTGCATCCTACCCAACCCATTTCCTGCATTGTGATTAGGACATATTTAACTCTCCCTGAGCCTCCCCACACCAATCAATTCCTATTTTTTACCCACATTTCTCCCTAATCCTAATAATTTCTGGTTTTCCAAATTCTTTTCTGCGGTTCGAAGTCCTTTAACATATAGTTGTTTGATGTTGAATAGATGTATCTGTTGAACTAGATTGTATCTGTAGACTATTGACTGTACAACCCAAACTTTGGTTGATGGTTGCCTTAAGATAGAGTTCTAGCACAAAACTGGTGCAATCTTCATCTCAAATCGGCCGAGTAAGCCGGAAAAACACAAGAAAAATGGCAAATTCGGGTATCTCAATTCCCAATCTTGATAATCAGGGATTAGAACAGATAAAGAATAATCCAGAGGAGAGTTCCCAAATAGCTCTACAAACACTAATAGCAAACATGATAAATGAGAAGTTTGACAATGTACAAAGGACTCTGTATGAGCGTGATAGGGAGAGAGAGGAGGCATCCCAGAAGTTTATACAGAAATATCATAAGCGTATAAGTTTATACAGAAATATCATAATCCTGTATCAAAAACTGATACAGGATTTGCGTGAACAACTTGAGAATACTCAAAGAGAAAGGGAGGAATGGCATGAGCAGGCAGAGAACACTCAAAGAGAACTGCAGGAATCCCACGAAGGGAAGAAAGAGAACTGAAGGAATCCTACAGATGGGAGGAAGCTAATCAAAGAGTGATTCAGGAATTGAGAGACAAGGTAGGGAATACACAAAGATCACTAAAGGCATTCATGGAATCCATTCACAAAGAGCTGAAGGAAGTCAGGGAGACCACAAAGGGAATGCTGAATGGAACCCAACTGAAGGAATGGGAGTCCAAAGAAACCATAACCAATCAACTAAGTGATTTGAGAACAAACACTGAACACCAAATTAAGGAAGTAAAGAAATTCATACAAGACCTAAAACAGAGCTTCAACAAAGAACTTGAAGCCATCAAAGCTGATCAATTAGAAGGAAAAGAGATAAAAAACAAGGTAGAGAATCTTGACAGCAGGTTAGACCATGCAGAAGATCGAATATCAGGGATTGAAGACAGCCTAGATATTATAGAGAAAGAACATACAACCATCCAAGACAAGTCCAAGAAATATGATAGGTCTATCCAACACCTGGAAGACACCATCAGAAGGCCCAATCTAAGGATAATGGGTGTAGAGGAGCACCTAGAAACAGAAGTTAATGGTCTAGGAAATTTTTTTAACAGGATCCTAGCAGAGAACTTCCCAAACATACAAAAAGATAGGCCTATTCAGATACAAGAAGCTTTTAGAACCCCAAATAGACCAGACCAGAATAGGACATCCCACCATCACATTATAATCCACACAGGATCAACCCAGACCAAGGAAAAGATCCTTAAAGCTGTCAAGGAGAAAAGGGTAATCAACTATAAAGGGAAACCAATTAGAATTACCTCAGATTTCTCAGCAGACACAATCAAAGCAAGAAGAGCCTGGAATGACGTATGCCATGCCTTAAAAACAAACATCAACCAAGAATACTGTACCCAGCTAAACTATTCTTCATAATTGAAGGCCAAATAAAAACCTTCCATAGCAAAGAAAAATTGAAACAATACATCTCCACCAAACCAGCCCTACAAAAGATTCTTAAAGATGTCCTACACATAGAAAACCAACAAGACCGCAACAAAGGCCAAGAAACTGCACCCAAACTGAGAATCCAAGAACCATAGGAAGAACCCAGTTTTCGCAGCCCCCAAGAAGGTGGATAACATGGCAGGAACTCCCAAATACCTCTCAGTCCTATCTCTTAACGTTAACGGACTGAACTCTCCAATTAAGCGACATAGATTGTCTAGTTGGATTAAAAAACAAGACCCTTCTATCTGCTGCCTGCAGGAGTCACATCTTGCCCGTGAAAACAAACACATTTTCAATGTTAAAGGCTGGAACAAAATGTACCAAGCAAATGGCGCTCATAAACAGGCGGGAGTTGCAATCCTAATATCAGATAAAATAGACTTCAAATTAAAATTCGTGAGAAGAGATAAAGAAGGTCGCTACATACTAATTAAAGGATCTCTCCTTAAGGAGGATATTACAATTCTAAATATCTATTCGCCAAACAATGGTGCACCCAAATTTATCAAAGAAACACTACTTTCCCTCAAATCCCATATAGATCCAAAGACATTAATTGTTGGGGATTTTAACACACCACACTCCCCACTAGATAGATCAACTCGGCAAAAACTCAACAGAGAAACCGCAGATCTAAACAGCTGCATAGATCAACTAGACTCAACAGACATTTACCGAACATTTCACCCAGCAGAATCAGAATACACGTTCTTCTCAGCAGCACATGGAACTTTTTCTAAAATAGACCACATTTTAGGCCACAAAGCAAACTTGTCTAAATTCAGAAACATTGAAGTTATACCTTGCACTCTCTCTGACTACAAGGGAATAAAATTAGAACTCAACACCAAAAGCCACCAAAGAAAGTCCGGTATCACAGGAGGCTGAACAACACACTGCTGAATCATGAGTGGGTCATGGAAGAGATTAGAAAGGAAATTCAAAAGTTCATGCTATTCAACAAAAATGAACACACAAATTACCAGCTCCTCTGGGACACAGCAAAGGCAGTACTCAGAGGCAAGTTTATAGCTCTGAGCTCCTACATCAACAAATTGGAGAGATCAGAAACTAACAATTTAATGACACATCTAAACCTCCTTGAAAAAGAGCAGCAAGATAAACCCCAATCCAGTAGACGGAAAGAAATAATCAAAATTAAATCAGAATTAAATGAATTAGAATCCAAAAAACTATAGAAAGAATCAACAAAACAAAGAGTTGGTTCTTCGGAAAACTTAACAAAATTGACAGACCCTAAGCAAACCTTATCAGAAAAAGGAGAGAACACACCCAAATTAATAAACTCAGAGATGAGAATGGAAACATCACCACGGAAACAACCAAGATTCAGAACATTATAAAGGAATACTTCTCAAAACTTTATGCTAATAAGTTTGAGAACTTGACAGAAATGGACCTTTTCCTAGCAAATATTGACATGCCAAAACTAAACCAAGATGAGTAAAACCAGCTTAACAGTCCCATATCAAACATTGAAATAGAAACAGCAATAAGAGACATCCACGCTAAGAAAAGTCCAGGACCAGATGGTTTTACAGCGGAATTTTACAAGGCATTCAAAGCAGAGCTCACACCAATACTCCTCCAACTCTTCAATGAAATTGAAAGAGAAAGCTCACTACCCAACACATTCTATGAAGCCATCATAACCCTCATCCCAAAACCAGGCAGGGACTCATCAAAGAAAGAGAACTATAGACCCATTTCTTTGATGAACATTGATGCAAAACATCTCAACAAAATTTTGGCCATTCGACTTCAACAATTCATCCAAAAAATCATTCATCATGATCAAACAGGATTCATTTCAGGGATGCAAAGCTGGTTTAATATACGCAAATCAATTAATATTATTCATCACATCAACAGGAGCAAGAATAAGAACCACATGGTTATCACAATAGATGCAGAAAAAGCATTTGACAATATCCAACACCCCTTTATGATGAAGGTTCTGGAAAAATTAGGAATCCATGGATAATTCCTCAATAACATAAATGCTGTATATGACAAACCTACAGGCCAGCATTATACTCAATGGTGAAAAACTAAAGCCATTTCCTCTTAACTCAGGAACAAGGCAAGGATGCCCACTCTCTCCACTTCTCTTCAATCTAGTATTAGAATGCCTAGCTACAGCAATAAGACAAGATGCAGACATAAAGGGGATCCAAATAGGGAAAGAAGAAATAAAACTCTCCCTCTTTGCAGATGACATGATCTTGTATTTGAAGAATCCCATAGACTCCACTCCCAAATTACTCAAGCTGATTCAAAACTTTGGCAAAGTAGCAGGTTATAAAATCAACCCCCAAAATCAATGGCTTTTCTATATGCCAACAATGAGAAAAGTGTGGCAGAAATTAGGAAAGCAACTCCATTTGTAATAGCCCCACAAAAAATAAAATACCTAGGAATTAACTTAACCAAAGAAGTGAAGGACCTCTATGATGAAAACTTTAAAATCTTGAAAAAGGAAATCAACACAGAACTTAAAAAATGGCAAAACCTCCCATGCTCCTGGATTGGCAAGATTAACATCGTGAAAATGGCAATACTTCCCAAGGCTATCTACAAATTCAACGCGATACCTATCAAAATTCCACCCTCATTCTTCAAGGAAATAGAAGAGGCAATCCAAAAATTCATATGGAACAATAAAAGACCCCGAATAGCAAAAACGCGCCTCAACGGAAAGAACACTGCTGGAGGAATATCAATACCAAATTTCAAACTCTACTATAAAGCCATAGTAATCAAAACAGCTTGGTATTGGCATAAGAACTGACCTCTGGACCAATGGAATAGAATTGAAAACCCAGAAATGAACCTACAGACCTATAGCCATCTAATCTTCGATAAGGAAGCTAAAACAATAGAATGGAAGAAAGACAGCCTCTTCAGTAAATGGTGCTGGCAAAATTGGTTAACTACATGTAGAAAACTAAAGCTAGATCCTTATATATCACCCTCCACCAGAATCAACTCCAAATGGATCAAAGACCTTGAACTCAAAGCAGACACTCTGAAAACATTACAGGATGGAATAGGAGAAACCTTAGGTCTCCTTGGCTCAGGCCGAAATTTTCTGAATAGAGACCCGGAAGCACAACAAATCAAAGAAAGTTTGGACAAATGGGATTGCATACGGTTGCAGAGTTTCTGCAGGGCAAATGACATAGCTAGCTAGATCAATAGAAAGCCCACCGATTGGGAGAAGATCTTTACTAGCCATACAACGGACAAGGGTCTCATATCTAAAATATACTTGGAACTCAAAAAATTAAACCACCCAACAACAAATCCTCAAAGAAACAACTGCCCAATAAATAAATGGGCGAAAGACTTAAAGAGAAGCTTCTCTGAAGAAGAAAGAAGGATGGCCAATAGATACATGAAGAAATGTTCAACATCCCTAGCCATAAAAAAAATGCAAATCAAAACAACATTGAGATATCACCTCACTCCAGTTAGAATGGCAAAAATCAAGAACTCTAACAACAACAGATGCTGGAGGGGATGTGGACAGAAAGGAACCTTACTTCATTGTTGGTGGGAATGTAAACTTGTTCAACCACTTTGGAAAGCAGTATGGAGGTTCCTCAAAAGACTTCACATAGATCTCCCCTATGATCCAGCAATCCCACTTTTGGGCATTTACCCAAATGTTTACAAACAAGACCACACTAAAGCTACCAGCACAACTATGTTTATTGCAGCATTATTTACCATTGCTAAGATGCCCCAGATGCCCCTCAGTAGATGAATGGATCAAGAAAATGTGGTATATATACACAATGGAATTCTATGCCGCCATCAGAAAGAATGACATTGCACCATTTGTTAGGAAATGGAAAAACTTGGAAAAAATTATATTAAGTGAAGTAAGCCAGGCCCAAAGAAGCATAGGTCCCATGGTTTCCCTTATTTGCAATATCTAGTATGGGTATGAGTCAATCGGAAAAGGTCAGATAATGTGATGTTAAGAAAATTAACCCTTAAATATGTATTTTAATGTTTTCGTTTCTTTCATGCATGTGTTTCTAACGCATTTATAAGATTATCTCTTTGTTGCTTTGTATGTCCCTCCCCCACAGTGTAACCCCTGCTTTCACTATATTTGATGTCAGTATAACATGTGGAGGAGATGGGGACAAACAAGTCGTTTAAGGATTCAGGTGGACCTGTTGCAACACTGAGAATTACAAAATGTCATGTCAAAACCAACTTTACAATGTCGGTGTGGGGGGGGAGGGGGTTATAATTGGGTGGGGGGAGGGGGGAGGCTGGGAAGGGTGGTGAAGGGTAAACAAAGGAGGAGGCTGCAATGCTTGGTAAGAAATGTATGCATTATCCTGCCCATGTAATTGTAGCCCCTCTGTACAGTATGTTCTCAAATAAAATAAAATTGATTTAAAAATAAAATAAAATAAAATAAATTAATTATGATAGTTCAATAGAGAGTTGAACCTCAATTCAATTCCCATTTAAAACCCGAAGACTTGGAGAATAAAATTCAAATAATAAAACCTTATGAATCTTTTCTATCAGAATTTGTGATATTTAAATCAAAACTTTGCATTTTGTCAGCCATTGGGCTGTTAAAATATTTTAAAGTAAGTGGCTTAAAAATATCAGGAGTATATTATCCATACTCCAGAAGGAGGAGCTGCTAAACTGTAATATTTAGGGTTTACCTTCCTATACAGTAGAAATAAATGTCATTTTTACTTGACGAAACTAAAATATAAAACTGTATGCAATAAATAATCACATTACTTTTATCTTTCCATAATTTAACTTGTTTTACTAAATATTTCTCGAATAGTGTAGCTTTTGAAAATCAATAAATGTTGCATTTTCACATATGATTACATATCCTTCCAAGTGTTGTTTAAAATTGATCTACACTGAAATGATTGCTATTGACATATTTCTGAAGATATTTATACTTTCAGCTGACCTTCCACAAAACTCATACCCAAAATATAACTTTTTAGTTTGTTCATACAAACATAGGAACATAAACATATGTCTCACAATGTTAATTACCTTTATCTGCTGTCATTAATGAAGTATAACTAATAGAATTAAGTATATACCCTGAGGGAAATAAGATACTTCCTTCTAAATACAAACTTGGAGGCACTCACACAATCACACACGCACACATATATATTTACCACTGTGACTCAGGTTAGATTCCTGACATTGGGTATCAGCAGTGATCTAATAATCAAATTTTCCAGCCCAGACATTAAATACATTCATAATTCCACACAGACAAAAACACCAGATCATTCAAAATAATGAGAATATTTAACAGAACCAACCAGCATTGAGCCATCTACTCCCTGATTTCATTCATTCATGATGATGCATTTTTCATATCATAATTAAAAATATTTTTGTCTCTGATTAGCAGAAAAAAATTGCTATCATATAATAGAAATTGTAGGTAAAATTACTTGTAATCTGTAATAGATCTTATCAAAGACTTCTCTTTCCTACTTGGAGAGTGTTTCGGGCATTTTGCCCTAATGTCTATAATTAAATTACAAAGGACATGCCATATACCTTAATTCACTTTTCCTAAAGGTTATGCTATGGAGTTGAATCTGATTTGTTTGCTTATTCTAAATTAAATATTCTCAACAACTTGAAATTATTGTTTATGTTACTCCTAATCCATTTGAAATATCAAATAGAACTGGAAATTCCCCTCGGCAATGATTTGTGAATGTCATTAGTGGTTGTGGAGGGATGAAGGATTTGAATTATCTAGAATGCATTAAAAATGGCACTGTTATTCAAAGGGCTGATCATTTAGTCAGCTTTTAAAGTGTGGTGTTCTTATTTCATCTAAGAAGATAACACTATGATTTCCATCACGTTCTTGCCTGCAGAGAAGTAGAATTATTTCCTTTGTACAGTTGATGTCCAGCTGCGACTTTAGTGAAACCTACAAACAACTGCACCGGTTTTTAGCTGCTCTAGATTTTGAAATTTTCTTCCTGTAGCCCTTGTGATTTGAGCCCAGATTCATGGGAGAGTCACATAATCCACAGTAACAAAGCACCACAATATACAAAGACCACGTGCAAAATGAGGTTCAATTTTTTCTTTGTTGTTTCCTTTTTTTATTGATTGTCTTTTAAGGAGCTAAGGGTGTTTATTTCTCATTATTTTTGATGTGACTTAAAAAAATTTTCCAGATTTTTCAAATAAAATAAAGAGATATAAAAGAGACCTATTTAGTCACAAAATACAGCTAACCATTTACGTGATTTTTTTATTCTAATCCTGTTCTCAGTTATCTTCAAATAACTTTGAGATGAGCCTAGCATATGTGTAAATTGACATGTATAAAGCACACAGAATTCTGGAATCTTTGGACTGTGATTTCTATATAACTTCACTTAGAAAAGAAAATTATCACTTGGTTCATGTCTGAAGTAATCTACTTAAAACAAGTTTTATTAATTTTATTAATAGATGTCATAATCTATGCTACTGATGTATTGCATAAGTATTTGATTCCTTATGTCCCCTGAATTAACATTACATTTATTTTACTTTTTACACATGAAATAATGACATTCGTGAGGATAAAACATGCCTGTTTTTAATTTTGGTTGCCAAAAGGGAATTATTAGACATTTGGAACATCTAAATATGAACTTTCAAATTTCACTAGGACTTGAATTGTGTTACAAATTTAATATTAAAATAAAAAGCATTACTAAATAGAAAGCAATATTATTTTATTACACCTTAATCCCTGAATTGACTTCATGATAAAAAACAATTAGATTTATATAACAACATATACATACTCAAATGAACTATGAGATACAGAAACAGAAAACTTCTTTTTTGTTTTGTGTTTGTAGTTGTTTATAGTGTGTGATGATTCTGTCTTTTTTACCTTATGCCTGGAATATTCATTGTGTGTCTTCAGGAAAGTGAGGCGTGGGCACAGAGCTTTAGGGAAAAGAGTGAAAAATTGCAGCAGTGGAGTTCATTGAACATTGCTGAAAGTGAACTATTTAACACATGGGTGGGGACAGAAGGGTGGGACTGGGAACAAGTGAGGGAACTGAAGACATTTCACAAAAGGAAGTGTACTCATTACCTGACCCTTGTAATTAGAATCCATCTATAAATCACCTTAATAATAACAACAGAGAATTTTTAAAGTCAAACAGAATGTTGCTTGTCAGAATTCTAGATTTTTTTGTTCACTGGTTTGAGATTGTTGAGTCTATCTCTGAAAATAGCTAAATTGACATTCATTGGGTGAATTTTTGAGCTACTAGTAGATAAAAGTCAATTATGATTGTATGTTTTTTGAGACTGATTCATTTATTTTTTAATCTAATTTGTATTATTTCTGTCTAGTGGTTTTTGGTTTTGTTTTTCCTGTTCTGTCAAAGACTTAGTGGTGCATCATTAGTGCTGATTTAAGATTGTTCTAATTTGTTGATGTACATACTCAAAGCTATAAATATTCCTCTGAGTATTGTCTGTGCTGCTGCTGTGTCCCAGAGGAGGTAGTATTTTGTGTGTTCACTTCCACTGAATTCCATAAACGTTGCAACTTTCCTGTATATCTCTTCAGTGACTCACTGATGATTTAACAATGTGTTATTCAATCTCTGTGGGTTTCAGAATGTTATGTGATGCCTTTTGATGTCGAGATCTAATTTGGTACCATCATGGTCTGACAGGATACAAAGAGTAGTTTTGTTTTTATTTTTGAATTATGAAAGATATTCCTTGTGATATAAGATATGATCTAATTTGGAGAACATTCCTTGGGTGCTGAGTGGAATATATATTGTGACACTGGTAGGTGAAATACTCTGTAGATATCTGTTAGGTATAACTTGTCAATACAATTATTTAGCTGTAAAAAAATTTTGCTAAGTTTTCACCTGGATGGCCTGTCAGGATTTGTTGAAGCAACCAACAATTTATTTGGATATATGCATGTTTTTAGGGTAAGTAGTATTTCTCTGATGAATTTTTCTAGGATTCATGACATTGATATTTAGAATTTTTATATCCTTCTAATGGAGAGTTTTCTTTGTCGATATTTAATGTCCTTCTTTGTCTCTTTTTACTTTCATACCACTTTTATTTTCAAGCCATTTTAATCTAATATTTGTATAGCTACTCTCCTGTTTATGAGGTCCATTTTTAATTTGTAAAGATGATTTACAGATGGGTTACAATTACATAAGTCAGGTGATGAGCACATTTCTTTTTGAACAGTGTCACCTCTTCACACATATTCCCCCAGTTTTCCCTTTCAAACTCCCTCTCACATAAATTGTATAGTTCATTTACAATGTAAGGTCTATTGAGTAGCACTGCTGCATTTAAGCCTTTGTCCCACCATTTCTGTATTCCCCCTTGCCCTATCCAAACGTACATTTAAGACCAAAGGTGCAGAAATTTAAAAAAATGGCATCAGAACACTGAAGGAAAAAGCAAAATAATAAAGAAACTCTCATAATCATTTCTTGGAGATCATTTTAATGAACATTATTTTATATGATAATATTCGTACAGCTATTGATCCTTTGTGATCCTCTCCAAAGGGTATCCTCATTTGATCTCACTGTATAAATGTTTACAATCCCATAAAATTTATCATGTCCAAGTGTAATGTTTTCTCTTTTACCATCCAGTTGCGTTTACTTGTAGAATTAGAGGCAAATTCTACTACAACAAATGAGGGAAATTAGGCAAACTATGTTTCTTTTTTTTATTATTTTATTTTATTTTATTTGTGAAGATACTGTACAGAGGGGTTACAATTACATGGGCAGGATAATGCGTACATTTCTTACCAAGCATTGCAGCCTCCTCCTTTGGTTTACCCTTCACATCATTTCCCAGCCTCCCCCCTCCCCACCAATCCCAATCATTCTCCTTCCCACCTTCCCCCCCCCCCCGCACGGATGTTGTAACCTCATTGTGGACATGACAACTTGTACTTCTCATTGTTGCAACAGGACCACCTGTATCTTTAAACAACTGGTTTTTACCCATCTCCTCCTCAAGTTATACCGACATCAAATATAGTGAAAGCAGGGGTTACACTGTGGGGGACGGACATACAAAGCAACAAAGAGATAATCTTATAAATGCATTAGAAACACATGCATGATATAATAAAGCATTAAAATACATATCTAAGGGTTCATTTTCCTGATATCACATTATCTGACCTTTTCCGCTGGACTCATAGATATACTAGATAATGCAAATAAGGGAAACCATGGGACCTATGTTTCTTTGGGCCTGGTTTACTTCACTTAATATAATTTTTTCCAAGTTTTTCCATCTCCTAACAAAAGGGGCAATGTCATTCTTTCTGATGGCGGCATAGAATTCCATTGTGTATATATACCAAATTTTCTTGATCCATTCATCTACTGAGGGGCATCTGGATTGGTTCCATATCTTAGTTATGGTAAATAATGCTGCAATAAACATTGATGTGCTGGTAGCTTTAGTGTGGTCTTGGTTGTAAACATTTGGGTAAATGCCCAAAAGTGGGATTGCTGGGTCATAGGGGAGATCTATGTGAAGTCTTTTGAGGAACCTCCATACTGCTTTCCAAAGTGGTTGAACAAGTTTACATTCCCACCAACAATGAAGTAAGGTTCCTTTCTGTCCACATCCCCTCCAGCATCTGTTGTTGTTAGAGTTCTTGATTTTTGCCATTCTAACTGGGGTGAGGTTATATCTTAATGTTTGATTTGCATTACTTTTATGGCTAGGGATGTTGAACATTTCTTCATGTGTTTATTGGCCATCCTTCTTTCTTCTTCAGAGAACATTCTCTTTAAGTTTTTCGCCCACTTATTTATTGGTCAGTTGTTTCTTTGAGGATTTGTTGTTGGGGGATTTAATTTTTTGAGTTCCAAGTATATTTTAGATATGAGACCCTTGTCCGTTGTATGGCTAGTAAAGATTCTCTCCCAATCAGTGGGCTTTCTATTGTTCTTGCTAGCTATGTCATTTGCCATGCAGAAGCTCTGCAACTTATGCAATCCCATTTGTCCAACCGATCTTTGATTTGTTGTGTTCCGGGTCTCTATTCAGAAAATTTCGGCCTGAGCCAAGGAGACCTAGGGTTTATCCTATTCCATCCTGTAATATTTTCAGAGTGTCTGCTTTGACTTCGAGGTCTTTGATCCATTTGGAGTTGATTCTGGTGCAGGGTGATATATAAGGATCTAGCTTTAGTTTTCTACATGTAGTTAACCAATTTTGCCAGCACCATTTACTGAAGAGGCTGTCTTTCTTCCATTCTATTGTTTTAGCTCCCTTTTCGAAGATTAGATGGTTATAGGTCTCTAGGTTCATTTGTGGGTTTTCAATTATATTCCATTGGTCCAGAGGTCTGTTCTTATGCCAATACCAAGCTGTTTTGATTACTATGGCTTTATAGTAGAGTTTGAAATTTGGTATTGATATTCCTCCAGCAGTGTTCTTTCCGTTGAGGTGCATTTTTGCTATTCGGGGTCTTTTATTGTTCCATATGAATTTTTGGATTGCCTCTTCTATTTCCTTGAAGAATGAGGTTGGAATTTTGATAGGTATTGCGTTCAATTTGTAGATAGCCTTGGGAAGTATTGCCATTTTCACGATGTTAATCTTGCCAATCCAGGAGCATGGGAGGATTTGCCATTTTTTAGTTCTGTGTTGATTTCCTTCATCAACATTTTGAAGTTTTCATCATAGAGGTCCTTCACTTGTTTAGTTAAGTTAATTCCTAGGTATTTTATTTTTTGTGGGGCTATTACAAATGGAGTTGCTTTCCTAATTTCAGCCACACTTTTCTCCTTGTTGGCATACAGAAAAGCAATTGACTTTGCGGGGTAAATTTTATAACCTGCTGCTTTGTCAAAGTTTTGAATCAGCTTGAGTAATTTGGGAGTGGAGTCTATGGGATTCCTCAAATACAAGATCATGTCATCTGCAAAGAGGGAGAGTTTCATTTCTTCTTTCCCTATTTGGATCCCCTTTATGTCTACATCTTGTCTTATTGCTGTAGCTAGGCATTCTAATACTAGATTGAAGAGAAGTGGAGAGAGTGGGCATCCTTGTCTTGTTCCTGAGTTAAGAGGAAATGGCTTTAGTTTTTTACCATTGAGTATAATGCTGGCCTGTAGGTTTGTCATATACAGCCTTTATTGTATTGAGGAATATTCCATGGATTCCTAATTTTTCCAAAACCTTCATCATGAAAGGGTGTTGGATCTTGTCGAATGCCCTTTCTGAATCTATTGAGATAACCATGTGGTTCTTATTCTTGCTCCTGTTGATGTGATGAATAATATTAATTGATTTGCATATATTGAGCCAGTTTTTCATTCCTGAAATGAATCCTGTTTGATCGTGGTGTTTGATTTTTTGGATGAATTGTTGAAGTCGATTGGCCAAAATTTTGTTGAGAAGTTTTGCATCAATATTCATCAAAGAAATGGGTCTATAGTCCTCTTTCTTTGATGAGTTCCTGCCTGGTTTTGGGATGAGGGTTATGATGGCTTCATAGAATGTGTTGGGTTGTGAGCTTTCTCTTTCAATTTCATTGAAGAGTTGGAGGAGTATTGGTGTGAGCTCTGCTTTGAAGGCCTTGTAAAATTCTGCTGTAAAGCCATCTGGTCCTGGAATTTTCTTAGCTGGGAGGTCTCTTATTGCTGTTTCTATTTCAGTGCTTGATATGGGCCTGTTAAGATAGTTTAACTCATCTTGGTGTAGTTTTGGCATGTCAATAATTGCTAGGAAAAGGTCCATTTCTGTCAAGTTCTCAAACTTATTAGCATAAAGTTTTGAGAAGTATTCCCTTATAATGTTCTGAATCTTGGTTGTTTCCGTGGTGATGTTTCCATTCTCATCTCTGAGTTTATTAATTTGGGTGTGCTCTCTTCTTTTTCTGGTAAGATTTGCTAAGGGTCTGTCAATTTTGTTTAGTTTTTCGAAGAACCAACTGTTTGTTTTGTTGATTCTTTCTATAGTTTTTTTGGATTCTAATTCATTTAATTCTGATTTAATTTTGATTATTTCTTTCCATCTACTGGATTGGGGTTTATCTTGCTGCTCTTTTTCAAGGAGGTTTAGATGTGTCATTAAATTGTTAGTTTCCGATCTCTCCAATTTGTTGATGTAGGAGCTCAGAGCTATAAACTTGCCTCTGAGTACTGCCTTTGCTGTGTCCCAGAGGAGCTGGTAATTTGTGTGTTCATTTTTGTTGAATAGCATGAACATTTGAATTTCCTTTCTAATCTCTTCCATGACCCACTCATGATTCAGCAGTGTGTTGTTCAGCCTCCATGTGATGCTGGGCTTTCTTTGGTGGCTTTTGGTGTTGAGTTTTAATTTTATTCCCTTGTGGTCAGAGAGGATGCAAGGTATAACTTCAATGTTTCTGAATTTAGACAAGTTTGCTTTGTGGCCTAAAATTGGTCTATTGTGGAAAACGTTCCATGTGCTGCTGAGAAAAACGTGTATTCTGATGCTGCTGGGTGAAATGTTCAGTAGATGTCTGTTAAGTCTAGTTGATCTATGCAGCTGTTTAGATCTGCGGTTTCTCTGTTGAGTTTTTGCCGAGTTGATCTATCTAGTGGGGAGTGTGGTGTGTTAAAATCCCCAACAATTAATGTCTTTGGATCTATATGGGATTTGAGGGAAAGTAGTGTTTCTTTGATAAATTTGGGTGCTCCATTTTTTGGCGAATAGATATTTAGAATTGTTATATCCTCCTGAAGAGAGATCCTTTCATTAGTATGTAGCGACTTTCTTTATCTCTTCTCACGAATTTTAATTTGAAGTCCATTTTATCTGATACTTGGATTGCAACTCCCGTCTGTTTATGAGAGCCGTTTGCTTGGTAGATTTTGTTCCAGCCTTTAACATTGAAAATGTGTTTGTTTTTACGGGCAAGATGTGACTCCTGCAGGCAGCAGATAGACGAAGGGTCGTGTTTTTTAATCCAACTAGACAGTCTATGTCGCTTAATTGGAGAGTTCAGTCCGTTAACGTTAAGTGATAGAACTGAGAGTTATTTGGGAGTTCCTGCCATGTTATCCACCTTCTTGGGGGCTGCGAAAACTGGGTTCTTCCTATGGTTCTTGGATTCTCATTTTAGGTGCAGTTTCTTGGCCTTTATTGTGGTCTTGTTGGTTTTCTATGTGTAGGACATCTTTAAGAATCTTTTGTAGGGCTGGTTTGGTGAAGATGTATTGTTTCAATTTTTCTTTGCTATGGAAGGTTTTTATTTGGCCTTCAATTATGAAGGAGAGTTTAGCTGGGTACAGTATTCTTGGTTGATAGTTGTTTGTTATTACGGCATGGCATACATCATTCCAGGCTCTTCTTGCTTTGATTGCCTCTGCTGAGAAATCTGAGGTAATTCTAATTGGTTTCCCTTTATAGTTGATTACCCTTTTCTCCTTGACAGCTTTAAGGATCTTTTCCTTGGTCTGAGTTGATCCTGTGTGGATTATAATGTGACAGTGGGATGTACTATTCTGGTCTGGTCTAATTGGGGTTCTAAAAGCTTCTTGTATATGAATAGGCCTATCTTTTTGTATGTTTGGGAAGTTCTCTGCTAGGATCCTGTTAAACAAATTTCCTAGACCATTAACTTCTGTTTCTAGGTGCTCCTCTACACCCATTATCCTTAGATTAGGCATTCTGATGGTGTTTTCCAGGTGTTGGATAAATCTATCATATTTCTTGGACTTGTCTTGGATGGTTGTATGTTCTTTCTCTATAATATCTAGGCTGTCTTCAATCCCTGAGATTCGATCTTCTGCATGGTCTAACCTGCTGTCAAGACTCTCTACTTTGTTTTTTAACTCTTTTCCTTCTAATTGTTCAGCTTTGATGGCTTCAAGTTCTTTGTTGAACCTCTGTTTTAAGTCTTGTATGAATTTCTTTACTTCCTTAATTTGGTGTTCAGTGTTTGTTCTCAAATCACTTAGTTGATTGGTTATGGTTTCTTTGGACTCCCATTCCTTCGGTTGGGTTCCATTCAGCATTCCCTTTGTGGTCTCCCTGACTTCCTTCAGCTCTTTGTTAATGGATTCCATGAATGCCTTTAGTGATCTTTGTGTATTCTCTACCTTGTCTCTCATTTCCTGTATTACTCTTTGATTAGCTTCCTCCCATTTGTTGGATTCCTGTAGTTCTCTTTCCTCCCGTTCGTGGGATTCCTGCAGTTCTCTTTGAGTGTTCTCAACATGCTCACGCCATTCCTCCCTTTCTCTTTGAGTATTCTCAAGTTGTTCCCGCAAATCCTGTATCAGTTTTTGAGTAGCTTCCTCATGCTTATTATATTCCTGTATAAGCTTTTGGGATGCCTCCTCTTTCTCCCTTTCACGCTCATACAGAATCCTTTGTAAGTTGTCAAACTTCTCATTTATCATGATTGCCAGCAGTGTTTTTAGAGCTATTTAGGAACTCTCCTCTGGATTATTCATTATCTGTTCTGACCCCTGATTATCAAGATTGGGAATTGAGATATCCGGATTTGCCATTTTTCTTGTGTTTTTCCAGTTTACTCTGCCCATTTGAGATGAAAATAGCACCAGTTTTGTGCTAGAACACTATCTTAAGGCGACCATAAATCAAAGTTTGCTTTTCTACAGTCAATAGTCTACAGATACAATCTAGTTCAACAGATACATATATTCAACATCAAACAACTATATGTTAATGGGCTTTGAACCGCAGAGAAGAATTTGGAAAACTGGAAATTATTAGGGTTAGGGAGAGAGGTGTGTAAAAAATAGGAATAGATTGGTGTGGGGAGGCACAGGGAGTGTTAACTATGTCCTATTCCCAATGCAGGAAATAGGTTGGGTAGGATGCATGTAGAGAGAGAGAAAAAAAGAAGAAAGGGTAAAGGAAAGGAAAAGAGACCAGAAAAAAATAGAAACGTAAAATTTAATATTATTATGGAGTTTAAAAGTCCATCTATTTAGAGAGGAATGTGAGTATATTAATAGAATTGTAGGGACATAGGGGAGAAGTGAAAAACTTTAGAAAATGCTTAAAATATTATATAGGTATAAAGAGGTAGTACTGCTATTAAGGAATTTAAGTCTCAGAGGTTTTGAATTGTGTAATAAATTTGTGGATTAAGTGTGTACACAATGGGGGATAGGGTCTACTAATTAACTAAGGGTTTATCTGAGGATGTGCAGGACAAGAGTTAAGTCACATAAAGAAGATCAAAAGAGAGGAAGAGGTGAAAAGGATTAGAAAGGGAGAAAAAGAGATCAGAAGTTCAGTAGAGCTAGACAAAAAAAACAAAAAGATATTTAAAATTGAAAGAAAAAGAGAAAGAAGACAAGAAAAGAAGGGAAAACGCACATTCATGTATTCCTAAAATAAAAATTATAAGAGGAAACAAAAGTTACTGGAAAACAATTATTTTTTCAAAAAAGTCAAAAATTAGAGATTAATAAAATTTTTAGAAAAAGAAAAAAATTTATATATATATATATATATATATATATATATATATATATATGGTACCAAAAAAAAGGAAAAAAAAGAAAAGAAAAGTAAGAAAGAAAAAAAAAGTTCTTTCATTTTTTTGGGGGGGGGAGGGGTGGGAAGAATCCTGTATCTCCCTTTTGTCTGTAAACAGCCTCTTGTTGGAGTCTCTGGTCAGCTTGAGGTCCTGTGGCTTGATTGGTTTCTTAAGTCAGTTTGTTCGAACAGGCAGAAAAATGCTCTGCTTTACCCAAGATTTTGAGATCCCCCTCCCAGATTAGTTTACTGGGAGGGTGATCTGCATTGAGAATCACAAAAGAGGGGGATGCAGTGGTGAGGCTAGGTTCTGGGTAGGGTTGAGACCTTTCAACAATCAGTAGCTTTTTCCTGGGGCTGTGTTGTGAAAAAAAACTCACAGAGCCCAGCCTGGAGCCGTTCTCAGGGTTTCTGTTTTTCAATTGATTGTTGAGGCTGCTAGAGGGAGGGGCAGCCTCTGGCTCTGGTTACCCAGTGAGGTAAGCCACTCCAATGGCTGGCGCCTGAGCTGGGTGACTTTTCCCTGGATGGAGCCGAGTCTGGCAAGTCACTTCACCGTTAAGTTAAGTTCTTGTGACCTGCTAAATGACTCGTTTTATTCCAAGGCCTGGTTGGAGCTGGCAGCTCCTCTGAGCTTTGTTGGTATCCATGATGGAGATCACCGGTGCTGGGGGGGGAGGGGTGGCCTTCCCTCCTCTGCTCCCTGAGAAGGAGTGAGGATGTCAGGCTTCTACTCACACCGAGTGTTGGATCCTGGGTCGTCTCTGGTCTGCAAACAGCAGGATGAAGATGTCTGCTCCTTGTCGGTTCTTGCTGGTGTTGAGTAGAATCCGCTCGCCTGCTTCATCTGGCTCCTTCGTCCGGGACTCTCCATGTGAGCGCTCAGTTATGGCCCCGGCTGCATTCTCTGCCGCGACCCTGCCGCTCCCTCCGCGGCGGCTGCTGGTGAGCGCTCAGATGTGTGTTTTTGCCGTGGCTTCCCATCTCTTCTCTAAGTCTCTGTCCTGTGATGGCACACTTGGTGTGATTCTCTGGCTTAGGACTGTTCACTGGAACTCTAAAACTGCTTTCTATGCGAGAGCTTGTTCAGATTCCAGCTTCTGCTCCGCCATCTTCCTGGAACTTTCCTAAATCACTGATTCTTTTTGTATTTTCTGTTATATGAAAGAAAATGTAGGTACAAAACTATTGAAATAAAATGCACACATATTTTGAAGTCATCACAGCTGGAAAAACAACCAACAAATTGGAACTTCCCCAGGAACAAAAACATGTGCCCAGTTTATTTTTTAAACTACAAAACTTTCAAACACATGTTAATTTAATTAGAGCTATAACTGTCTTTCAGAAATAAGGTTGTGTTAATTTGTAATTCAATTCATCTGGATCAACCTAATATAGAAAATCCCTTGAATGGATCAAATTGTTTAAAACAAATGTAACTGTATGTAAAGAAAGATCTGCACATACTTAAAAGAAAAAATGCTACAGTATGAAATCACAAAAATCATACCATTCTTAAAATTTCTGAAATGCAATTAGTAATTCCAAAATATCCATAATGAGAACTAAATTTTACTGACTTAACAAGAACAAAATGTGCAAATAATAGAATCTGACCAGTGTACATGAGTGTACATAATTTAAAAATACTCTAAATTATACAGTTTTTAGAAGACTGAATGTGGATTATCTAAAGGAAAACATCAGCACAATATATAAATGAAATTAAAAATCTCATGAAAAGAGAGAATAGTAGTAGTTTCTGAAAATAATACTTTAATAAATGGTGGTCAAAATCCAGTACTGACTAAATTGTATACCTAATTAGTTAGATCCAAAGAAGACCAAAGTTACTCGAGCTGATTTGAAACTGGCAAAGTAGTAGAATATATCAGTAACATTATTATTGATATTGACTCTGGCACGGAATTCATTTCCTCTTTGATCTGACAAATGAGTATATGAAAGAACATAACTTCTCCAACTAAATATCAAGACCTAACTAAACATATAACTAGAAAAGTCATCATGCAATCCGTATTGCAACTGGGATAAAAAGAAAAATCAGTCATACTGATTCTGTATTTATTTTAAACGTTGTCTTTTTTCATAAATTATTTCCTTTGTCTTGCATTTTTAAAACGTTGTGTTAAATGATTTATATCTTGGTAACTGATTTTGGATGCCTCCTTAAATTTTGTTCTGGATATAATATCTCACTTCAGCTCTTAACCGATGAAATGATGTTGTTTACAAAACAAATTCTAATAACCTCTGTTTATAATACACAAAATCTCATAAGCATGATTTCAGGAAGCATAGGTTAACATTTTGATATCGTGGTCTCATGACTGATCAGGCCTATCTGCATGAGTAAAGTTGTACCTAGATTCCTCAGCCTAAATTTAGCCACAGTTAAAAAATGTTTATACCTTTATCTGTCACCTATCAGAGGTTAATCCTGAGTATAAAATCTAAGGAAAATCATAAGGTAAGAATTTAGCTCTTCTGGATATAAAGTAAACCAAACTGCAGCATAGAGTAACTCATTTGACTAAAGTCAATCTATTTCTCTGATACATGTTAAGCATTCCCTTACAATGTGTATTATTCTCAAGAAGGGAATGAAGAATACGAGACGAGGACTAAGCAAGTATTGTCTTCAAATATACATAATTTGG
Organism: Dipodomys merriami; assembly: GCF_024711535.1. Taxonomy (NCBI): domain Eukaryota; kingdom Metazoa; phylum Chordata; class Mammalia; order Rodentia; family Heteromyidae; genus Dipodomys; species Dipodomys merriami. The sequence continues at coordinate 8,361,266 of NW_027206102.1, forward strand.
ATTTATATCTTTATTTTGTTATAGGCATTTTTGATAAAAACTGTTTGAATAATTGATTTCCTGGTCAGGTATAATATATCCTAATTACATTTACCAAACTTCATTCAGAAAATGGTATATAGTAATTGAGTAGAAAGATATTCAATTAGTAGCAAAAAGTATATACCTATAGGGTAATATTTTGAAGAGTCAATTGGAAATATTCTAATATAATAACTTGAACAATTTCTCTCTCTCTCTCTCTCTCTCTCTCTCTCTCTATATATATATATATATATATATATATATATATATATATATATATATATATATATAACAGTTTCTCTCTTCAAGGAGTGATTAAGGAACATGCAGTTAATTCTGTAGTTATTTATGCTTTTTTATGTGGGAGAAGGAAGGATGGAAATAATGATGTTTGGAATAAGAAACATGCTCTTTAGGCAGGCAATCTACTATTTGAAACATCTCTCCACTGCTCTTTCATCAGTATGTCAATAATGCATTGTGTTTAAAAATAAAATTTAATTACATTTGCAAAGGTGTTCTTTTTCAGTATATATATTATTTTTTATTACAATGTTACATTTAGTATGTAATGTGAGTATGGGGATGTATGTGAGCATGAAAATCTAGGCATGTTTGTACATGTAGCTGACTCGAAGGAAACTGAATGTATGTGAGATACAGGATTCAAATAAAAGTTTAAGACCTGTAAGTTGCTAAATTGATATATATGTCTGGTTTGTGGAGTGTGATTTCAAGATCTCATTTTGGTAGGTTTTATACCAAGTAAGTAGATGTTTCTAATCCAAAATCGTAAGGATTAAAACAACAACTCTGTTTCATAATCATTCAGTCTTAGTAATCCAGACATTGCAATAAGTGGAAAAAATGATTGAAAGTATGGTGGGTCAGTTGTAAGCCTTTAGACACTCTACATTTTCCCCCAAATCTTCAGATGTACTCTTTGGATATAAATTACAGGTATATTTATAAACGTACAGATATAATATGATGTTATGTATATGTATATATTATAAATACATCATATATTTACTTATATTTTAAATGTGTATCACAAATATTGATTTATATTTAAATGTAATTCATCTCATCATAGATACCTAGACAGGCAGACAGACAGACAGACGGACAGACAGACAGGCAGACAGACAGAGAGAAAGACAGATAGACAGATAGACAGATAGATTAGATAGATAGATAGATAGATAGATAGATAGATAGATAGATAGATAGATAGATAGATAGATAGATAGATAGATAGATAGATAGATAGATAGATAGATAGATAGATAGATAGATAGATAGATAGATAGATAGATAGATAGATAGATAGATAGATAGATAGATTTTTTTTGGTCAGTCGTGGGGCTTGAACTCTGGGCTTAGGCGCTGTCCAAGTGCTCTTCTGCTCAAGGCAAGAGCTCTACCGCTTGAGACCTAGCGCCACTTCCAGTTTTCTGGTAGGTTATTGGACAAAAGAATTTCATGGAATTTCCTGCCTGAGCTGGCATTGAACTGTGATCCTCAGATCTCAGCCTCCTGAGTAGCTAGGACTATAGGCATGAGCCACAGGCACTCGACCATACTTATATCTGAGATTTGTTAGTGGAACAAAGGATACAGAAACTATTATTCTTATCATGAAAGGACTTCACACTGACAGGTATAATTACAAGAAGAAAACAATAACTATTCACAGTTGCACAAAAACTCCTTAAGTGCCTAGCAAGACAGCATGTGTTTCCGTACACTGCATGTGGTGTGAGCAGTTTGCAACCCAAGTGACTGTGGGAGATATTGTACCCTAAACAAACCTGACAATTGCATAAACACCGCCCTCTATGACAGATTTAGAAAGGCCTATCTTAGAGATTCTTGTTAGGGACATGATGAAAAAAATTATAGTTTAATTGTGATTACAGAACTCTTTTACACATATCACTCAGCCATTAACTATATTTCACATAGTTCCTATTGCTCTAACTTATATTTTCTTGGTTCAGTAAACTGTTTTTTGTTTGTGAAAACTTAGCTGTTCAAAACATAGACATAGGTTTTTAATATTTTTGAAATTGCTGTCTGCATAATGTTGTATGAGATGAGCTTCTCTTTACCATTTCATAGAAATAAACTTAATCTGATTCAAACTTGGAAAGAGGTAGCTTGTTCTCTCTCCTAGAAAGAATCTATATAGACTTCTTTACATGTAAACAGACCCTCATTTACTTGCAAAAGTCTGTCAGTGTATCAAACCTAACTCACCCCAGAGGTGAATTCTTCTCTCATGCTTCCTTTACATTAAAAATGGTAAGAACTGTTCAGTAATGTGCATACTTTTTAATATGAAGTGTGACTCCTATTTTCCTTAATCTGAATCAAGCAGAGGAATCAGTTTAAGATGTGAAAGAGCCTTAGAAACAGTCTTGGACCTTGGAAACTGTCCTTTGTATGAATTTTTGCAGAAATATCCCTTTTCAAAGACAAAGGACTCATTTTTTTTAATATTGTGCTGGTACTGGGGTTTGAACTCCTGGACTTGAGCTATATCTGGGCTTTAATTCTCAATGTTTGCTCTATACCACCTGAGCCACACCTTCACTTCTTCCATTTACCACAAGTGGAGAAAAGAATCTCTTAGGTTTATCCACTTGGAATAGCTTCGAATTTCAATTGTCAAATTTGAACCTACCGACTATCTTGATGTAAGCCACTGGTTCTGTGCTAGAACTCACTTCTTAAAAATAAAAAATCACAAAAAGAGGAGAAAAAGTATTTGTTCAATTATTTATGTGTTGTCTGATAAACCAAAGCACTTACTACTGGAAGGGAAAAAGAGAAAATAGAGATGAATATGCAGGAGAGAGACACAAAGAATGAAGAAAGGAAGGGAGATTAAAAGAAGGGAGGGGAGTGGAAGGAAGGATACAAGAGGAGGGGGTAGCTGAGTAGAATTGTCTACTCCTCACTAAGGTTTTGTTGGACAATCAGTACCTTTACATTTATGTAGCCAAAGCTTTTTATTTTTGGTAGTAGTAAGCTGAGATATAAAATATCAATTTACAGGTAATAACCTGTTAGTGTGCTTCCTTCTGCACCAAGGAAGCCACAGTTAGGTTACTGTCAGAGAGAAGGCAAGAGTAAGCAATTTAAGTAATTCTGAGAAACAATAATGGACATGCCAGGAATGCTCCCTTGTATAGTGAAGTCAAGCTTCACTCTTGTTCCCTGCTTCAGTCTTCCTCTCAACAGAACAGCAGAAACAGGAGAGGAAGGAGATATGTGAGTAATGATTATCTCTCTGTTTACCCTCATCCCTTGGTCTCTCAAAATATAAAGCGAAAGGAGAATTAACCTGAACTAGTGGGGAACATGGGAGGAAAAAGTTCAGTCTAACTTATTGTGAAACTTTTAAAATAATTGGAGCAGCATTTCAAATACTGAAATAAAACTTTTTAAATTATTAACAAAAAGTAACTCGAAATTTATCGAAAATTTAGAAGACTTCAGAACTCACTACATAGTGGAATCTGAAAATTGAAACTCATTCCTGCCTCTATCATCAGAAATTGAAGATTGTCCCTAAACGTCCAATACTAGGTAAATTACCCTTGATATTCACTTATACTGTGTGAATATAATGCAGAAAATATGACTTTAAATTTAGACTGCTGAAGTGATAAGCAATGGGAATTCATGATGGATAACATAATGCTGACAGCATGGAAATCATTTCCCTTCCATCTTCAGTGAGTAGAGAATAAAAATGCTCTATTGGATGGCCCTGAAAGTCCAATTCTAAATTTAGGACAGAAGGCGAATAGTAAAGAAGATTTATCTTAGCCAATCTGAGATTAGAAATGTGGAGAAATATACTCATTTATGTATGTCAAACATGGAAGAGAGGATGTGGCAAGCCCATAGCCAAATGCCAAAGTAGAGATATTTAACAAAATACCATGAAGTTGAAACAAGTCTTAAAAGGGGATCTGGGCTAAAAGGGAGTAGGGTAGAAGAATGGAGAGGGAAATGGTGGAATAGTACAGTCATACCATTCAATGTACACATGTCAGAATATAAGTAGGAAACATGAAGGGATAGGTGGGGTTGGGGTAAGGGAAGGAAGAAAAATGCACTGTATATTGAAATGCACACACACTCTATTCAACACAGACATGATGAAGCAAAAGCCCTTTGCACAACTAGCTAAACATAATTTTTTTGAAGTTTTAATATTCAGAGACCAGAAGCATAAACCTTTAGAGATAAATAAGAAGAGAGAATTGACATATTGTTGAGGCTTGTTTCCCTTTCAATGTACAAAATTTAATGTGTGAAGTCGGCTGCAAATATAGATTTTATTTTGCCTATTCTTTTAAGCAAATTGCTTAAAATGTAGAGAACCAAATTCCAATATCGCTTCATTTCCAATAAAAAATATCGTATGCACCTTTAAGTTTCTCACTTATTTCTAAATACCTTAATGCAATGCATTATTGGAACTAATTTCATTCCATATTTAAATTTATTTTTTTGTTGTTGTTGTGAAAATACTGTACAAAGTGGTTTCAATTACATGGACAAGATAATGAGTGCATTTCCTATCAAGCATTGTAACCTCGTCTTTTGTTTCCCCTTCCCATAACTTCCCATCCTCTCCCCGCTCCCTACTCAGTCCTCCCCCTACCAAAATTTTAAAGTTTGTTTTCGACATAATGACTTGTACATCTCATTGTTTTAATGGTCCAACTGTATCCCTATTATATAAACGATTTGTTTTTTCCCTTCCCTTCCTCAAATTATAACAACATCAAGTTCAGTAGAGCTAAACAAAAAACAAAAAGATAATTTAAAAAAAGAAAAAAAAGAGAAAGAAGTCAAAAAATAACGCAAAAACGCACACTCCTGTATCCCCAAAATAAAAATTATAAGAGGAAAAAAAACTTTCTGGAAAACATTGTTTTTATCAAAAAAGGCAAAGATTGAAGATTGAAAAATGTTTTAGAAAAGAAAAATATATTTTTTTATATAAGGTACCAAAAATAAAAACTAAAAAAAAAAAAAAAAGAAAAGAAAGAAAGAAAATGAAGAAGAGAAAAAAGAAAAACAAAAAAACAAAAAACAAAACAAACCCAAAAATTTCTTTGATTTTTTTGGGGGGAGGAGTGGGAAAAATCCTGTATCTCCCTTGTGTCCGTAACCAGCCTCTTGTTGGAGTCTCTGGTCTGCTTGTGGTCCTGTGGCTTGGTTGGTTTCTTAAGTCAGTTTGTTCGAACAGGCAGTAAAATGCTCTGCTTTACCCAGGATTTGGCCATCCTCCTCCCAGGCTAGTTCATTGGGAGACAGATCTGCATTAAGTATCACAAAAGAGGGGGATGCAGTGATGAGGCTAGGTTCTGGTAGCTTTTCTGGGGCTGGTTTGTGAAAACCTCACAGAGCCCAGCCTGGAGCCATTCTCAGGGTTTCTGTTTACTGATTTTCAATTGCTTGTCGAGGCTGCTAGAGGGAGGGGCAGCCTCTGGCTCTGGTTACCCAGTGAGGAAAGCCATTCCTATGGCTGGCACCCGAGCTGGGTGACTTTTCCCTGGATGGAGCTGAGTCTGGCAGGTCACTCCCCTGTTAAGTTCTTGTGACCTGCTAAATAACTCGTTTTATTCCAACGCCTGAGCTGGAGCTCCCAGCTCCGCCGAGCTTTGTCTGTATCCAAGATGGAGATCACTGGTGCTGGGGGGGAGGGGTGGCCTTCCCTCCTCTGCTCCCTGAGAAGAAGTGAGGACGTCAGGCTTCTACTCACGCTGAGTCTTAGTTCCTCGGTCGTCTCTGGTCTTCGAACTGCAGGATGAAGATGTCTGCTCCTTGTTGGTTCTTGCTGGTGTTGAGTAGAATACGCTCGCCTGCTGCATCTGGCTCCTTTATCTGGGACTCTCTGTTGCTCAGCTATGGTGGCTGCACTTGCCCACCACTGCTACAGTTGTCACCGCCGCGGCGGCTGCTGGCAAGGGCTCAGAAGTATCTCCTTGCCTGGGTTTCCTTCTCTGGCCAAACTCTCTGTCCTGTGATGACTTACTTGGTGTAATTCTCTGACTTAGGACTGTTCACTGGAACTCTAAAACTGCTTTCTATGGGAGAGCTTACTTAGACTCCAGCTTCTCCTCCACCATCTTCCCGGACTCCTCTGTTTTAGATCTTGTATGAAATTCTTTACTTCCTTAATTTAGTGTCAAGTGTTTATTCTCAAATCACTTGGTTGATTGGTTATGGTTTCCTTGGACACCCATTACTTCTGTTGGGATCCATTCAGCATTTCTTTTGTGGACTCCCTGACTTCTTTCAGCTCTCTGTTTATGGATTCCATGAATTCCTCTAGTGATCTTTGTCTATGCTCATCCAGCTCTTGAAATTCCTGTATTACTCTTTGATCAGCTTCCTCATGTTCATGCAATTCCTGTAGTTCTCTTTGACCAATCTCAGCATACTCACACAATTCCTTTATTTCTCTTTGAGTTTTCACAAGCTGCTCATGCAATTCTTTTATCTATCTTTGCGTAGCTTCCTCACACCTATGAGCTTCCTGTTTTGACATTTGTTTGCCTATATCATGCTCACACAGAGTCCTTTGAAGGTTTTCAATCTTACAATGTTTACCATTAGTGTTTTTAGAGCTTTTTGGAAGCTCTCCTCTGGATTATTCATTATCTGTTCTGTCCACTGATTATCATGAGTGGGAGTTGAGATACCCGGACTTGCCATTTTTCTTGTGTTTTTCCAGCTTATTCTGCCCATTTGGCATAAGAGTAACACCAATTTTGTGCTCGAAAACTATCTTAAGTGAAGCATCAACGAAGTTTGTAGTTGCACAGTCAAAAGCCTGCAGATCCTCCTGAAGGAGAGATCCCTTGATTACTATGTAGCGACCTTCTTTATCTCTTCTCACAAATTTTAATTTGAAGTCTATTTCATCTGATATTAGTATTGCAACTCCTGCCTGTTTGTGGGAGCTGTTTGCTTGGTAGATTTTGTTCGAAAATGTGTTTGTTTTTATGGGCAAGGTGTGACTCCTGAAGGCAGCAAATATTTTGCCCATGTAATTGTAACCGCTCTGTACAGTATTTTCACAATAAAAATAAACAAATAAATATTACAAAAGCCTGCAGATATAACCTAGTTCAACAGATACATTTTCAACATCAACCAACTATGTATTAATAGGCTATGAACCGCAAAGAAGAATTTGGCAAACCAGAAATTATTAGGTTTAGTGAGAGATGTGGGTATACATAGGAATAGAGGGATGTGGAAAGGTAGAGGGAGAGCTAACTTAGTCCTAATCTCAAAGCAGGAAATTGATTCAATAGAATGATAGTAGACACCGGGGGGAGGAGGAAAAAGAGAAAAAAAAGACAAGGAAAAATAGTAAAACAAAAATTAAAAATTGAAAAGTGAAACACTTAATATTATGCAGAATAAAAACGTAATATTCAGAGAAGGACTGGAATATGATAAGAGAAGGGGAGGGATAGAAAAGAGATGTCAAGAAATAAAAAATAAAAATGCTTAATATTTTATATAGGTATATAGAGGTAGTACAGCTATTAAAGAAATTAAGTCTAAGAGGTTTTGAATTCAGTAATATATTTCTGGATTAAGTGTGTATACAATCGGGGATAAGGTCTAATAATCGACTACAGGTATATCTGAGAATGAGCAGAAATGTGACTAAATCACACAAAGAAGAACGAAAGAGAAAAAAAGTGAAAAGAATGAGAAAGAAAGGAAAAAAATATCAAAAGGTCAGTAGTGCTAAACAAAAATGGAAAAAAAGCACACACACACACACACACACACACACACACACACACACACACACGTATACCCATAAAATAAAAATTATAAGAGGAAGAAAAAAAAGTTAATAGAAAACAATTTTTTAAAGTTAAAAATTAAGAATGTTAAAACAATTTTAATAAAAGGTGACAAAAAAGAGTTCTTTCTTTTTGGGGGGTGAGAAGGGAAGATCCTGTATCTCCCTTCATAACCAGTCTCTTGTTGGAGTCTCTGGTCTGCTTGTGGTATTTGATTTTCCTGTAGCTTGGTTGTTTTCTTAAGTCAGTTTGTTTGAGCAGGCAGAAAAATGTTTTGATTTACCCAGGATTTTGTCATCCTCCTCCCAGGCTAGTTCAATGGGAGGGAGATCTGCTTTGAGTATCACAAAAGATGGCTGTTTCTTCTAGTTTGGAGATGCTGTGATGGGGCTAGGTTCTGGGTAGAGTTGAGGCTTTTCAGTAAACAGTAGCTTTTCCCTGAGGCCTAGCTTCTGAGGCAGTCACAGAGCCTAGCCAGCAGCCATTCTCAGGGTTTATTGTTACTGAATTTCAATTGATTGTCTAGGGAGGATCAGCCTCTGGCTCTGTTTACCCAATGAAGAAAGCTTGGGGCTGGTGCAGGCCCTGGCTGGGTGAATTTTCCCTGAGTGGAGCTGAGCCTGGCAGGTCAGGTTAGGTTCCTGTGACCTGTTAAATTACTTTCTGTTTTCATCAAAGGACTGAGTTGGAGCTAGCTGCTCAGCCAGGCCTTTGCCAGTACCAAAGATGGAGATCTCCAGTAGTGGGCAGGGAGGGGTGGCCTTCCCTTCTCTGCTCCCTGAGAAGGAGTGAGGAAGTCTGGCTTCTACTCACACAGGAGTCTGGTTCCTGGGTGATCTTTGATCTGCGATATTAAGGATAAAGATGTCTGCTCCTTGTCAGTTCTTGCTGGTGTTGAGTAGAATCCTCTCACCTTCTGCATCTGGCGCCTTTGTCCTAGACTCTCTGTGTTGCAGGTATGGTGGTTACGGCCGCCACCGCCCCCACCATAGCTGCAACCACGGCTGCTGGCAAGTGCTCAGATTTGTCTACTTGCCTGGATTTTCCCTCTCTGGCCTAACTCTCTGTACTGTGATGGCACATTTGGTGTGATTCTTTGGCTTAGTTAAGCTTCCAGCTTCTCCTTCACTATCTTCCCGGAACCATAAATTTAAATTTTAAATGATAAACTCTTTTAAAATTGTTTCACTCGTGCATAAGTATGGATAGATAAGTGATGTGGGCAGAATCAGAATTATTCAGAAGGTTGTAAATGGATGCTTACCTAGTTTTCCCTCGGCTGGATCATAGAATACAGACTGTCCTAATTGAAAAAGTTAGCCTTCCGAGGTTTTTGCATATAAATACTCCATCAACATTTTATTAGAGGATTATTCAAGATTAGCTATATGTTGATTAATAATGACTGATCATGACGGAAAGTTGAGGGAAAACCTTCTACACTTCAGTGAGGTTCTGATTTGTGCTTCACAAACTGTTATGAAAGCTCTACATGAGAAATCTAGCAGCTGCATCTCTAAAAAGACCTTGGGTTGTTACACTTTCTGATATTGTCTCAATTCAAGTACTTCTCCTTGGAGTTCCATACTATTCAATGATGCTGTATTAGCTCCTCGTTACAATTTTCAGACTGGTCTTTTTGATGCAATTTGTGCTTTTCAAAATTGCTCTCCAAATTCCATCCACAAACTGCATACAAAACTTATCTGAAAAAAATTGTATCTGTTTATATTGCATATACTTTTAGTTTTCATTACAAATATAGAATGTAGTAAAAATTCTCATAACAATTATTCTGCGCTAGATTGTGGGCAGATTCTGATGTAAATAATATGCTGTGTTCATGTAGAGATTTTGAGTATCCAAAGTAATAAGCCTGTGGTCCTAAAACCAATACCTTACTTATATTGAGTGACAAATACAACTTCATGTAAGTACAGAAGTTTTCCTTGTATCTTTTTAACATATATTTTTATTATAAATACTGTACAGAGTGGTTACATTTACATAAGTAAGGTAATGAGTACATTTCTTATTGAGCATTGTTACCCCCTCCTTTGTTTTTCCCCTAACATCCCTTCCCTTCACACCTCTCCACCTCTCCCCTTCACCCATCCTCTGTTAGAATGTCTTGTATATTTCATTGTTACAATGGGTCAACCAGTATCCTTTCCTTATATCTTAAATGAAGAAATGCTGGCTTGATTTATGCTGATTCTACTTGTGTAGACACATATAAAATCACTGCCCAAGTCCAAGAGCACATAAATGAAATGCCATCATTTTTTCGTCAGTTGGTATAATTGTGTTCTACACATTTATTGACAGGTTACAAATTATTCTCAAACTTTAAAACATTAAAAATACTTTCTTTTTTTCTTATTTTCTTTGCCAGCTAATCAGCAAGACCTCAGTCAGCATTTCTCACCTAGGAATTTTCACATGGGTTAGTTAAATGTATATGTAGAGTCCAGTTTTCTGAGGACTCATTCATCTGCCTAGGAATTCATGCTGGTTGTTGGAAAAAGAGCTCAAGTAAGGATTCTATTTAAAGCCTTATACCTTTACTCTTTACCAGGGTATTCTCCTGCTACATTGGTTGCTGAGAATGTCTACAAGAGTAAGCATTCCATGAGGAGCAGGGAGACACCATATGACTTATACTTACTGATGTTTCCAAGTCACTTGTTATCACTTGTACTGCATTTTGAAAGTCAAATCTCTCTAACACTACCAGTTTTAAGAGATAAGAGGAGTGGAAAATCAACTCTTAGGGACAAATACATCTTCAGCATGTATTGTTCCAAGTATTCCTTTTAAGGCATATTCAACAACTGGTGAAACTTGTGTTGGCTGTAATTATGTGTCTTTCTCCATGTGTGCATGTATACATGAGAATATGTATGTGTGTGAATAGTAACATACATGTGTACATTATGGCTTATATCATCATTTATTCCTTGCTAACAAATAAAGTAAGGAATCACTAAAGTTTTAACAGAAACTGTGTAGTTAAAGTTGTAACTCTTCACTCTGCTTCTTTACACAGACTTTGCAACTTCTCATTAATAAAGTTTCCATAAACTCTAAAATGTACATACTTAGTACTTAATGTCTGCTATCATAAATCTTAAATACTTTACAGAAAAGTTTTATACCTGCCAAACAGTCCTATTTTTGGCATATATAAGCAAAATCCCAAAATTAAGCATATTTAAAACATTAAAACTTTTAACAAACCTTAACACTTGCTGCAATGTTCATTTCGACAGGTGCCTTGTATAGAATAATTGAATTTCTCCTCCTCCAAATCTCTTGAACTACAAATATCTGGAATTATTTTGTTTTTGGCATGTCTATCTTGATTTTATTCTTTAATGTGTGCTTATGTAAGAAATACATGATTCTATAATTTCACAACAATTCTTTTGAACTTACTTTTTGTTGAATTGCCTAGCTTAATAAAATCAATTAAAAGTTACACTTTATATATAAAAACTGTTCTGTGCTCAATTTAGCATCACATACACTAACATTGGAACCATACAGAGAAGATTAGCATGCACGCTGGGCAAGGATGACATGCAAACTCTTGGAGCGTTTCATATTTTTACAGCAACAGATGCTGAAACGTATGTGGCCACAAGGGAACCGTACCGCATTCTTGGTGGGAATGTAAACTTGTTCAACTACTTTGGAAAGCAGTATGGAGGTGCCTCAGAAGACTCCATATAAAACTCCCCTATAATACAGTAATCCCACTTTTGGGGATTTGTCCAAATGATCATAAAAAAGACCATACTAAAACTACCAGCACAACTATGGTTATTGCAACATTATTTATGATAGCTAAGATATGGAACCAAAACAGATGCCCCCATTAGATGAATGGATCAAGAAAATGTGTTATATATACACAATGGAATTCTTTGCCTCCATCAGAAAGAATGACATCGCCCAAATTGTTAGGAAATGGAAAGACTTGAAAAAAAAATTATTGAGTGAAGTAAGCCAAGTCCAAAGAAATATAGGTCCCATGATTTCCCTTATTTTCAATAACGAATGTATGTCTGGGATAAGCAGAAAATTCAAAAGATATGTGCATATAACCAGATAAGTTGATGTTAAAGAAATTGAACCCCAAGATAGGGACACAAGTGGTTTTTTGTTTCTTGCTATTGTTTATAACGTACTTATAATGTGTTGTGTCATTTTTTTTGTTTATTGTATGTTTCTCCCCACACTATAACCCCTGTTTTCTCTGTATTTGAAGTTGGTACACTTACATCTTGCATGTATGCTTCTCTAATTTGGGGAGGGGAAGGGAACAAATGCTCAAATAGCGATACAGGTTGACCCATTGTAACAATGAGATGCACAAGACACTATTTTTAAAAATGAACTTTACAATTTAGGAGGAGGAAGGAAGGGGGAGGGGAGTGTACTTGTGGAGGTGGGAGGGAAGGGATGGTAGGGGAAATATAAAGGAGGAGGTAACAATGCTTGTTAGGAAACTTACTAGTTTCCTTGTTCATGTAAATGTGACCCTTCTGCACAGTATTATTACCATAAAAAACATATAAAAATGTTCTTAGATGGAAGAGTTTATTTCCTCTATTTTACCCATATAATATTGTTAACAAAGAAATTAATTCAGAAAACTGATATGAAGGTAATTTGAATAAATGTGTGTGTGTGTGTGTGTGTGAGTGCGGCAGCGCACAAGCATACACACATGTGCATGCGAACAAACACCATGCATATATATTGGAATGCTCAGAATTTAAATCAGGGCTTCAAGGCCTTGCTAGGCCTTTCCTATCTAGATTGGTGAGCTGTGATATAAGCTACATCTCAATTCTTGGCTCTTTGCTAGTTCATTAAACATTTTGAAAAATAATTTCATGAAGTTTTTTTTGGCCCTGATTGGCTTCCAAGTGTTATCCACAGATCTCAGTCTCCTGAGCAAATATTCAGAGTAGATAGGATTATAGGTGTGACCAGCCAGCACAAGGCTTTTAGAACAATTTTAAAAGTAAAAGAAAATTTACTTCATGGGGGACTGTTTTATCATCACCTAATTTGAAAGCCTTTTGAGTGATTATATGTCAATTTAATTCGTTTGGGGATTGTTAAAAGATAGTAAGTGATGATATTTTAAAGTTTTAGTACTTTTTAAAAAAGAAACTGGAACTGTGGGACAGAAGAAATTTGGCTGTCTTTGGACCTCATTTTGTAAGCTCAGCTCTGTGCATGAAAACCCATTGTCACCAACACAGTCTGTGTTGAAGACAAAATGTGACAGAAAACAATCACCATGGGAAATATTTGCTATGCTATTATTTCTTGGACAATATGAATATTGAATTGAGAGCATAAGAGAATGGAGAGATTTTACCCACCTTTTTGGTATTGCTGAAAGACTTTTGGAAACTTTGACTCATTTCCTTCCTCACTGTGTGTATCTTTGGGCCATGCACTTATAGTCTTTTACTACAATTTCCCCAACACTACAATGGTAATAACATTAGCATTATACCAAATGTTATCTTAAGAAGTAAGAGAATAAAATTTGTGAAACACTTAACATAAACCTATGAATGAACTTTGAGTTTACCCAGCATTCTTTTTTAAATACTAAATAGAATATGATAAGTAGTACAGAAACCATTACGTGTAGTGTTAGCAACCAGAAGTAATATCTATTGACCATGCTCAGCTTCCAAGGAAGCCAGGTGGATAACTTCTCATGCTGTAAATCAAAATGGTTATCTTATGTCGTGATAGTGTAAAAATATCAGAGACAGAACAATGAAGGAATGTTGTAGACTGAGGTGAAATCCATATAAAAATGTGCAAACCTGATAAAACATAAAAGTATCTGAGCAGTATATTGTGTTTTACATCATTTAAGTTACATAGCAAAGATAAGGAAGACCTAGAAGAATAAATTGTCTTTTTGATATTTTATCATAGGTCCTTAGAAGGATGAAAACTTTCCTCATTCTTGTAGAGGCATCATCAGATGAGGGGAACTGTATTTTTTGTTTGCTTCCTTCCATTTATTCTTCAGTTTGAAATCTGAACTACATGAGACTGAAAGAAAGCAAGTGAAATTAGTCGTACAGGCTTTGGAAAGAACAATCAAAGTAAAATAAATAAAATATATATAGACTTGTAAAAGGTCTAACTAAATTGAGTTATATAGTCTCAAGCGTTAACAGAAAATGATTTAAGCAATATCATGTTATTAAAAATTTAAAAATTTTAGGAGCTGCTTAATTTTTTCCTTTCTACTACCTTGAATTAATTATTGATTTTCTATAGAGAGATTAAAGATGAGATTAACAAGAAACTTGATTAAAAATGGACAAAAGTTCTGAATAGACATGTTTTCCAAAAAGCCCTGAAAATTGCCTGTGGATTTACAAATTTGTATTTAATACAACTTCAATGCTGGCTTAATGCTTTGTGAACAGAAGTCATTAGAGAAATGCAATTCAAAATTACTTTGATACTACTTCTTAACTATTATAACTCTTATCAAAAAGATCCAAGGAACCAGGTGTGGAGGTAAAGGCTGGTAATTCCAAGTGATTGGAGTTTGGAGTAAAAGGATTTGAGTTTAAGGCCAGTCTTGGGTACTGCACACAGTAAAAACCTGCCCTTTAAAAAAACTCAAAATGTAATAATGTTGGCTGGCGACAGTGTGGAGAAAAGGAAATTTTCGACACTCTTGGTCAAAATACAGGTTAGTGTTCTCGTTGTAGAAAGTAGTATGCAGTTTTCTAAAGAAATGCAAAGTTGAAATATCATCTGTCCCACCAATCGTGTGATTATTTCTCTCTGGGTAACTCATAAATACATCTGTAATTCATTGTTATGCACATTATTCACAACAACAGCTAAGATAGAAATCGAAATCCAGTGTTCACCTACAAACAAATAAAGCAACTGTGGTACATGCACAAATATCTTTTTCTGTTGATCCCAAAGTACTTTTTTTTTATTGTTTTCCTGTTTCCATGTGATTAACCTCCAAATTAGAAATCCAGATATATGATTTAATTTAACCAAAACTATTTATTGAGTATAAGGACCTTCTACTCTCTGCATTCTTCACACTAAGATCACCAAATATGATGAGTCTGGAATAATTAGTCTTTTTTTGACCTATGTTAATATTCTTTACAATGTGAGTGAAATGTTTAAAAGTAGTATTTATTTTAGATTAATTGCTCTGAAGAGACAATAAATGATATTATCAAAGCTTAAAAATGATTTGATATAAAATTTCAAATTCAGGAAATGGTTTTGACCACTCTGGTTACTGGAGCCTTCACTACAACCTCATGGGACAATTTATACTGATGAAACAAAAATCTGACGTTAGACATTTATGAATAAAAAAATCATGTCATTCTGAATATGTAGAGCTATATATAAAACATAGAAAATTTATTTTCTAAATACCTGAATATGCTAGTACATTTAATTGCAGGGTAAGTACTTGTTCTGAAAGGAGATAAAATTGAACTTATTTTGAAATGTAAACTTAAGTATTTATTTGAATAAAAGACAATGTTTAAAATATCACTCATTCAAGAAACAAGATGTACAGTTAGTTGTTTTTCATGCCAATTATGTTCTCTAAACTTACTACAAATACTAGATTAGTAAACCTAAGTCATTGTTTTGTAGGGAAATAGCAATTCCGTTTCTTAAAACTCATGACAATAACTTTTTCTCAAACAATTGCTAAGTAACTGTTTTATATTTTTTGTCACGGAATCTTATTCGATAAATTTTTATTCATTAAGTTAAATAATTGGCAAACAATATAAATTATGCATGGACAAAGTTTATCTAACACGAGTTTTTTTTCAGAAGATAGAGCATGGCTCTCTTAAAGAACATTAGAATGCAGTGTGTTCTTTATTAATTTTTAGTTATTTTGCTAATAGATATTAATTGTCAGAAGTGACAATTCCATAAAATCTTTAACGGTATTTGATTATATTCCCTCTATTTCTTTCTCATTACACCTTCCTCCAAAGATCTTCTGTTTTTCACATAAAATTACATCTTTATATATGCGCATATAAACTAATTTGGAAGATTTAAGCTAAACTGCAAGTTAATTCAAGATGTACAGTGAGTTAATAGAATAAATAAAAACCTGAATATCTTTTGTTAACTTTTGTATTGAGCTATCATTATTATTATGGTTAGGGTTAGGATCTCTGACAGAATTAGAATTAGGATTAGAGAAATAGAAAATTTAGGTTCATCACAGGATGACCCATTGCAACAATGATACTCACAAGACACTATGTTGAAAATGAAGTTTATACCATGGGAAGGGAAGGGTATGAGAAGTGGGGAGGGACGGGATAGTGGGAGAACAAGAAAGGAAGGGGTAACAATGCTCAACAAGAAACGTATTCCTTACCTTTTATATGTAACTAATCCCTCTTTAAATCATCTTTTCAACAAAATAAAAATTTTAAAAATAATGAAAAATAAAACCTGACAGGACATAGAAAAACAGTTAAAAATTTATGTTCAAAATGCAAGTAAAAGTTAGACCTACACGCTGAGCAAGAGTTAGGATAAATATGAAAAAAGAGGCTTGCTACTAACATGATGATTCGGTTATATGTAGGCTTAGGATTAGGAAAGTTGTGCTAGTTAGAACGGGGTTAGGATGAGAAAAACATGTAAAACATTGTGTAAAACTGCCACATATTTTAAAAAGAATGAATGAAAACCAGTCTGTGTTACTTTCAACATTCAGATATAATTTGGTTTAAAGTGTGAGATACTTTTTTGTTCCAGTTAGGGTTATGGAAGGATAAGCTTTAAGGTGAATTTTAGTTTTCCAATTAGAATTAGAAGCCAAAAAAATGTGTGATTGAATAGAATCTAGACAATTTTCTTTACATTAACCATTTGATGTTAAATCAGAATGTGATTTGGATTAGGTTTCTGGTTAACCGGAGTTGAGGATAGAGTAAAGAAATGGGTTAAACTAGTGGCTCGCACCTATTATCCTAGCTACTCAGGAAGCTATTTTCTGAGCATCGCAGTTCAAAGGTAGCTCAGGCAGGAAAGTCCATGAGACTTTTATCTCAAATTAACCACTATAAAACATAAAAGCGGTGCTGTGGCTCAATTGGTTAAATGCACACCTAGGACTAAAGAACTCAGAGATTATGCCCTGGCCCAGAGTGCAAGCCCCACGACTGACAAAAAGGAAAAAAAAAAAGAAATGTTAAATATTAAGTAAAGCTGAACCGTTTTTTAGGTTCTAGGAATTCAGGAAAAGCTGGGATAGTGGAAGTATTTCATAAAATCAAGATTTGAGATCAATGGGTATAATGATTCCTGTTATGGAACAAAATATATTCAGAGTTAAGAGTGAAAAATCTGTAGGGTTTACAGAAAACCTACAATTTATTTCAAGAATTACCAATGGAATTTCAGTTAGGATTGCACAAAATGAGCATTTTTCATAAATTTTAGAATTGGGATAGGATTAGTGTCAAGGTAATGGTTAGGATTCCAGCCATGGTTAGGCTTAGAGTGAAGGAGAAAAAAAAATGAGGGTCTAATTGAAGGTAAATTTTAATATAAGCCTGGTAAGAATTAGAATGAATGTAAACTAGTGTATTGCTATTAGTGTTAGAATCTACTCACAATTAGGCTGATGGTTATTCTCAATGTTCCAGTTAAGAAAGATTACGTTTAGGGTTAGAAAATGACTAAGATATTGGAAAAATTGAAACCTATGTTTGGAAGGATGAGTGAAAACTAGTGTACTTGTGTTAGTGTTAGTATTGTCATATAATTTGGATTAAGATTAGGGTCAGTATTTTCTTCTGATTATATTTACTGTTACGAATAATAAAGCTTTTAGTATAAAATTGTGTTCACTAACAAGTAGAAGCAAATATATGAGGCTGAATAGTAACTAGAACATTATCATTACATTTATTTCTCAGTGATCATTCTTGTAGTGATTAATGAGAGTTTTCCAGACAGGTTTAGGTTAAGAGTTAGCGTTAAGTAATGGACTAGATGGTAAGTAAATCTGAAACTGTTTTCAGATACAGTGGTTCAGAAAAAGGTAGAATCAATGGAAACTACAGTATTTTTCCTGGTAAGAGAATGTGAGGACAAGTAATATAATGGCTTCTGTTAGGGAACAAGATAACTTTCGAGGTAGAGTCAGAAAATTTGTGAGAATTAGGGCAAACTGAAACTTATTTCCAGAGTGAAAACTGGAGTATTCATTAGAAAGATTAAAAACTAAAGTATTTTTCTTAAACATTAGAATTGGATTATCATTAGGGTGAAAGTTAGGTTTTAGTTCCAGCTAGGCTTAGTGTAAGCATTAGGGAAATGGAAAATTTAGGGTCAAACAAAGTAAATCTTCAAATAACAGAGTTAGAATTAGGATGAATGTGAAATAGAAAACTGCTAATAATAAGATTAGAGTATGATTACGGTGAGGGTTAGGGTTAGGTTTACAATAAAGACAAGATAATGAGTGAAACTAAAAACTATTTTTAGAAAGATGAGTTGAATTGAAGTTAGGATGAATAAAAACTAATGTATTTGTGTGGCTTTTAGACTCCAAAGGCTAAGGCAAGCCAGTGATATCCTCGTTCCCAATATCTACTGTGGGAGTATAGAGAATTACTGCATATTACCAAGTGAATGTCCCACACAATCTTAATTGTAGCAGCTTTCAACCGGGAAGCATTTTCAGGTGATGGAATCAGTCAGGAGTGCAGTGTACCTTTACCACGGTGGAGGTAATCTGGATGATGATGTAGATTTCCTCCAGGTAACTGTCAGGCTGTTGTTGAACTTTACCCATTAGGATGTGCAGCAACAGCAGCAGGGTCTCTCAGTGGCTCCAAGGGACTGTCACACCTCGTGCTGGACTGCAAATTCCTACATAGACTGGTAAGGATACATTGCATACGCTTGGCAGGCTGTGACTCCACTGGTTTTTAAGACAATTTACACAATAGCCCAGCACAATTTACCAAGATGACAACTTTTTAAACAAATAGATCTTTTAATAAAGCTAGGATTTTCTAAGCAGATATAGAGGACTCAGGCCTGTACTATTATTTCCCATGCCTTTTCCTTCTATTTTGCCATATTTTTTAAAAAGTGAATATTTTCCCTTGTTCTTAATAAGGGATGATGGACAAAGATTCATCTTCTGTGACTTCTTGAAGCTGACTCAGGAGTGTTGATCCTACCTAGCCAGGAACCTATAAACTTAGCCTACTTTACAAAGAGGTTACCAGGGTTAGATGTCATTAAGAACAATATTTTAACTTTTGACAAATGCACAGACCATTTTTCTGGCTACAGCAGTGAAGCTTCTTTAGTCTTCTGGTTTGCAAAAGGATCTTTATGAATGGCTTCGGAACGTGATCTCTAGTAATCCTAACAATGTCTGAGATACCTATGCAGGCCTTCAGACAGATATCAATAGAAACACACTCTCAGGTTTACAAACTTTTCCTGAGAAGATCAATTTCATGTAGCTTGTGTCAGCTCAAAAGTTACTGCCAATTAGAGCTTTTGGCACATACAGGGCTTGGGATTTAAACTATCCTCCACATTTTGCAACCTTAGCTTTTTACTAATATCACAGATGACTGACAAGTTCCTGTCCCTTTCAGTCATAGACATGCTTACAAACTATCTTCCCATGACCTCCTGGCTCTGACCAATTTGTGAAGGGCCATGCACAAATGACTCAAGGATCTGACATTATTTCTGCCTTCTAAGCAGTGGCTTACGGTCTCTGGATGCTCCTCCATTACTTTCATCCAAGGAGTGTCTTCTCCACACTGGAAAGAATGCCTCAATGGCAATTCCCTTAGTTGGTTGCTGGACTTGAAATTGGGGCCTGAGTGCTGTGCCTCAGCTCTACAGCTAAAGGTTAGCACTCTGCCACATTGAATCCTAAAGCAGGTCTGCTTACTCTTTCTGCCTTCTGCTGGCTGAGTAGAGGTGACATTCTCACAGAGACCTTCATCTTCCCAGGCTGGATTTGAACCAATTTTCAGATCAATGTGTCTCATAAAAGGCCATTTTACTCCAATTAAAAGCAAAAAGGCAGTCAACATAGTAGTAGCTTTTAAGCATATTCTTACCTGAAACTTATTAAGAGCCAAAGTTACATCTGACAAACTTCCAAGAATCCTCACTCCTTTTTGTGGATCTGCTGGGATCTGTTACGGAAAAAAAAGAAAAAACCTATGAGACCAAACTGAAATAGGAATTAAGCAATAACTTTGGTAATCCTAATTTTTCCTTTTTGTACTTTGAGGCAAATGTTTAGAACAATTTTACTTTTAAACTTTATATACAGAAATCCATTCCTAACATGTAAGCCTCCTATTCATCTCTGTTTTAATATTCTATACTTTAGTTTTTAGTTGCATTTTGAAAAACCCCTTAAAGTCTCGAGGCTAGGTGTCACTCATTTCCTTTTGGCTGCTTGTTTTTAAACAAATACACATGAAAACTTTTAAGCTCAAATAACATTTTTTTCTCAATGCAAAAATTAGAATCATCACTGTACCAAGAAGCTAGACTTAACACCTTTATGCCTTAAAAATAACATATCCAATGGCAGAATATCAGAGAGCAAACCACATTATACAAATAAAATTTTTGATCCTCTTTTTAAGGCCTTCTTAATTTTAATTTTAACACATCCAAGGGGCAATTTTAGCAATGTTAATCAGATCTTCACATCACTCATTTATACCATCATGTTTCCAGTGTCTATCTGTAGGGAAAAGGGGCAGAATAAAAATGGGCCACTTGGCCCTTCCTGTGGAATGGGCACACACCCAATCCGACTCTTTAGATTTAGTTGAACTGTGTTTGTGCCCACTTGCCCTAATTCACGATGCATGGACTCTTCCCAGGGCCTGTTCCACCATGCATGACCAGCTGAACTGCACTTCTGCCTGTTCATCCTTCACTCCTAACGATAGGTCTTCTGTTGGCTTCTAAATTTCTCCTTTTTGTTAAGCCAGATATCTTGATTACAGTGTAAACAGCTTTATGCATTCTAAAATACCAGATTTTCTAATTTTTAAGTTAAAGAATCCTTAAAAAGCTATTTCAAACAATGTGAAAATGCTTTAAAAAATTTTTAGTAATGATCAAATCTCATAACCTTTGGAACTTTAAACTTAAACTCAGCCAATTGTTACAGCATGCTGATAATTTCTATCATGAACATGTTCACACGCACATACAAAACACACTCAGATTTTTAAGCACGCAAAAATCAAAATTAGTTATATGTACATTTTAAAGTTTTGAAAGAAAAATTTAAGACAGTATTTATTTTAATCTAAGTAACTTTGTTGAGCTTCATTTTCCCAGGGCTTGCTAATTTAGCAAGGCATTTCAAAAATTGGTCTTTTGCATCCCTTCTGTTGGAGGAAGGCTGGGGGGGGGGAGTCACCTGAAATTAAACTGGCCTGATTTTTATCCAGTTTTAGACAAGAGCACTTTACATTGTCAGGACAAGCTGAAAAGTCAAAACCAGGCACAAATCCTTCTCTATGACTGAGCCCAGCTGGAGGCTGGAACTTCTATTTTCCCAGATATGTTCAAAATCACATTTGTAATAATAGTTATTAGATGAGACCTTCATAGATGAGGTGGTATGGGGTTTCTGGTGGAGCTCTGTCTGGTTTAAGGGAGGAGTTGGTATTGACACAGCCTGTATGGTGGAACAGGACAGGGATTTGAGGGCAAAGACCAGTCTGTGTAGGGCTTTGAGACATCAGGGAGGGAACAGCAAGGACTAGACTTGTTAGAAGAGGGGTGTCTTCTGCAGTAGGTGGGATTTAGGATGGAGGCTGTCAGGTGGACAGGTTTTCATTGGAAGAAGGTGGGGTCACTGGGGAGGAGGCTGTTTGGGACAGGGCTTTGAGAAGGAAGAACAAGGCTACAAAGGAGGAGGTTACTTAGAGGAAGGGATCTGGTGGAACACTGTGAGCCCTTGTGGGACATGTAGGGTGAGGTTTTCCATAAGGCAGGGCAGGGAATGGAGGGAAGAGGTTGACAGAAGGTGGGGATTCTGGAGTAGGAATGCAGAGCTATGAGGGAGTGGCTTTTCAGGGTGTGGCTTTGAGAGGGCAGGGTGTACTAG
The DNA here is from genome assembly GCF_024711535.1 of Dipodomys merriami. Taxonomy (NCBI): domain Eukaryota; kingdom Metazoa; phylum Chordata; class Mammalia; order Rodentia; family Heteromyidae; genus Dipodomys; species Dipodomys merriami. Next base: position 8,383,358 of record NW_027206102.1, read on the forward strand.
GAAGACATAGGCTAGTAAGGGGCGGGGTTTCTCATGGAGAATGGCAGTCCTTTGGGAAGTGTGTTAGGGTGGAGGTGGGGTTTCCAGTAGAGCAGGATGTAGTCACAATGTATGGAGGCGTTTTTCAGGACCAGGGCTTTGTGAGAGCAGTGATAAATTCCAGTGCACTAGACTAGTTAGGATGGGGTTTCTGGTGTTGCCAGTTACCACTTCGAAAAGAGGAGTGAGGTTGAATGGGTATTTCAGTGTTGTAAGGCAGGACATGGACTATGGACATGATTTCCAGCAGGGCAAAACAACCTTCCAAAAGGGTCTATGAAGGGACTGGGGTTTAAAGTTGAGTCTAGTCAGGCTTCCAGAGGGAGGCCAACTGGTGCAGTGGTTTCCAGTGAAGCAATGATGGTGTCGAGAGATGGGAGAGTGTGGGGGAGGTTTTCTAGGCTTCCAGAAGGAGGTCAACTGGAACAGTGGTTATCAGTGGAGCAATGTGGGTGTCCAGAAATGGCATAGTGTGGTGGGGGTTTTCTAGTGGAGTTTTTCAGGAGCAGGGCAGAATTTGGAGCCATGGGGCTAGTTGGAGGAGGGGCTTTGAGAAGGAATGTAAGAACTACAGTGGTGTAGGATAATTGTGGGCAGGGTATCTGGTGGAGTAGGATGTGGAACTGAGGGAGGAGCCAAGGGGGGGTGGGTTTATCTGGAGAGCAAGTCAGGGCACTGAGAGAGTATATATGGGAGGTAAAGAGGCTTGTGGTGGAGCTGTGCTTCCTTTCCAGGAAGGAAATGGGCTGTGTGAGAAGCTTCTGGCCAAGCAAAGCAGGGCTTCAAGGGCAGTTATAGGGAGATGAAGGGTTTTTGGTATAGCATAATGGGCTTTGTGGGAAGAGGTAGTTTCAGGGCTGTGTCTGAGAGATTAGGCCTCTTTCAAGTAGGCTAGTTATGGGCAGAGATTCTGATGAATCCAGGGGGGCTGGAGTGAGAAGGCTGGTTGGGGATGGGGTATGAAAGGGAAGGGAGGAGTTTGGAGGTACTAGGATATGGGAGCAATGCGACTATGAGGGACTAGAGTAGTTAGGGGCGGATCTCATCTGGTGGACGAGGTGGGAATTTGAGGGAGGAGCCTGGTGTAGGCGAGGTTCTATTGCAGCAAGGTGGGCCATAGAAGGAGATATGGATGTGGCCTGGTTTCTGGTGGTGCAGAGCAGGGATTCCAGGAAGGGGTGGAGTGGAAGAGGGATTTCCCTAAAGCAGAGGAGGGCTTTCAGGAAGGAGTCTGGTTGCAGTCAGGCCTTTGAAAGTTTTTAGCAGGGCTACCAGGGGGTAGGTTATTTAAGGTTGAGCTTTTTAAGGAGGAGGCTGACTAGAAGTGAGTTTCCAGTTGATCTAGTCAAGTTTTATGGGAAGGAGGGATAGCAAATGGGCAAGACATAATGAAGAGTGGGGCTACAAAAAAACAAAAAGTTACTACTAATAAATAAAATATAAGAACACCATTTTCTGTCAGTGTAGAATTATATTACTTTTATGTGTGTGAGAGATAGTGGAGAAAGTAACCAAGTGTTAAATCCTTCCTAGGGAATTTTTTCTTTATTCCAGTTGATTGAAAATAAAACCATAGGTCACATCAGGCTCAGAGGCACACAGTAGACTAAGACACATGAAGCTAAGAACTTGATTCCCCAGCACCACCATTAAGGACCACAAATAAAAAGTTTAAAATATCTCACTTGGTCATAATGGACAATGTTGTCTTAAAAGTGTGAATGAACAGAACTTTTACTCTAACCATTTTAGAAATCCTAACACTAAGTAAGTAGTAATGTTAACTTTATACAATATTGGAAAGTATACTAAAAATAATTAGGAGAATATAAAATTGTACACAGAATGTTGGTTCTCCAGCATCAATTCTAATCTAAAAGAATTTAATACCAGAAAATTGCGATATAGTGAGATTGTAGCATGGTTTCTTTTCAATCATCAAAATGGTGACTTAAGCAATGTGTCTTTATCATCGGATGCATCGATGTTAAAAACATATCTAAGAATGTGAAGCATTACTATACAGACCCTGAAGAAACTCAGAAGGATCTGCAGAATGATGATGGAAAAAAATTAATGAGTAATTAAAATAGGAATTGATCTACACTAGGCCCATAAATACTTTCCAGAAGAAAACGCTACTTTAAAAATAAACAGTGAATAGGAAGCAGGCAGGAAGACCTTGAAGTAAACATTACCCAATGAACAACATCTACGGAGGCATGATTGCAGTCTTCTTTTACCTGAGTTACAATTACTAATCTATGAACTTCCCTAATGCCAAATAATAAAGCCATGAAAATGCAGTAATCATTTTCAAGGCATTAGACTTTACAGAAAGAATTCAATGAATGTATTGCTAGAAATTAAAGATAGATGTCTGAGCTAAAGAGTGAAGAAAATATCCTCAATCTCTGACCCTCTGCGGTGAGAGGGGTACAAGACGAAGCACAAGGAGAATGGATAGAAGTACAGTAGTGCATAACATTTTTTCCCAAGATGCAATGATGAATGTAACAGGGGAGAAAATCAACATGATCATCACAGGACTTAGCATGGGAGAGTAGAGAGAAGAACAGTGAAAATCCAAGGAGAATTACAAAGGATGTCCTTGCATATTTGGCAGAAGAGTGCATGGCATTGAGTTCTAAACTATGTGGAGTTATTATAGGCTCATATGGTGCCACAAGAAGTGATGAACTTATGATTTACAGGGCATTGAATAATCATAAAGGTGCTGCTTCTGTAGTGCAGAGTTAAACCTTGGTAAATTCTGTTTTGAAACACACTCTAAAACCAAGAAAAGAAGATTCAAATTACATATGTGATTTTACCATTTGCAACGATAGAGTTCAAAAAAAATCAAATCACATAATGTGGATGTAAAAGGATAACATTAATAAAGTAATATTTAAACAACACACATTTTATGTGAATAGTCTTGGTTATAAGAGATTTGTTTTCCTTACAGATTTTGAATGCACAAAACAACAAAAACAAAAACAAAAACAAATCAAAGCAAAAAAACACTTGGGATGCCAGTGCCTCATCTCTATTCTTATATAGTCACGAGGCTGAGATTGGAAGATCATGGTTCACAGATAGCTGGGGTAGCAATCCATGAGATATTTATGTTCAATTGTTAAATCAAAGACAGAATGAAACCTTGGTTGAAATAGTACAGACTCAGTAAGTCATGAATGAAGAAACCAAGCAAGAATTTGAGGCTCCGTGGGGCTGGGAAGGTGGCTCAGTGGTAGAGCGCTTGCCTTGCATGCTCAAGGCCCTGGGTTCGATTCCTCAGCACCACATAAGCAAAAAGAAAAAAGCCGGAAGTGGCACTGTGGCTCAAGTGGTAGAGCGCTAGCCTTGAGCTGAAGAGCTGAGGGACAGCACCCAGGCCCAGAGTTCAGGCCCCACAACCGGACCCAAAAAAAAAATAATAATTTGAGGCTCCGAATCAAGTTTCATTACTGTGCGCGTACACTCAAGTTTCATTACTATGTGCGTACACACACACACACACACACACACACACACACACACACACACACACACACACACACACACACACATACACACACACAATTGTCATGAAATAGGAAGAGCGAGAGAAAAAAAGGGAATATTAAGAGTTTAAAAAGTAAACCTGTCTGTCAGGACAATCCTAAGCATATATTAATTAATAAAAATGAGGCAAACCTTGGAACCTATTTTTCTTTGAGTAAGGCTTTCTTCACATAATATGATTGTTTTCCAAGTCTTTCCCTTTTCTTAAGAAAATGGCTATCATTCTATCATTCTTTCTGATAGAAGCATAAAATTACATTTTCTTGATCCATTCATCCATTGAGGGGCATCTTGATTGGTTCCATATCTTAGTTATAGTAATAATGCTGCAAAAAATATAGTTGTAGATTTAGTGTGTTTTAGCTTGAGATCATTTCTACAAGCCCAAGAGTGGGATTGCTGGCTCCAGAGTTAAATACATTTGACCTTACAAAATGATACTAATTGAAATGAACTCCATGACATGGAAACAGCAATTTTTTTTTCAGATATCAACTTTGATGTCGGTAGAGTATCTAGATATTATTTTATTTCATTTGTCTTTTCTATTGGTTTATCCCTAGCAAACTCTGTCTTGATTTTGGTACCTTCCATCTTGTATATACATTTATCTGATTTGGAGATGGAAAGGGAAAAAATATAGTGATGAAAGAAGTACAAAGAGTGACCCATTGCAACAATGATATTCACAAGACACTTTCAGAAATGAACTTTACAACTATGGGGTGGGGAGGATGTGTGGAGAGTGAGAAGGGAAATGAGAACAACAATGGAGTGGATAAAAATATTCAAAAAGGAATGTATCTTATTCATGTAACTGTAACCACTCTGTACAGTATTTTTGAAATAAAATAAAATCTAAAAATTGAACCTATCCTAGAAAAAATATAGTTTTCAAAATAAGACATCTGTCACAGTACTTGTGAGGGATTCTAGGGCCAAACTGTTAAACCTGGAAAGGGATAGATTGCAAAGCCATCTCAAACAGCAATCAAAAGACTGAGAGCTCTGCTCTGGAAAGGTCAGTCAAGGGAAGACAGGGGTATGAGTTATTACCTCAAAAGTATATAAATTCGAGCTGTTGGACAGTAAAAGATTAAGACTTTGGAGACAAGATGTATGTCTGTGTTATGGATGTAATGACTATTATTCCCTTCTGCTCCCTAACAATAAGGGATTCAATTATCACTATGTATACAAACAATACCTCATGTTAATAGTTGTAACCTAAGCTAGGTTAATGCCTTAGTTTGTGGACATACCTATAGCCACTGACCACCACCCGCCTTGTAGTAGAAGGAATATAAACATGTTAAGCAGGATTTGGTGATCCAGAAGCTGGCAATGAGGCTTTGGGTCCTCTGGTGTCTTCTTTCCTATCATTTCCAGTGATTTCTCAGTTTTTTTGGCCAGGTATCCCATCATCTTTCCTGTCCCATGGTTGCGGTTAGTGACAGTACTGATTTTCTGAATACCTCAAAACAAACTATGGAAACACACTTCCTCAAAAAAGATTGAGGAAGATTGAGCACCTGGAAAGATACCAAACGTTAGCAGTGTCCCTGTGATCCTCTAGCAAGTAAGTGTAATTCAGAAATATCTTTACTTCTGATAATATGAGATGGATAATTGTCCCTTTTGTATATTTGGTATTTGGTATTGCATGCATTTTCAGAAACACATATGCATTGTTAAATAATGTTATTTATTTCACAGGTCACAGACCATGTCACTGGAGTGATGACCCTAATGTCTTATCTCAGTTGCCTGATTCAGACTTAGATGAGTGTGAATTGCCTAATTATGAACATTTCTCCATGAAACTCAACAACACAGAATGAAGTGTCAGGGTCAGGCCATTCCATACCTGTAAGGATTTTTACATATATTATAGTAATATACACCTACACTGCTCAGCATTCATGGCACAGTGGTTTGTTATAATTGTCCTCAAATCATAAATATTCTAGAGCTTAAAGCAGAATGATGGGCTATTTATTTTCAACGCAAGAGTAATGATCACCCCCTGAAATTATTCTCAGTGGAGAATCCTTCCTATACATTTTACTGACTTAGCTTCTACTCTCTGTTTACCATTATCAGGAAGGGTCACACTGTATCGAGCTACAATATTGCAGCAACTTAGCTGCCTTAGAATGTTACCTCCAATCTTGATACCAAGGTCAACTCTGCAACTCTAATCACATAGTTAGTGGACACCCGAACTTTTCAAGCCTGGTTAAAAATTCAGCTATCACTGCTCATTGCCAGGGTTAAAGAACTCACTCCTTTAGATGTATTATGTGTCTTCTTGTATTTCCAACACTGTCTTAGATGTTGGTTTTTCAAGTAGAGCTTTTAGTTTGCATTTGATTTATGGAGGTGTTAGTGATGCCAGTTGTTAGTAATTTGACATTGTGGCTATTGAGGAAGTGAATACACATTACTCACAAAAGTTTCTTTATGTGTATTGGTATTGCGATATTGTGAACTTCCTAAAAGCCAGCCATGGGAGCACATGTCCCTAATCCCATCACTTATGTCACTGAGACAAGCCTTGAAAGGTCCAGACCAATTGGCACTTTATAGTGAGAACCTTTTCTACAAAGAAAGGGGAGAGAACAGCAAACAAAAAGAACAAAAAAAAACCAAATCTATCTTCCAACAGTTTTGTCACATATTCTTTACACTTAGCCATTAAGAGCACCATAATAGTATTGTTTATGACTTCTTACCTACTCTTTTCCTATTCTGAGCTGTTTTATGTATGGATCTCTAAGATGTCATATAAGAATCACATAAGAAATCTATATAAATCATATGAGAAATCATAAAAAATAGTTTGTTAGGGATATATAATCCAAAGGTAATAATTTCAGCAAAATATTAAGCACATAAAATGTAATGCATTGACTATTGAAAACTTCAGCAGTTGTAGTTTATTTATTCTTATAACAAAGATTATAAACGAAGTTACAATAGTATTCCAACTGGAACACAGAACTAGAAATATGAAGGGTAGCACTAAAGAATGCTACTGCTACCACTAATAGAGTAAGAATGAAATTTAGGCAAAACTCCTTCATAATAAAAGCCACAGGACAACCCCAACATTGCTTTCATTGTTTCATATGAGGACAAGACTTTTTTTAGTAAAGACAAATTTTCAAAGATATTAACATCAGGGGCTGGGAAGGAGGCTCAGTGGTAGAGCTCTTGCCTTGCATGCCTGAGGCCCTGGGTTCGATTCCTCAGCACCACATAAGCAAAAAGAAAAAAGCCGGAAGTGGCACTGTGGCTCAAGTGGTAGAGCACTAGCCTTGAGCTGAAGAGCTGAGGGACAGCACCCAGGCCTAGAGTTCAGGCCCCACGACCGGACCCCCCCCCAAAAAAAGATATTAACATCAATTGGGTATATATTTCTTAAGTCCTTCAGGAAGGATGCTGTGACCATGTTGATGGAAGCTGACTTCTTTGGGACCTACTACACAAGGTGCAGAAACCATTCCAAGCACTGAACCTGCATTAGGGTAATTTAAGTGCTCATGAGTGTTCTTCAAGTTAGGAAATGAATTAAGTTTTTTATTAAAAACAAAAGTAGGAAAGAAGCCCAAACAAATTTCCCAAGTTGCTAAGACTGATCAGTTGAGACCCATAAATCAAATCCAGAATTCCACCAGCCACATCTGAGGATATTCTGTGTCACATTCATTACTTATCAAGAGCTATGGAGCAGATGAATCCACATAATCTTCTTAATTATGGTTATGAGATCAATAACATTGATACAGAATATAAATATTTTTAAATGAAAAGGGTGTGGATAATGACAGCACAAGTGATCTTTATATCAAATGAAGATCAGTTTAATTTCTAAAGAAATACCTGAATGAACATCATTCAGCTTCCACTGTTTATTATTCCTGGTATCAAAGACACCTGTGCTGGCGAACACAGGCTTTTATCAATCAGTACCCTCAATACACAGGGAATAGATTGTTATGGATATACAATCCAAAAGGAATAATTTTTGTGACTACTTACTTCCTTGTTGTACCAAAAAAAATCTATTCCCTATTCTAAAACATATATCAATTTAATGGATATTAGTGTTATCAGTATTAATTAGGTGTGCATAATATATGTAATGTATCTTATTACATAACATAGAAATTATATATTTATATATCATATATATACATATATGTATCATTACTGATATTCTACGACTACTATAAATAATATATGTATAAAACATTTTAGTATTATACTGTGAAGGATACAAGGAATGACAACTTTATGTAAATAAATATATATATGTATGTTTTAGTAACATAATTTATTTTTGTGTCATTACTGAGACTGGGTTTTGTCCCTGAGCCATTACACTCAGACTGGCTTCTTATAGCTATCTTCAGATCTCAGCCCCTAAGTAGCAGGAATTACATACATGAGTCAGGTTATAGATTTTTAACCACATCCTTGGCATATTCTTACATAATTATTTTTGAATGCTCAATTATATTCTGATATTCCATTTCTAAACCAATTCAAAATAAATAACTACTAATTGAGTAAAACTCTATGTTGCAATCGAAATTGTAAGGACCCTACTTTATCATCCATTTTCAAAGATATTGCTAGTTTAATTCCTGGATAGACAAGTAGAAAAATTAAATTATGTGTGCATAATATATGTAATATACTATATTACATAACATATAAATGATATATTTATAATATATGCATAATTAGTGATAGTCTATAATTACTATAAATACTATATGTATAAAACTGGTTTTAATATTATACTGTGAAGGATACAAGGAATGACAATATCCCTATCGTAACTGTCTCATTTTTAACAGTACACAAACTATGTTATAAATAGATATCTTCAAGAAAGCACACCTCTGTAATCAAATATTCTCCTCATCATTATGAACATCCTCTAAGATTGGCTACACTTATCCACAGCAAACACTTTGTGATACTTTCTGGATAAAGTTGCTTGTCCTCATCTTTATCAGTCTTTCAGCAACTTCAGTGAAGAGCTTTTTCTCTTGCTTTGCCTGTAGACGATATCATCTTTGTTATTTCCCAGCAAAGAAATTGTGGTTAGCAGGCTTGAGCATTGGTACATACAAAGGTTCTTTGGTTATGAATTTTTCCTTTCCTTTCTTGATAAGTGAGCTGTAATAACAAAAACCTCTTAAGACAATGTGTAAATGAAAACATATTGATTTGAAAATACTACAAATATTCGTTCTTTGAACTTATTTTTAATTCAAATATAATAGGGGTGATTTTATTGGTGTACACCTTTAAATCTAGCTATTTATAAGGCTGAAAACAGAAGATCGTAGTTTCAAGCTAGACCAGGTAAATAGACCATGAAACATTTATCTTCAACTAAGAACCAAAAAGCTAAAAGTGGAGCTGTGGCTCAAATGGAAGACTGACAACCTGAGCACAAAAGAAAAGTAAAAAAAAAACAACCAAGGCCACGAATTTAAGTCATAGTATTAGTATTCATATACTATATATTTATGGTTCCTAAAATATTATGTGAGTTAATTTGTCAAAACCTGCTCATACATTTCATATGATGTGTGAAATAGTAGGTAAGTCTTGTATGACTACAAGATATTTTGACAAGGCAACTGGAAGAGTTATCAATTAATCAAATAGTAATGAGGGATACAACCAAAGCTCACTTTGGACTCTTTTGAATTTGTTAAAATCAATAGCTAGGAGTTGTCAGTAGACATGATGCTATTAAGGAATTGAATTAAAGAAAGAAGAGAGCTGGAGAAAAAGTAACGAAATAATTACATGTACTCAGTGGTAACACTCATGAGAAGGAAGATTACAGAACTAAGCCATGGGATACACAAATATGTATAATATGACAAATGAAGAAAAACAATAATAAGTATATAATGCAGACTTATATGGATAGGTATTTTTAATGTTTAAGGGCTATGAAGTGTTTATGTGATGAACTAAAATTTAAGAAATTGGTAAGGTCAACTATCTCTTGGGCAAACTATAGCAGATAGGTTAAATAAAACAGGGCCACAATAGAGTGTCTTGATTTGCCAACGTGAAAACAGGTCAATATTTGGAAAGCTATTTTTTGGACATGTGGTTGGAGTGACAATTGCTGCAGTTTGTTCAAGTGTCAGTAGAAGGGTACAGTTTTAATACAATGATAGAAATCTTTCCGGGTCTGTTACATTTTCCCACTGTCTTCAATTTCCCTTTTTTTCTGAGAACTAAAATGTCGTTACTGGAAGCCATTCCCAAATTGTGCCTTTGGCAAGTTTTCAGATAGTCAGTCAATCACTTGCCCAAATAATAGAGAATGGGACCAGGTCTACATTGAGCACTAACAGTAGACAGGTTTCTGGCCATTCTCAGGAGGAGCCTTCTGCAATTGTGGGATGGATAGGGCTGGATAATTTACAGAACAGCCACCATAGATGGAAAGTATTCTGCTAATTTGACCCCTGAGATATTGGATGTTTTATCTCGATTGTATTGATTTTTATGAATCAGTTAATCAGATTCTTTATACTATATGATGTTACTAAATTGTGAAATGCATGTTTATTGCATTTCCTTTGTATAACATATAGTATGCTTTGAAATTTGGTATAAATTATTCATGTTTTTATTTTTTTCAATGTGGATTACTCCTAGTTCTCCAGAGTGGGGAAATGCTTTGGAACTTTGTAACTTGAAGTCATATGTTGCCATGTGTCATATCCTATTTTCCTTGTACAGAGTTGATAATAAATTATATGTAATTTATTTTTTATTTTTATTTATTGTCTATTGCAGAGTTTGAACTTGAGTCCTGGGCACTGTTCCTGAGGTCTTTGGCTCAAGGTTATCTCTCTACAACATTGAGCCACAGTATCAATTTTAGTCTTGATTGAGTAACTGGAGATAAGTGTCTCATGGCAACTTTTCTGCCCAAGATGGCTTTGAACCGATTCTCAGATATCAGCCTCCAGATTAGCCAAAATTACAGGCATGAGCTACCAGCACATAGCTATATGTAATTTCAACTGTAATTTTCTTCAAGTGTTTCATCCTGCACTGAAGTTTATTGTTCTGACAAACTTTCTAATAAATATGTAATCTATTTAATTTTGATAAGTACTGCTGTACCTCCCAATTATTTGTGGCATTTCTGAAATCCAAGTTCCTATGTATGTCAGGGTAGATACTTTTGCCTGTAACAAGTATTGTTGTTGAACACATGACATCTGGCTACTATGAGAACAAAGGATGTGAAGCTACAGTAGCCAGATAAATAACTACCAGGACAATTCAAGGGCAACTCATGTACTATCTGTGTAGGTGCATACGGAACATAGAAAAGACATTATTTTTTTGTGGGGGGGGGTCCGGTCATGGGGCCTGAATTCTGGGCCTGGGTGCTGTCCCTCGACTCTTCTGCTCAAGGCTAGCGCTCTACCACTTGAGCCACTGCACCACTTCTGGCTTTTTTCCTTTTGCTTATGTGGTTATGAGGAATTGAACCCAGGGCCTCATACATGCAAGGCAAGCGCTTTACCTCTGAGTCATCTTCCCAGCCAGAAAAGAAATTCTTATACTTGAAAGTGATTGAGTGTGTGTGCACATAGATGTTGACTTAATTATCTGTTGCTATAGTTTTACACATTCACTAGTATAAAACAATATTTCATATATACATGTATATGTATATGTATATATATATGCAGATCACAGTTTCCAGAATCCAGAGAACCACATCCATGGGCACCGCTTGCTTATGTTGCTCTTTGGGTAATAAGAATGAAACCTGGAATTGTCCAGTGGTAGAGAAATTACTCAGAGATTCAAGCATTTGTCTTTCAATATCTTGCTTGTTCCTAACTCTAAAATTAGGAAGTTTGTTAATATATAATATATGTTATATTAGAATTTATTTATTATACTATATAATGTATAATATATTTTACACTATATATTATATATAATATCTGACAGAATTATATATTTATAAGGAAAATTATAATAAACACATTAGTGTCCATATTTTCCTAGTCATGATTAAGTTCAGCAGAGTTGGTACATTATATCTCAACAGGAAAACTTTACTGAAGTTCTGATGACCTTGAACTAGATAAGAATTCCTGTTAAAAAAAAAAAACCTCTCCTAATTTATGAGCAAAAATAAGTTTGGAAGCTTTTTTTGTTTTGGGGTTTTTTTTGTTTTGGCAGGTCATGGGGCCTGAATTCTGGGCCTAGGTCCTGTCCCTCTCCTCTTCACCTCAAGGCTAATGCTCTACCACTCTTGCCATAGCACCACTTCTGGCTGTGGAATTGAACCCAGGGCGTCAAGCCTGCAAGGCAAGCACTCAACCAATGAGCCATGTTCCGAGCCCAGGTTTGGAAGTTTCTCGGAAGAGGAATTTGGCATTTGCTAAGCATCCTTGATTAGTAAGAATAGGTATCATTTTGCTCCAAATTTTGTCTCCTTTTATGTTCCCTAGACAGTTACACACTATCATCATTCCATCGCATATCTTTAAGTCCTTCTTTTATTTCTTTTTATCATTATTTTGTTGTTGTTGTTGTTTTGATGATCATGAAGCTTGAACTCAGGGCCTAGATAGTGTCCCTGAGCTCCAGGCTAGTGCTTTACCACTTGAGCCACAGGACTACTTCTGGCTTTTTCTGCCTGGGCTTGCTTTGAATCGTAATACTCAGATCTCACTCTCCTGGGTACCTAGGATTACAGGTGTGAGCCACTAGTGCCCAGCAAGTCAGTCTCTTTTAGATATTATTCTAAAAGCCTTCTAACCAAGGTCACTCCTCAGATATAAATGGACCTATGCCAACAGTTCCTTCACACTCTCATCTCCTGTTATGGTTATTATGTGTCTTTTCCATGTTATCTTGAAAATACTTCACTGTTTTCTTCCTAATCCATGATTGTATATGTGTTACTAATATTTACCTAAATTTAGTGGCTATCCACCCTAAATTACTCAACCATTAATTTCATTTATTTTTTTTCAATATGATTGTTGTTCAGTTCCAATCTGAGCTTATACTCACCTTTTCTACCTCTTGGCATGTGCAGAGACTGGGCCTTTTCTACCTCCAATGCAAGAGGTTAGCCAAAGTATAGCCTACAATATTCCTGCTTAGGATTCAGGACAAGTAGTTGAGTACCTGAAAGAAGCAATGCATTCTTGGCATGGGAATGGGTGGGAGAGACAATAGCCTAGAGAGCAAACTGGTAGACACAACATTTAACAACTTCTTTGGGGAAACTGACCTCCCACACAATGGCAGTGAGATAACACACCTAGTGAATTTTCATATATAAAGGAAGTTATCATGTCTCCCTGCACAACTCACTTTTAGTCAGAAAGGGTCATTCTTTTGTGTACTCCTTAGGCCCAGTCTCACTTGATCTCCATCTTAGACTTTGCCCAGACTCTGTTTCTAACAGAAGGTGCCTGATGAGGAGAAAAATGTGATCTCTTGGTTTCTGACTTGCCCTGTGAGAACTGAGGTCACTTTTAGTTTTGAACCTATTCGTCCTGACAAAGCTGTGGTGGGAAAACTCATTCTCTGAATTGTGCCATAGTACCAAATCTCTTCAGAGAAAGTCAAGGAATGATGAATCCTGCCTGAGGGATTGAGTTGGTCTATTTCCAAAGAGGTCAATTAATATCTGATTCTGAGTCCCAGGTGGAGGTCTTTTACCAGATCCTCCAAGCTGGAGTGGATGTTCCTCAGATTCCAGACCATCCTCATATTTCTTTAGCTCTTTCTCATGAACCAAAAGGTCACAGGAGTTGAGTTCAGAAACAAGGAGAAATGAGAATAGCAGAAGAATTACTGGCAGGGGAAGGAATTAGAAAATTTGGGTGAAAAAGGGCTCAGAAAATCTAGGATCACTCATATCATTTGGGAATCACATCATAAGATTAGGGAATAAAAGTAATAAATTACTGCCTAAATTCGAAACTCCACTGCTCTGACTACATTACAAGTGCTCTGTCAAAAGGTAGCTGTCCTAGCTCAACGTTGATGAGCAAAATGGAACACATTTTTTCCTCACAAAGTTCTACTGAGTATCTTTATCCATGCCCCAGGTTGTTCTTACTTTCTACTTCTCTGTTACTTTTCTTTGCTGGATTCAGTAAATGATACTTGAATGTGTTATCATCTTCAGACATGTAATCACATTTTCTTTTTTTAATTTTTTTTATTTTATTTGTGAACATACTGTATAGAGGGGTAACAATTACATGGGCAGGATAATGCATACATTTCTTACCAAGCATTGCAGCCTCCTCTTTGTTTACCCTTCACCTCCCTTCCCAGCCTCCCCCCTGCCCCCCCACTCAATCCTTCCCCTCCCCCCCTGCACCGACGTTGTAAAGCTCGTTTTTGACATGACAACTTGTACTTCTCATTGTTGCAACAGGTCCACCTGAATCCTTAAAAGACTTGTTTTTCCCCATCTCCTCCACAAGTTATACTGACATCAAATATAGTGAAAGCGGGGGTTATACTGTGGGGGAGGGACACACAAAGCAACAAAGAAATAATCTTGTAAATGCATTAGAAACACATGCATGAAAGAAAAAAAACATTAAAATACATATCTAAGGGTTCATTTTCCTAACATCACATTACCTGAACTTTTCCGCTTGACTCATACATATACTAGATATTGCAAATAAGGGAAACCATGAGACCTGTGTCCATTTGTTATAAATTAAAACAAATTATGGGGAACATATGTCTATGGTACATTTTCTTCCATGGCATACTTATTTGATGTTATTAAGTATTATTTTAATTGTTTCATTTTTAAAACTTGAGGAAAATATTTTGTTAGTATTAGCACTAATCTGTTGCACATTTTTAAAATTTTTTTCCATGTCTGTGTTTTTGTTATTAAGCTTCTAACATTGTCTCGTCCCCCAACTGTTGCCTTCTTAAAATTGGATCAAATTATAAACTGTATATGATGGTCCTTTATGTGTTCATTGATATATTTAAATTTCTTCTAATATCCACATATTATAGGATATCTTCAACCTATTGTAACTCCTCTAAAAATCAATATGGAGGTCCCTTTTAAAGAAAAACATGAAGCCACAAAACCTGTGAAATTAGGATTAGGTGTATAACCAAAAATATTTAGCAGTGATATTGGAGAAATTCACTTCTCTTATATACCAGAACATGTTTATAGTTATGAATAGCATATTTCTTTATTCCCTCTTTTTTGTGCACCTAAGTTGATTGCACAGCTTTCTTTCTTGCTGCCATGCACATGGATGTTGATGTTGATTTATATTCCTTCTTTATGTATCAAGGTTGCAGTAAAAGTCATCAACACATGTGTCTTTTTGGTATTGTCTAAACTTCCATTATGATCTCCATATGGATTGCACTAGTTTACAATATCACAAAACTAAATACAGTTCCTGATTTATTTCAACCTCTCCAGATGTTTATTTATTCGAGTGGTGATAGTTATTCTGGTGTGTAGGATGGGATTTCAGTGACTTTCCTATTTATTTTCCTTTGTATTTCCTATGTGGATAAGAATCTCAAATATTTCACTTATTTATTAAACACTTACATTTGTACTGCATTCCTGATAAGTGTCTTTCTTTTACTTTTGGTATTTTATCAGTTTTTAAGTTCTATAATATTTGGTTTTTTCACGTTCTAAATATTCACTTTAGTAAGAAGAATTTTTTCATTGCTGTGGTGCAAAATTAACTAAAATCAAAAAAATGTACATTTATACCACTGGAATTTTTTATTAGTTTTACAGCCAGGAAATTGTTTCAATAAAGATGCTGAACTTTTTTCACTAGATAGATTGAAATGATAGTATTTCATATTAGCCTAAACTAATCTCAGAACTAACAGTCACAGCTTGGGCCACAACAGTCTGGGCTAACACAGCACATCCTGCATTTAAATAGAGCAAAGGGCTTCATAAAAGTTAGAAGAAAGGCACCCCCTTTATGAAGCAAATTCCGAAGTTCACAGCAGATATTAGGAATCTGAATATTAAGAAGATCTAAGGATAAAAGTCTATAGAAGAACAAATTTAGAGTTCAGAATTCGGGAGGGGGAACAACCACTAGATACCAAAACTCAATGCTGAAGGGAAGAAGTGTTTTACACCAAACCTCAGCTGTGTCTGACTCTCTCATACCAAACACACACACAAACACACACACACACACACACACACACACACACACAAACACACACACACACTCACACACCCCTATTGAGAGACCTTAGCCAAAGTATAGCCATTCTGGACTTAGTCCATTTTGAAGGCCTATACTGAAAGTATCCATTGTGAAGGCATTTACTCAAAGTACCTATTGCAAAAACTTTTACCGAATGTTAGGACTCAGGTTCCTGGAAAAACCATGATATGTCCCTATAACCTTCTTCCCGTAACTCCTCTAGCAATAGCCACCAGCGGATGACAGGAAGGTACCTAAAGCTACAGATGTTTCTTAATATTCCATAGTTAACATAATTTGCTTCTTACTGCTAAGCTTGCACATGTTAGCCAATAAGATTGTTACAATATTATCTCATTAAATGTCAACCAATCACGTAACTGACAAGCTATGAACCAACTTACCTCAGCCCTATGCCCTATAAAAACCCTGTTAACTGAAAGTTTGGAGGTTGCAACTCTGACCCACTGTGATGCTGACAGTTGTGAGTCCAGGCTCGAGCTTGCAATAAGTGACCCTCGTGTGCTCACATCAGAAATGGCTCCTTGGTGGTCTTTGGGGATCATTATCTCAGCACAAGACTAGTGTACACAGAGAACCCCAAGGGCAGCTGTATCTGGGGCAATGAAGTTTTTCCCTCTTCCAAACTGAAATTGTGGTACCCTTTGCCTGGAGGATGGCACCCTATGAGCCCTGCATGCATGGTGAACCAGACGTGGGAAGCCCTGTAAGCATCTCCGGGATGGCCTCTTAGAGGCGGGAGAACTTTACTCCTATAGTTGGAAATGGCATGAGGCAGGAGGAAAGTGGGAATCCAGAAGATAGAAGGGGCACAGGAGTAAATGTGCCTATCCGTGGAGACACCTTGACACTGCTAAGAAATTTCCCAGCCGACACATAACAGCCACCATGCAAGTCCCCAGAGGCCACTTGTCTGGGGGGCAGTCCCTGGTCCTGATAAAGAGCCAGAACTTCCCCAGTGGCCCTGTGCCTGGCTAGGGTGGAGCAGTACCCACCAGCCATTCTTCCTCTGCCCTGCTGCACATAACCTCACAGCAGCTGCCCGGTCCCCAGCACTCATGGCAGGCCAGCTCTGTGGGATAACCTGAGGCTGTGCCTGCCATTCCTGGTGCCTGCTTCAAGGCAAGAGTGAGGCCTAGTGCACAGCAGAGCAGGCCCTCACTCACATCAAAGGCCTCCAGAGAGGCATGACCACCACTAGCTCAGCACTACTGCCCTCCCCACCCCCAGAGTTTACCTACAAATCCCTGCCTTTTTTTATTGAAATTCTTCAAACACTGGTTGTCTCATTTCTCATTGTCTGTTTGGGTGGGATTTAAGACTCCTTCTTCTCCTCACCCAGCCACGAGGCCCCAGGGGCCAAACTCTGCACCTCACAGACACTCCCCAGAACCCAGCTGCATTTGGGGATGCTACTTCCTGAGCCATTGGCCTACTGCCTCCTTCCTTCCTTCACCAGCC
Source organism: Dipodomys merriami (assembly GCF_024711535.1). NCBI lineage: Eukaryota > Metazoa > Chordata > Mammalia > Rodentia > Heteromyidae > Dipodomys > Dipodomys merriami. The sequence continues at coordinate 8,400,733 of NW_027206102.1, forward strand.
TCTGCCAGGGCCTCCCGTACTCTCCCTACTACCCCCATCCCCAACCCCAGCTCAGCCTCCCCCGAGGTCTCCCCTCCTCTCCACACAGCTCCCAGTGCCAACCCCAGCAGGGCTACTGCTATGGGGAAGACAACTGTGGGCCTGGCCCAGCAGAATCAAAGATTCCACAATGTGCAGCAGGCTTAGAAATTGAGGCAGCATAGGTCACTGAGAAGTGTTTTTCACTTCACTTACACAAGTATTAGTTGTATTAACTTGGTATTCAATTTTGGATTTGGTAACCTCTTATTAAGCCTTTGAAGAATAGCTGGTAGAAATATAGTTCCAAAATTCAGATTGTCTCTTGTTTAATTCTTTTGAGATTCAAAGATGTTTAAGTAGTTATAACCATCATGAACTCTCATTTCTATAGCAGAGTCTATTCAGAAAATAATTGCCTATGCATCTTTTATCAATTACTTACAAGACTTGAAACTTTTAAAGTTTCAAAAAGTACAGGAAGATCTTTGATTCATGTTGAATGGAAGTGATTAGGTTGAGCTGTTGCATACATTCTTGTGTGTTCGTGTGTGTTTGTGTGTGTGTATGTGTGTGAGTGTGCATCTGTGTGTAGGGGGGTATATGTGTATCATTGAAATCAAGGAAAAGGATGTTGAGCCCTGGTCTGTACTTGTTTCCTTTTTCTGAGATATACATTATGGCGTTTCTTTGTTGGTGCTATGCTCTGATTGCTTGCCTTTGCCTGATGTGCACATTCCAGCTCAATTTTTCAATTAAAGCTTCTTTTTTTTATAATTCAGCATAAAGGGCTCTGATAGTGTTTTTAGTCTGCCATCTAAGATCTTCTTTTCTTCTTCAAAAATTAACATTCAATATAAATTTTACCTCCTGACTGATTTTTCCTTTCATTTGCATTTTGAAATAAGGATTATATGTCCTTTAATCTCTGTATTTATGAAGAAAACTCATTTTGAAATCTCTGTTTAGTGTAATAACACCTCGACAGTTTTGTTAGCACCAAGACCTTAAAATTACTTTTGTAGTTTTAGTTTAAAATACCTCCTCCATGTTTACAGCATGGGGAGACAAACAATTCCTAGTAAAAATGATAACAGTTTTATTCATTAAAATATCAGATAATTCATCAATTTTGATTATGTCTAGTGGTGAATGAATACATTTGCTCAATAGATTTGTTTGATACACCCTGGCACAAAAATACCACTTATGGGGGCTGAGAAGGTGGATCAGGGATAGACAGATTATCTTGAATGCACGAGACCCTAGGTTTGATTCCACAGCACCACCTAAGCAGAAACAGCTAGAAGAGGTACTTTGGTTCAAGTGGTAGAGTACTAGTTTTGAGCTGAAGAGCTAAAGGACAACGACATTTCACCATCATCAGCAAATTAAATAAATAAAACTCATACTCAAGTACATTTATTTCAAAGGTTGATTACAATTTTAGTTAGGGGCAGGTTGCCAAGATACAGCAGAAATCTGTTGAAAAACTTTACGAAGGATTTCAACACCTAACAAATACTAAAACCAGAAAGTAAAAAATTAGCTCTGCCAACAACATATAGAATTGCTACTCAAAGAGAAACCAGTACTAAGAATGAAATACTTGTTATAACATTTCTTAGGATATTATGGCTTTATATTAATTATCATATAAATTGACCTTCAAAACCTCCATTGGTGGGCCTGAGTCTTAAGGGCACCTACAAAAACTGGAGTACAGAATCAACCTGGATTTTTAAAATTGTTACTGTATTTTAAAAATTGTTATAGGGAACCTTACTTCATTGTTGGTGGGAATGTGAACTTGTTCAACCACTTTGGAAAGCAGTATGGAGGTTCCTCAAAAGACTTCACATAGAGCTCCTTGATGACCCAGCAATCCCACTTTTGGGCATTTACCCAAATGTTTACAAACAAGACCACACTAAAGCTATCAACACAACTATGTTGATTGCAGCATTATTTACCATAGCTAAGATATGGAACCAACCCAGATGCCCTTCAGTAGATGAATGGATCAAGAAAATGTGGTATATATACACAATGGAATTCTATGCCTCCATCAGAAAGAATGACATTGCCCAATTTGTTAGGAAATGGAAAAACTTGGAAAAAATTATATTAAGTGAAGTAAGCCAGGCCCAAAGAAACACAGGTCCCATGGTTTCCCTTATATCCAATATCTAGTATATGTATGAGTCAAGGGGAAAAGGTGAGATAATGTGATGTTAGGAAAATGAACCCTTAGATTTGTATTTTAATGTTTTTTTCTTTCATGCATGTATTTCTAATGCATTTATAAGATTATTTCTTTGTTGCTTTGTATGTCCCTCCCCCACAGTATAACCCCCGCTTTCACTATATTCATGTCAGTATAACTTGTGGAGGAGACGGGAAAAACAAGTCGTTTAAGGATTCAGGTGGACCTGTTGCAACAATGAGAAGTACAAATTGCCATGTCAAAAACCAGCTTTACAATGTCGTTGGGGGGGGGAGGGGAAAGGATTGGGGGGGGAGTGGGGAGGCTGGGAAGGGAGGTGAAGGGTAAACAAAGGAGGAGGCTGCAATGCTTGGTAAGAAATGTATGCATTATCCTGCCCATGTAATTGTAACCCCTCTGTACAGTATGTTCACAAATAAAATAAAATAAAATAAAAAGATAACAATTTTGTAAGTCAGGTAATGAGTTCATTTCTTGTTTGACAATCCAATCCCTCCTGTCCCTGTCCACAGTGGTATAGCTCATTGTGAACACAATATCTACAGTGTACAAGTACTGCATTTGTTTGCCTGTTCTCCTTGAATGTCTCTGGCTCCCTCAATGCCATAAATGGATAAACTAGAACAGAAACATCCCTCCTGTTTCCAATTCCTGGAATACATTTCAATATAAACATCAGTAGTTTTATGAGCGTTTCAGGCTTTGTACACACATCCCAAACACGTATACTTTCTACACCAAGTCATAACTCCCACCTGATTCTAAGGTCCACACAGTAATTCTTTTCACTTTCCACACAGGAATACTGAGATTCAGAAAGATTATGTAAGTCACTGGAAATACTGGGCTGAACATAGTGGCTCACTCTTATACATTACCTACTCCAGAGAGTAAGACCTGAAGATCATAGTTTGAAACCAACCCAGGTTTCATTACATGTTTATCTCCATTTAACCAGAAGAAAGCGAGAATTGTGTGTTTCACATAGTAGAGCTAGAATGCCACAAGACTTGAATGGGAAACCTAAAGAATATTGACAAAATGATGGGTTTTAAGAACTAATGCTGTCCCATATATAATCTCAGACACCACACACACACACACACACACACACACACACACACACACACACACACACACATACCACAATCGCACTCCTTAAAACAGATGTTAGTACTGAAATCCAAATAGATTTTTTTTAATTTTATAAGTTTTATTTTTTCCTTTAGTGAGGTTTGACTTGATAGTTTCTACTGATGAGCCACAAATTAGAACTTTGTTATAATTATATCCATATCTGTATTCAGAGAAACATTCTCCTAGTTAAGTCTTCCCACTTTTTCAACAATGATAAGTTTTCTCTTGTTGGTCCAGTTTCTTTTTGGGATCTCAGTCTCTTAGACTTTTCTGTCTTGCATGGTCTGTAAGTTCATTGATGCAGTAGAACTCAGCCATCCTAATAACCTGGACATAACCTGTCGTGGGAAAAGTGTTCTAAGCTCACCATTCAGTGGAGGTTGTTAGTACGCACCAATAATAACGTTCTCTTCAGAATTGATAACTTGTTAGGTCCAGGAATTCAGGGAAAGAACTCACTGTGTGCTATTTTATGTTTTTTTTTAAAATTTAATGGCAGCTTCCACTTATTGTCTACTTTAAGCATTGTGTGAAGAGAAGGATTGCCCCTAAGAGACAGAAGCACTTTATTAACTGTTGCTGTCAAAACATAGAAGGAGAGAAAGAAGTTCTGAAGGAAGCATAGAGCCTAGAAACTGATTTTGTAGAAACTCAAACTGCGTTTTATCTTACCTTCAAAATAGAAAGTCAGAGACTGCAGTTACTTGTAAGCTCCATTTCTACTCCTGAGCAGGGGGCTCCCTTCCCCTTTGCCCTTCTGACAATTTACATCAGGAGCAGGTGGGAAGATGTAACAAGAACACTTAGAGTTTGGGTCTGGGATTAAAAACTCCTTTTTGTGATCATAGACATTCCAACACTACCTGAATTGAACCTGAGGTGCAGAAGGAAGTAAGGTTAGTAATTCAGAAACTTATAATTACTTCTAAGTTTGCTATCTAAACTCATCCATTTCCACCCCTCAGAAACCTATTTCCCAACTGTGTAGACACCCTTACACTCTGTTCTCCTCGAGCATTTGAGTGTGGGGCATCATCTCCTTCTTATGTGTACTGCTTTACAAATGGAGGTTTTCTCCTAGGCTCAAAATGATTTCATTGATTGGGACATTGTGCAATATGCTAAACAGAGAGTTACCTGGAAGGAAGGTCCTAGAAGGCAAAACATCTACTAGGACAATGGAAACCCATGGTTTGGCATGCTTAATGTTTTAACTTGTGCACTGAACTAACAGGAGAAGATGACACACTAAGAAATCTGCCAATTATGCCAAATAAAGAGATATGATGAAGGTCAGAGAAAGGACATAAAAACATTGATTTCATCTTGGTCATGACAAGACAACATCTTACCACACCTTCAAAATTCTAATCCATACTCACCTACTTTTTTATTCACCCATGTCATTAGGTCTGAGTTGTATGTAGGAGTCCTCAGGGCCTTCACAACAGGAAGATCTCGGGGAGAGATTAACACTGGTCTGCCATTTTGAGCATAAAATAACCAGTTTGATGAAAGCTCTTAGTAATATCCTACAAATATGTGCATTTATCCTACTACACTTGGTAAGTATCCCCTCAATAAATTATCTTTGGTTTTGTCACTTGCTGACATAGCAGCTGTCTGGTAGCTCCATTGTGAATTCACTTTATGCTGTGAACCAGAAATTGAGGAGAGACTGACCAGAACACATTTGCATCTTTCTCAATGAGCAGTGAATGACAGCAGAATATTTAAGAAGCTCCCCATGTTATCAGTTAGCTAGTACCATCTTGGATTCCAGCTCAAATCTTGATAAACAGATACAGAAGTTAGCTTGTTGTACCATATTGACAGCTAGAGAGGTAGATGAGAAAGTGGAAGGGTTTGGTGTGAAAGCCACAGGTTGATATGAAGCACAATTCAAAAGATGTGGAGATGAAGCGAGCTAACTGGAGGGAAATGGAGAGGCAGCTGAAACAGAAGAGCACCTAGAGAGAGAAGATAGAGCAAGTTTGATGCCACCTAGACATCAAAGTATTCCATCTGAGGTACAACAAACTGGTTGTGCAGAGCCACAGAGATAAGTTGGAAGAACATCAGCAAGTGCTCTTGCCCATTTCTAGGGAGCTCCCAAATTGCCATGGTAAGAATTGGTAGCTTTTCAGAGCACTGCTGCTAAGCACATCTCAGATCCCTTGCTACCATTATAATTGACACTGGAGAGGAGCAGCAAGAGTTGTATGCGGTGATTGCAGCTCACTATGTGGAGCCTGTTCTGTAGCATTGTGGAGTGTGGTCTCTCAGGATGCTTAGAGCAAAGATCCTATAGCTGATGTCAAAGAATGCAATCTACTTGGAGTAGATATTTATATATGGCACGTGCCTGAACACAAGCTGATAATGAGCTGCTAGAGCTAGTTTCCCTAAAGATCTAACAGCCAAAACTGGACAGGAAATCCCAGAGCTCTGCACCACATCAGGCCACCATGCCAATTGCTTCTACCATAGTACTGGCTACCCAGTTTACACACCCATGACCTTGTTACCCTGATTGTGCCCCACAATCCTTCACAACTTTTACTCTTTCACTTTGTCTATGCTTACATGTCCCTGCTAAACAGTTCTGGATACCTGTGTTAGCTACCCCAACCCCTGCAAAGCTGTTGCTGCTAACCAATTTCCTAACACTGGAACTCAGCAATTACAGTCACAATTAACCTTTACCTGGTATCCTAGTCTCTACTACTCTTTTCTGCTACCCATAATTCGTAACACCATGGTTCCAGCCACCTGAACCCTGACACCCCTGTCTCCGCGGTCTCTGATACCCCATTCCTAAACAAAGTAAGGGAATATTGGGCACAGAGAGTTGACTTGGATACTCCTCTTGCAGGCATATTGGGACAAGTTATTCCTCAGGTTTTTAACGCGTGGGACTAACTGGTGGTGGAAAGAAAACAGCTTACTCAAAGTTGACAAAAATCCAAGGACATGACATAACTTATTGCTAGGAAAAGAAGGTCCTGCAGTGAAAGTTAATGAGAAAGAAAAATTTACAAATAGCATTGGGAAAGATGCAAAAGGTTGAGCTTACTCTCTTCTACTAGTGGTCTGAATTATTTTATGACATATGATATGTAACTACATTGCATTTTAAAAATTATATGAAGATGCACATTTATGTGGTATTTATATTAATTGATGGACTAGTTGAATAGGATCATGTTAGTGATATTCAATAGTTTATGCTCTATGATATGCCCATGGGTCTGCCTTTGGTAATATGTATTGAGCTATCTAACAACAAATGGAATTTCATTGTCAAATACTACACGGAGATTATTCGTGCTAGTACCAAAATCAAACCTGGAACAAGAAAACTGAATAAAGCTACAAGTTTGAAGGGAGGGGGTCACTGGTAAGGGCTACGATAAAAGAGAAATTCTTCACCATGGAATCTTGGAAGAATAGAATGTGTTTTATTGAATTACTAGCTTTTAAAACATTCTTAGAAAGCAAAACATTGTTTTTATTCTTGATATTTGGAACCTCTTTAATGAATAGTTTAACAAAAAATTCTCAATACAAATTTGAAAATTCAATGATGTGAATTATCAGATTAAGATTATACTCAAAGTTGCCTTGAGAGGCAGGCAGGCTGCATTCCTTTTCTATTAAATTAATGGAATAAGCTTCCTTTTGAATGGTTGGACAATCCATGACACTTGTTCCAAAACAAAAAATATACTGTAGAGAAAAAAAAGAGTAATTCTGGGAAGACAGCAGAGGAGAACCTGGAGGCTAACCAAGCTCTCACCTAGAAAGCAATCTTAGTGTTCCAGTGAACAGTCCTAGGTGGGAGAATTATACCAAGTGTGCCATCCCAGTAGAGAGTTTTGCCAGAAAGGGAAAATCCAGGAAAGGAAACAGATCTAAGTAATTGTCGGTAGCTGTGGCTGTGGTGACAGCGGGGTAGCAGTGGCCGTTGCTGCCATACCTACAACACAGAGAGTCCTGGACAAAAGTGCCTGACACAGCAAGTGATCAGATTCTACCCAAAACCAGCAAGAATTGACAAGGAGCAGGTATCTTTATCCTGCAGATCACAGACCAGATACGACTCAAGAATCAATACACTGGCATGAGTAGAACCCTGACATAATAACACCTTCTCAGGGAGCAGAGGAGGAAACGTCACCCCACTCCCTCCTCCTCCCCACTGTGCCACTATCTGAAATCTCCATCTTTGATACTGGCAATGGCTCAGAATATAGCTCCAACCCTGGCCTTGGAGGAAAACAAAAGGGTCATTTGGCAGGTCACAGGAACCTGACCTGACCTGCCAGGCTCAGCTCCACCCAGGAGAAAGTCACCCAGCCCAGGCAGTGAAAACTCTGCCCCCAGAGGGGGCAAACTGGGTAAACAGAGCCAGAGGGTTGCCCTCCCTATAGCAGCCTAGATAATCAATTGAAATTCAGTAAACATAAACCTTGAGAATTACTCCATGCTGGGCTCTGTGAGTGTCTCAGAAGATAGCCCCTCAGGGAAAAGCTACTGTTTGCTGAAAGGCCTCAACTCTACCCAGAACCTAGGCTCATCACAGCATTTCCAAACAAGAGGAAACAGCCAACTCACTCATTTGTAAGAAACAAAGCAGATCTCCCTCCACTGAACTAGCCTGGGAGGAGGTTCACAAAATTCTGGGTAAAGCGGACCATTTTTCTGCCTGCCCAAACAAACTAACTTAAGAAACCAATCAAGCCACAGGAAAACCAAATACCATTAGTAGACCAGAGACTCCACCAACAGATTAGTTATAGACACAAGGGAGATACAGGATCTTCCCATTTAACGCCCGCCCCCCCCCTCCGCCAAAGAACCCTTTCTTTGTACATTTTTATTAACTTGTAATTTTTTTTTAAAATTGTTTTCTATTAATCATTTTTCCTCTTATAATTTTTCTTTTAGGTGTATATGTATGTGCACTTTTGTATTTTAATTTTATCTCTACTGAACTTTTGATCCTTTTCCTTTCTTTCTTTCTTTCTTTCTTTCTTTCTTTCTTTCTCATTCTTTTCACTTTCTTCTCTTCATTCTCTTTTGGGTGACTTAATTGCTGTTCTGCTCATTCTCAGATATACCCTTCATTGATCATTAGACCTTATTCCACATTGTTTACACACTTAATCCAGAAATTTATTACTTATTTCAAAAACTCTTAGGCTTAAATTCCTTAATAACCATATTATCTCATAATACCTATATATTATAATTATTTTTTATTTTTATTTTTATTTTTACTATAAGTATTTTTAGTTCTTTATATCTCCTTTCTACTCCTCCTCTCCTCTCATCCTTTTCCCATTCTTCACTCAATATTACTTCTTTAAACTTGAATAATTTTTGTGTTTCACTTTTTAAATTTAAATTTTGGTTTTTCCATTTTTTCTTGCCTCTTTTATTTTCTCTTCTCTTTCTCCTATCATTCTGTCCAATCCATTTTCCTCTTTCAGATTAAGACTTGGTTAATTTCACTCTCCGTTTACCTATCGACATCTCTCTAATCCTATTTTCCCCCCTTTTCTCCCTAAAACTAATCATTTCTGGTTTGCCAAATTCTACTTTGCTGTTCTTAGCCCATTAATACATTGTTGTTTTATGTTGAATAGATTGTATCTGTTGAAATAGATTGTATCTGTCGACTTTTGACTGTGCAACTACAGGACTTTGGTTGATGCTTGCCTTAAAATAGTGTTCTAGCACAAAACTGGTGTTACTTTCATACCAAATAGAGGCATTCATGGAATCTATTAAAAGACAGCTGAAAGAAGTCAGGGAGACCCGAAAGGGAATGTTGAATGGAGTCCAACAGAAGGAATTAGAGTCCAAGGAAACCATAACCAATCAACTAAGTCCTGTGAGAATAAACATTGAACACGAAATTAAGGAAGTAAACAAATTCATACAAGATCTAAAACAAAGCTTCAACAAAGAATTTGAAGCCATCAAAGCTGACCAATTAGAAGGAAAAGAAATTAAAAAAAGTAGAAATTCTTGACAGTAAGTTAGACCATGCAGAAGTCTGAAACTCGGGGATTAAAGACAGCCTATATATTATAGAGGAAGAACATACAACTATCTAAGACAAATCCAAGAAATATGATAGATCTATTCAACATTTGGAAGACACAAACAGAAAGCCTAATCTGAGGATAATAGGTATAGAGGAGCTGATGGAAACAGAAGGTCTAGGAAATTTGTTTCACAGGATCCTAGCAGAACGCTTCACAAACATGCAAAAAGATAGGCCTATTCAGATACAAGAAGCTTTTAGAACCCCAAATAGACCAGACCATAACAAGACATCACAACTACACATTATAATATGCACAGGATCAATTCAGAACAAGGAAAAGATCCTTAAAGTTGTCAAGGAGAAAAGATCAATCACCTATAAGGGGAACCAATTAGAATCACCTCAGATTTCTCAGCAGAGACAATTAAAGCAAGAAGGGCCTGGAATGATGTAGGCCATGCCCTAAAGACAAACAACTATCAACCAAGAATACTGTACCCAGCTATACTCTCCTTCATAACTGAAGGACAAATAAAAATTTTCCATACCAAAGAAAAAGTGAAACAATATATCTCTACCAAACCAGCCCTACAAGTTACTTAAAGATGTCCTACACAGAGAAAACCAACAGGAACATAATAAAGGCTAAGAAACTGCACCCAAATTGAGAATCCAAGAACCGTAGGAAGAACCCAGTTGGAGCAGCCCCCAAGAAGGTGCATAAAATGGCAGGAACTTCCAAATATCTCTCAGTACTCTCTCCCAACATTAATAAACTTAACAATACACTTAAGCAACATAAACTGTCTAGTTGGATTTTTAAAAAAAGATCCTTCTGTCTGCTGCATTCAGGAGTCACAACTTGCTCATAAAAAGGAACACATGTTGAAAGTGAAAGGCTGGACAAAATCTATCAAGCAAATGGCCTCATAAAGAGGAAGGAGTTGCAATCCTAATATTAGATAAAACACATTTCAAATTAAAATTAGTGAGAAGAGATAAAGAAGGTTGCTATATAATAATTAAGGGATCTCTCCTTCAGGAGGATATTACAATTCTAAATATCTATTTCCCATAAGAGCACCCAAAATTATCCAAGTAACTTGACTTTTTCTCACATCTCCCATAGATCCAAAGATATTAATTGTTGGGGACTTTAACACACACTCTCCCCACTAGATATATCAACTCAGCAAAAAATTAACAGAGAAACTATGGATATAAAAAACTGCATAGATCACCTAGATTTAACAGACATCTACCGAATTTTTCGCCCAGCAGCATCAGAATACACGTTTTCTCAGTAGTACAGGGAACTTTTCCAAAATAGACCACATTTAGGTCACAAAGCAAATTTGTCCAAATCCAAAAACATTGAAGTTATACCTTGCATTCTCTCAGACCACAAGAGAATAAAATTAGAACTCAAAACCAAAAGCCACCAATGAAAGTCATGTAAAACATGGAGGTTGAACAACACACTGTTGAATCACCAGTGGGTCATGGAAGAGATCATAAACGAAATTCAAATGTTTATAATATTCAACAAAAATGAACACTCAAATTACCAGCTCCTCTGGGACACAGCAAATGCAGTAGTCAGAGGCAAGTTTATAGCTCTGAGTTCCTACATCAACAAATTGAAGTGATCTGAAACCAACAATTTAATGACACATCTGAGCCTCCTTGAAAAAGAGCAGCAGGATAAACCCCAAACCTGTAGATGGAAAGAAATAATTAAAATTAAATCAAAATTAAATGAATTAGAATCCAAAAGAGCATAGAAAGAATCAACAAAACAGAGTTTGTTCTTTGAAAAATTAACAAATTGACAGACCCTTAACAAATCGTATTAGAAGAACAAGAGAACACACTCAAATAAATAAACTCAGACATGAGAATGGAAACATCACCACAGAAACAACCAAGATTCAGTACATTATAAAGAATACTTCTCAAACCTTTATGCTAATAAGTTTGAGACCCTGTCAGAAATGTACCGTTTCCTAGTAAATATAGACATGCCGAAACTAAACCAAGATGAGTTAAACCATCTTAACTGGCCCATATTAAGCAATGAGATAGAAATAGCAATAAGAGACCTCCCATCTAAGAAAAGCCCAGGACCAGATAGTTTTACAGCGGAAATCTACAAGGCCTTCAAAGCAGAGCTCACATCAATACTCCTCCAAGTCTTCAATGAAATTGAAAGAGAAAGTTCACTACCGAACTCATTCTATGAAGCCATCATAAACCTCATCCCCAAACCAGGCACGGACTCATCAAAGAAAGAGTACTATAGACCCATTTCTTTGATGAATATTGATGCAAAACTTCTCAACAAAATTTTGGTCAATCGACGTTCACAATTCATCCAAGAAATCATACATCATGATCAAACAGGATTCATTTCAGGGATGTAAAGCTGCTTCAATATACACACATCAATTAAAACAATAACTTACATCAACAAGAGCAAGGATAAGAACCACATGGATACCTCAATAGATGCATAAAAAGGATTTGACAAGATCCACCACCCATTTATACTGAAGGTTCTGGAAAAATTAGGAATTCAGGAAACATTCCTCAATACAATAAAGGATGTATATGACAAACCTACATCCAGCATTTTACTTAATGGTGAAGAAATAAAGGTATTTCCTCTTAACTAATGAATGAGATAAGGATGTACACTCACTCCACTTCTCTTCAAACTAGTATTAGAATGCCTAGCTACAGCAATAAGATTCAAATATAAAATGGAAGCCAAATAGGGAAAGAAGAAGCTCTCCCTCTTTTTAAATGACATGAACTTGGATTTAAAGAATCCCATGGACTCCACTCCCAAATTATTCATGCTTATTCAAAACTTTGACAAAGTAGCAGGGTATAAAATTAATCCTCAAAAAACAATGGCTTTTCTGTATGCCAACAATGAGAAAAGTAGGGCTGAAATCAGGAAAGCAACTCCATTCGTAATAGCCCCACAAAAAATAAAATACCTAGGACTTAAAAAAGAGCAGAAGGACCTCTATGATGAAAACTTTAAAAACCTGAAAAAGGAAATCAAAACCGAACTTACAAAGTGGCAAAATCTCCGATGCTCCTGGATTGGAAAGATCAACATAGTGAAAATGGCAATACTTCCCAAGGCTATCTACAAATTCCGTATGATACCTATCAATATTCCAGCCTCATTCTTTTGGTAAAAAGAAGAGGCAATCCAAAAATTCATATGGAACAATAAAAGACCACGAATAGCAAAAACGATTATTTAACGGAAACGACAGTGCTGGAGGAATATCAATACCAAATTTCAAACTCTTCTACAAAGCTATAGTAATTAAAATAGGTTGGTATTCTCACAAGAACAGACCATAGGACCAATGGACTAGAAATTAAAACCCAGAAATGAACCTACAGACCTATAGACATCTAATGTTCGATAAGGGAGCTAAAAAATAGAATGGAAGAAACACAACCTCTTCAGTAAATGGTGCTAGCAAAATTGGTTAACTACTTGTAGAAAACTAAAGCTAGATCTTTATATATCATCCTGAACCAGAATGAACTCCAAATGGATCAAAGACCTCGGAGTCAAACAGATACTCTGAAAACATTAAAGAATGGAATAGGAGAAATCCTAGGTCTCCTTTGCACAGGCTGAAATTTCTTAATAGACACACAGAATTACAACAAATCAAAGAAATGTTGGACGATTGGGATTGCATGAAATTGCAGAGCTTCTGCATGGCAAAGGACATAGCTATCAAGATAAGTTGAAAGCCCATTTATTGGGAGAAGGTCTTCACTACCATAAAGAGACAAGGGTCTCATATCTAAAATATACCTGCAACTCAAAAATATTAAATCCCCCCAAAACAAATACGCAAAGAAACAACTGCCCAATAAATAAGTGGGCTAAAGACTTAAAGAGAATCTTCCCTGAAGTTGAAAGAAGGATGGCCGATAGACACATGAAGAAATGCTCAACCTCTCTAGCCATAACAGAAATGCAAATCAAAACAACATTGAGATACCACCTCACCCCAGATAGAATGGCTATAATCAAGAACTCTAATAACAACAGATGCTAGAGGGGATGTGGGCATAAGGGAAATTTATTGCATTGTTGGTGGGCATGTAAACTTGTTCAACCACTTTGGAAAGTAGTATGGAGGCTGCTCAAAAGTCTCCACATAGAGCTACCCTATGACCCAGCAATCCAACTTTTGGGCATTTACCCAAATGGTCACAAACAAGACCATATTAAAGCTAACAGCACAATTATGTTTATTGAACCATTATTTACCATAGCTAAGATATTGAACCCACCTAGATGCCCCTTAGTAGATGCATGGATCAATAAAATGTGATATATATATATATATATATCACATTATATATATACCACATTTTATATATATATACCACATTTTATTGATCATATACATATATTATATATATATATATCACATTTTATATATATATACCACATTTTATTGATCATATATATATGTACCACATTTTATTGATCCATGCATCTACTATATATATGATATATATGATATATATCTATCTATATACTATATATGTATATATATATGTTATATATAAGTATAGATATATATATACATACATATATATGATATATATACATATATATGATATATATATAACATATATTTATGTATATATGTATCATATATATGTACAATGTATATATATGTTCGATATATATATATATATGTTCAATATATATATATATGTATATATATATATATACACACACACACAATAGAATTCTATGCCTCCATCAGAAAGAATAACATTGCCCTATTTGTTAGGAAATGGAAAGACTTGGAAAAATTGATATTAAGTGAACCAGTCCCAAAGAAGCATAGTTCCCCTGGTTTCCCTTATTTGCAATAGCCAGAATATGTCTGAGACGAGCAGAATAGGTCAGAGAATTTGGTGTTAGGTGAAATGAACCACAAGATAAGGATTCCATGTATATTTTTCCTTGCGATATTTTCTAACATATTTATAAGATGATTTCTATATTGCTATTTATGTCCATCACCCACAGTATAGCTCCTGCTTTCACTGTATTTGATGTGTTATCATTTTGTAGGGGAAGGGAAAAAACTAATTTTTTATCTAGGGATACAGGTGGACCCATTGCAACAATGAGATATACAAGTCTTTAGGTCAAAAAATGAACTTTACAACTTTGATGGGGGGTGGGGACAGGGTTGGGTGGGGAGAGGAGGGGAGTATGGAAAGGAATGGGAAGGGGAAGCAAAGAGGTGGCAACAATGTTTGATAAGAAATGTACTCGTTATCTTGCCCATGTAATTGTAACTCATCTGTTTGGTATTCTCACTATAAAAAAAAATAAATAAAAAATGAAAGAAAAACGATCTTTACACCTTGGCCGGCGAGGGTGGGGGGCGGGCAAAGGGGTGTCTGGAGAGCACGGGGGGCGGCAGATGAGAACAGATGGGAAGGGGAAAAAAAGGAGCAGGCAACAATGCTTGATGAGTAATGTACTCATTATCTTGCCCATGTAATTGTTACCCCTCTGTATGGTATTTTCACAAATATAAATAAATAAATATGAAGGAGACTCAAGGCTGCTGAAATGACCATATTTCCAATTTGGACTTTAATGGGACTTTTCTACAAACAACAAGATTTTCATCTTAACATAATAATTTCAAAATGTATTGCTACAGAATAGATTGTAAATGTAATATTTAATACTATTGGAATACTTGAAGACAAAGTTTTACAGAAAACTTTAAATTTCAGATAAACTGCAATATTCCAATAAATACATAGAAGAAATATAATTTAAAATTCACTGATCAAAGCAAACCCTGTCAGGAATGTCTGAAAGATGTTTATCTGAAAACAGGAATTGGCACTGTGGCTCAAGTGGTAGAGGGCTCCACTTGAGCTGAAGATCTCAGGGATATGTTTACACCCTGAGATTAAACCCCAGGACTGACAAAAATAAAATTTAAAGAATTGAAGCATTAAGGCTGGGAAGGAGACTCAGTGGTAGAGTGCTTGTCCTGAATGCATGAGGTCCTGGGTTCAATTCCTCAGCACCACATAAGCAGAAAAATGTGGAAATGGCTCTGTGGCTCAAATGGAGAAACACTAGCCTTGAGCTGTAAAGCTAATCAGATACAGCAACCAGACCCAGAGTTCAGGCCCTCCTACCACCACCACCAACAACAACAAATTAAAGCATCAAACAACCTGAAGTTGTCCAGAATAATGAGTGTGGCATTATCCATTTACATGACTTAGTGACCTTAAACCTAGTTTAAAAGGGGAAGTGGTGGGCAATTTGTGTGTTTTCCAAAACCTGCAAAATTATTTTGTACTTTCCCAAGGAGGAAGAAAGGAAGGAATGGGGGAGGAAGGGAGGTGTTTGGTGACCTTTCCTTTTGGTTCAGTGGTTGTTTTGTGGAGTCAAATTCATAGAAATTCTGCTTGCAATCCTACTTGCATGGGGGGGTAGGGGGGATGAAGAAGCCATGCCCTGGAAGTGGTTTTGTCCTGTCCTTGGCCTAGTTCCATCCATCACTGGATAATCCAAGTCCCACTTCAGGACCAAGAAGCCTTGAAGACTACTGATCCACTAGGCAGATGGACCTAACCACAGCCAGAAAAGGCAAAAAATGCAATGCTGAGGGCAGCACTGGAAATCTATACCAGGAAGAGAGTTTTATATTTTTTATTGTAAAAATACTATACAGAGGGTTTACAGTTACATGAGTAGGGTAATGAGTACATTTCCTATTGAGCATTGTTATCTCCTCCTTTGTTTTTCCCCTATTACCTTTCCCTCCCCAACTCTCCAACTCCTCCCTCCTTGACCCCTACCCGACATCGTAAATTCATTTTTGACAGTGTCCTGTACATCTCATCATCACAATGGGTCAACCTGCATCCCCATTTCAGCATTCTGCTATAACCTTTCCACACCCCAAATTACAAAATGTATACAAAAATGCAGAACACTGGAATCAAATACAATGAAAACAGTGATTATACGATGGGGGGATGAACCTACAAAAGAATCACATAGTGCATTATAAGCACATTAAAAACAAAAACAAGAAAGAAAAAATCACTTGTGTGTGTGACTTGGGGTACCTTTCACTTAATATCATCTTATATGGTTATACATCCATAGCCTTTGATCTTCTCTGCTTGTCCTAGACATATACTAGTCCTTGCAAACAAGAAAAACCATGGGAAATATGTTTCTTTGGGTCTAGCTTACTTCACTTAATATAATATGTACCAAATCCATTTCCTAACAAATATGACAATTTCATTCTTTCTAATGGAGGCATAGAATTCCACTGTGAGTGTGTGTGTGTGTGTGTGTGTGTGTGTGTGTGTGTGTGTGTGTGTGTGTGTGTGTGTGGTGTATGTGTGTTGTGTGTGTGTGTGTGTGTGTGTGTGTGTGTATCACATTTTCTTGATCCATTCATGAACTGAGGAGCATCGAGGTTGGTTCCATATCTTAGCTATGGTGAATAATGCTGCAGTAAATATGGTTGCACAGGCAACTTTGGTATGACCATGTTTGTGATCTTTTGGGTAAATGCCTAAATGCCCAAAAGTGGGCTTGCTGGGACATAGGGGAACTTTACATGAAGTCTTTTGAAGAACTTCCATACTGCTTTCCAAAGTGGTTAAACAAGTTTACACTCCCACCATCAATGAAATAGGGTTCCGTTTTAGCCACATCCCCTCCCACATGTTGTTATTAAATTTCCTGATTATAGCCATTCTAACTAGAGTAAGGTGCAATCGCAATGTTGTCTTGATTTTCAGTTCTTTTGTGGCTAATGGTCTAATGGCCATTTTTATTTCCTCTTCAGAGAAGTCTCTCTTTAAGTTTTAGCCCACTTAATTATCGAGCAGTTGTTTCTTTGAGGATCTGCTGTTGGGGGATTTAATTTTTTGAGTACTAAGTACATTTTAGATATAAGACCTTGTCCTTTATATACATCATGAAGATTTTCTCCCAGAACGTGTGTTTTTTTATTGATATTGCTAGCTATGACCTTTGCCTTGCAGAAGCTCTCATGTTTCATGCAATCCCATTTGTGCAACGTTTCTTTGATTTCTTTTTCTGAATATTGTAATATGTTTATTACATACAGACTGCATCAGCATTTGGAATTTATAATTTCATCTCATCTTGTAATAGTAAATTACTTGTTTCATAAAGAGATGAATTAAGGAATGAATTTCTTAACTTATTTTTCTTTACTCTTTGTTTCTGGCTCTCTATTAAGAAAATTTCGGTATGTGCTAAAAAGCCCTAGAATTTATCCTATTCCTTCATGTAATGTTTTCATGGTGTCCTCTTTTATTTTGAGGTCTTTGATCCATTTGGAGTTGATTCTTGTGCAGGATGATATATACCGATCCAGCTTTAGTTTAACAGGTGTTTAACCAATTTTTCCCACACCATTTACTCAAAAGTCTGTCTTTCTTCCATTCTCTTTTTTTAGCTCCCTTGTCAAAGATTAGGTGGCTATTGGTCAGGGGGTTCATTTCTGAGTCTTCAGTCCTACTCCACTGGTCCTCAGGTCTGTTCTTGTGCCAGAAACAAGCTGTTCTTATTACTATGACTTTTTAGTAGCGTTTGAAATTTGGAACTGATATTGCTCTAGTGCTGTTCTTTCTGCTAAGAACTGACAAACCTACAGCCAGCGTTATACTTAATGGTGAGAAGTTAAACCCATTACTTATAAATTCAGGAATAAGATAAGGATGTCTGCTCTCTCCATTCCTTTTCAACTTAATATTAGAATGCTATCTTGGGCAATAAGATAAGATGTAATCTTAAAGGGATCCAAATAGTAAAAGATGAAGTAAAACTCTCCCTCTTTGCAGATGACATGGTCTTGTATTTAATGAAACCCATGGACTCCATTCCCAAGTTACTTGAGCTGATCAGAAAATTTGGTAAACTAGCAGATTATAAAATTAACCCTCAGAAAATAAAGGCTTTCCTGTATTCCAATAACGATAAGAGTGCAGCTGAAATTAGGAATGCAACCCCTTTTTACTAGCCGCACAAAAAAATAAAATACCTAGGAGTTAATTTAAGAGGTGAAGGACCTCTATGATGGGAACTTTAAAAACCTGAAAAAGAAAATTAAAACAGAGCTATGGAAGAGGGAAACTTCCCATTCTCCTGGATTGGGAGGATTAACATCATGAAAATGGCAATACTGCCAAAGGCTATGTCCAAATTCAATGCAATACCTACCAATATCCCAATGTCACTCTTCAATGAAATAGAAGAGGCAATCCAAAAATTCATATGGAATAATAAAAGACCCCGAATAGCAAAGAAGTTTATTGTGATTCTCATTTTGTATTGCTACCTTGATTCTACAAAGTCATTTATGAATTTTAACTTTCTTCCCTCCCTTTGGATAAACCTCACAAACACTATGCCTCTAGGTCCCAGACACTTAACTCTTAGCTCTGGACAATTGTTCCTAGATAGTGAGTTACTTAATTATATTTTGAGCGCATAAAACATGCATATAAAACTAGCACATTTTGATCTTATGAGAAAGCAGCCTTTTTTCCCCCTCTCAAATTTATTTCCTGATGGCATTTTTATAGAGAATCTGCTTTCATTTTTAAATGAAAGACTGGTAGGAAACTGTGTTCATAATCTGGCTCCTTCTCTCGCACCTCAACACCTAAAACACAAATTTCACAAAGCATTTACAAGAAACAATACAAAAACCAAACTTGGGAATGCTCAGATGCAGAACATTTTACAAAACCCAGAATAACTCTGCTGTCTGAGGGAGGGGCTGATCCTCAGGGCCCAAGCCCACGGGGCAGGCATGTGTTAGATGTGAGTCAGTGACACTGTGTCATTCACCAGCAGCTGCCGGGTTGCTGCCCTAGCTGAACAGCAGGTGCACCCTGATCCTCTCCCACAGTCCCAGGCGAGGTGCCTGCAATGGCCTGATATGGGCAGGCTGCCACTAGGATCCTACTTCACCAGACAGACCAGCATGCCAGATGAAGTGGCTGCCACCTGAATTATCAATTATTTTTTGGAGCAGTATTAAACAAAGTGATACACATTACTGTATGATATGTAATGCTATGCTATATCCTTGAGTCTCTAGTCCAAAATCATTGAACTTTATACCAACAAGAATGGATTTTATTGTTTGTATTCATAAGGCCATAATGGAAAACTGAAATAAAAGTACAACAAAACTCCTATCAATAAACACGTGATTAAATCACATAATTAAAAAAAAATTGTAAGTAGTGCAAATGAAATTATACTAGAATAGTAAAATACACACAAAATACATTACATTAGTTACATTCAAATGTAAAATAGGTAATTACAGACAGAATTCCTACTGGGTAAAAATATTATAGTGGTTTAAAAGGTTGAAGTGATATAGTTTATATATTTTGTTTTTATAAAACTTATTTATATCTCCAAGTTCTGTTTATCTCAGTGAAGGAAAATGTTAGAAAGTAGATATTATATGTGGCACCTCTTGCTTGCAGTACTACGAAGGAGAGTGGCACTTCCTAATGGGAGTCCTGAGATGAAACCCACACCCAGCCCAAGTAGGCCCATCAGGGGTCCATGTGGTGACCCTAAGGGGGTCCAGGACACTGCATTGTTGCTGCAGCAGGTGCAGGACCTTTGCGGTGGGCTGTAGCCAACCAGGGTCCATTGGTGACCAAACCAAGCAACCCAGACTCAGGTGCCAAAGCCAGGGGGAAGTCAAGGCAAGTCCTGCCTTCCATCTGTGCAGCCTAAACTGCCAAGGCCAGGCCCTTTCCCCTGCTTTGGAGAACAACGAGGGTAGGGGGTGAGCCCATTGCCTCCAAATGGAGTATCCCTGGAATGGCACCCAGAGCTGGGCCCATGTGGGCCAGAAAGGCGACGGAGGAGGCTACACAGCAAAGCAAGAGGAACTTCATTCCCTCGGTGCTGCAGCTGGTGTGCTGATTGGACTATGTAGGGTTGGCCCTGTACCCGAGTCCACAAGGACCAGAAAATAGCGGTCCACAGAGTTGCTGAAGGGGCTCCAGGTTGCTGAGCTGCTGCATCTGTCACAAGCCAGCTGGCAGAAGGGCCAACACATGGCTCCAGTACCCAGACCCCCTTAAAAACAAATGAGGTGAACCAAGGCTGGGCTGCCTGGCCCCAAGGGGGCAGACTGCATGCCCAGCCTTCCTTTACCAATGGACTGTACAGTGTACAAACAGGGTGTCCCCCACCCCGCACTAATGGGGGCAGACAGTGACCCCAGAACAGAGTCTCCCTAGGATGGGCCACGCACTCAGGAGCACAGAAGACCAGTACCAACAAAGCTGGAGGAGGAGAGGGCAACAGTGGCCTCAACTCCATACCCAGAGCTGCCAGCTCCTGAGTGAAATGGAGCAACTGAGACTGGGAAGTTAGGTGCGAAGGGTGGGCTGGGCTCATCTGGAAATGCTGGGGAGCATGCACACACATCCACTCACTGCACATCCACCATAAAGGATTTGGCCACACATCTCAACGGGAGACCTGAGGAGGCACCCACACCCACAGGGACAACAGAAATGGAGTTTCATGTGGTGACTTGGAAAGGGCTCCAGGGCACAGCTTTGGAGCAATGAACAACTGGCAAAAAAAAAAAAAAAAAAAAAAAAAAAAGACGTCCAGTAAAACTTTTCAGCAATGATAACCTATTATACTTTAAAAACAGTTTTACTTTCCTCCTGTCCTGTATTTTTGCATGGGGCCCTCTGAATTAACCAGAAATCTCCAGGATTTCTTCATGCATAGTAATACAAATAAATACACCTTCTATTCTTTTTTAATTAAGGGAAGTTGCATTTAGTTCTTTCCATTGTTTGATTCATGAAAAAGAAATCCTGAAGTATATCTGTAAAACACCGAACTAAGCATTTCTTCTGAACTCCTCACTGAAGAAAGAGAATAAAATGATTGAGTAACAGGTATCACCCATATTGTCACTGTGCTAGCTGTCTCTTTGATTAGAAAATAATCTTGACATGAACATGCAGATCGCTTATGCAAAATGTTTCCCAACAATTTTTGTTGATATATTGCATTTATCTTCCGCTTCCTGCCTCCTCACCTGCTCCTCTTCTCCAGAGTCCTGTTTCCCTCTTCCTTCTCTCCTACTTCTACTTTCTCACTGTCCCCTCCTCTTCTCCCTTCTGCTATACCCTTCCTCCTCTCTTACCCCTTCTTCCTCCTTTCCTTTCCTCTTTCTCTTACACTTTCTCTTCTAATTCTTTATGGTCCTGGGGGTTGGACACACACTAAGCAGATGCTCTCCTGCTTGCTACAGGCCTCCAGTCTGGACTTCATTTCAATGACACTCTATTTCTTTGTTGCAAACCCAACAAAGTCTTTATGATTTAATTCATTGCTCATATTCTACACCATGAATATGTGCTACTTCATACAGTGTAGCAAATAGGTTTGGATTATGCTTTGGGCTTCAGTTAAACTCATCAGAAATAATGTGTTTGAAGGAAATCTAATGTGATCCTGTTACTCCCACATTAATGAACTGGTTACTTCATATCTTGCAAGAGTACTTCCCTATTGCTCCCAGTTTAATGAACTGTCATTTTGTGGTAGCACCCACAGTAACACTAACCCAAAGATTGCTGGGGATCAGAAGATTAAGTCTAGACAGGAAAATCCATGAGATATTTATCTCAAAATAACTACTAAAAAGCCAGAAGAAAGCCTGTGGCTACGTGGATTAGTACCATACTTCCACAGAATAAGCTGAGGACAGGGCCCAGGCCTGATTTGAAGACATGTGGTGGGTGCATACAGACAGAAACACACACACACACACACACACACACACACACACACACTCACACACACACACACACACACACACACACACACACACACACACACACACACACACACAATTTCCCAGCTAGAGCAAGTATCTGTTTTCCCAGTAACATATCTGAGTTCCAATTTTATGTGTTTGGATATTTTTTGAAAGTTTTATCATCAACTTACCCAATTTTAATAAATGACAACCTGTTCACTATTATTTAATCCTGGTTGGAAAATATTTTAAGACACATTTTCATGTAGGAAATTGTTTTTTTCCCCAAATCGTGACTGTCTTGGTTTGTAAGAATGAAAGAAATGTGCCTTTAATTCATTAGTTCATAAATTAGAAAAAGTATCCCTAACCCTAGAACCAATTGCCTTTGGATTCTAAAAGCCACAAAAGTACATTAAATTTATACATCCTGTCTTTGATTCAACTCATCTTTCTTAAAATAGTTTCTACTTAATATCTTGCCAATTTTCTAACACAACATTCAGGCTCCCTCACACTAATCATACCCTAATCCTAATATTATTAGCAGTTTCCTATTTCCTGTTCATCCTAATTCGATCTTGACTTGTTATTCAAAGATTTATTTTCAGTTTGACCCTAAATTTTCCATTTCCCTAATGCTAACACTGTCCAGCTGGAACTGAACCTAATTTTCAAACTAATAATAGTCCAAAATTAATAATAATAAATACTCTATATTTATTCATTTTAATGAATATTCCAATTTGCACTCTGGAAATGAGTTTCAATTTGCCCTAATTCCAACAAATTTCCTAACTCTACCTGTGAAGTTATCTTGTTTCCTAACATGAACCATGATATTACTTGTCCTCAAATTCTGTTACCAGGAAAAATACTGTAGTTTCCATTAATCCTACCTTTTCCTGCACCACTGTATCCTAAAACAATTTCAGATTTACATATCACCTAGTCTTTTACTTAACGCTAACTCTCAACCTAAAACTGGCTGTAAAACTCTCATTAATCATTACAAGAATGATCACTGAGAAATAAATATAATGATAATGCTCTAGTTACTATTAAGGCTCACATTTTTGCTTCTACTTGTTAGTGAAATCTCAATTTTATAGTAAAACTTTCCTATTCATAACGCTAATCATAATCAGAACAAAATACTGACCCTGATTTTAATCCAAATTATATATCAATACTAACACTAACTAGTTAGTATTACACTAGTATTCATTCATCCTAACTTGATTCAAATAAGCCTTCCAAACATAAGTTTCAATTTTTTTTCCAATATCTTAGTCATTTTCTAACCCTAAACTTAATCTTACCTGGAATATTGAGAATAAATATAAGCCTAATTGCATGTTGATTCTAATATTAATAGCAATACTCTAGTTCACATTCATTCTAATTCTTGCCAGGCTTATATTAAAATTTACCTTCAATTTGACCCTCATTTTTTTTCTCTTTCAACCTAACCCTAACCATGGCTGGAATCCTAACCATAAACTTACCTCTAAAGGTATCCCAATTCTAAAATTTATGAAAAATGCTCATTTTTTGCAATCCTGAAATTCCACTGTAATCCTCGAAATAAATTGCAGGTTTTCCTAAGCCCTACAGATTTTCTCACTCTTATCTCTGAACCTATCTTGTTCCATAAGAGGAATCATTATACCCATTGATCTCAAATCCTGATATTATGAAATACATTGTGCTTCCATTATCCCAGATTTTCCTGAATTCCTAAAATCTAAAAAAGTTCAGTTTTACTTAACATTTAACACATTTCTTTTTCTTTTTTTTCTTTTTGTCGGTCATGGAGCTTGAATTCTGGGCCTGAGCACAATCCCTGAGTTCTTTAGCTCAAGGTGTGCGCTTGTACCACTTGAGCCACAGCACCACTTTCTGGTTTACTGGTAGTTAATTGGAGATAAAATACTCACAGACTTTCCTGCCTGGACTGGCTTTGAACTGCGGTCCTCAGAAATCAGCTTCCTGAGTAGGTAATGAGGCTGACAGGGGGATTACAATTAAATGCGTAAGGTAATGAGTACATTTCTTGTTGACCATTGTTACTCCCTTCTTTGTTGTTGTCCAACTATCCCTTCCCTCTCCCATCTCCATCACTCTTCTCTCTCCATGTTGTAAAGTTCATTTTCAGTACAGTGTGCTGTTAGTATTATTGTTGCAATAGGTCATCCTGAGTTGAACCTAAATTTGCTATTTCTCTCTCCCTAATTCTAATTCTCTCTGGTATCCTAACCCTAACCATAATAATAATGATAGTTCAATTAGAAGTTAACAAAAATACTCGTTTTTGTTCATCCTGTTAATCCTCTGTACATCTTAAATTTGTAGTAGGAAGACCCCCTACTCAGGCAGGCAAGCCCACCTAGTCGTCCGGAGTGAGAGAGCCCACCACAACAAAGTTGTTATTAAAGCAGCAACTTTATTGAGAAGGATTCTACACTGACAGGCCAGGGCTGCAGCACAGGGTCAGGAGCTGATACTGCGACCCCCAGCGGCCCACGTACTTAGGTTTTTAAAGGCAAAAATCACAGCCTGGTCATGTAGGCAACCAATGAGATTGTCACACACCAAAAAGATTGCACAGTCATACCAGACCACACACAGGTGAACAATGAGGTTACACTTTGTCACATAATGGCTGTTTAAACCAGCCTATAACTTTTTGTTTAAATGACTCACGAATTCAATAGTAAAGTGAAGATTAAGGTAAGCATATACAAGTAGTTTAGTGGAGTTCAACATAAGCATGTGAAAAAGGCGGAGTTTATGGTAAACTCAGGATGTTGCCAGCATGAGGCTGATTACTGGCTATCTGTTTAAAAGGTCAGTCCTTAACAGAACAATGAAGGTGGGTTAAGTTGTTAAGGGGAGGGGAACCTAGGGGCATTCTTCTCATTCTAAGAACTGGGCTGGTTGGAGCCAAGGTCCAGTTAACCTTGTTTAGAGGTTTTTGGTTTTTTTCCTAAAATCCCTAAAACAAAAACAAAGTCTGTAAAGAAGCTGTACTAGCTCGAGACTCCTCTCAGGGCCTACTTCAAAATTAAGTTGCAGTTTAGCTTAAATCTTCCAAAACAGTTTATATGTGCATATATAAAGATATAATTTTATGTAAAAAACAAGATCTTTGGAGGAAGGAGTAACAAAAAGGAAATAGAGTGCGTATAATCAAATGTTTTAAATATATTATAGAAAGAGAATAATGAAACTGCCACTTCTGAAAATTAATAATCATTAATAAAATAACTAAAAATAAATAAATAACACACTGCCTAGAGTTCCGGGAAGATGGCAGAGGAGAAGCTGGAATCTGAACAAGTTCTCTCATAGAAAGCAGTTTTAGAGTTCCAGTGAACAGTCCTAAGCCAGAGAATCACACCAAGTGTGCCATCACAGGACAGAGAGTTAGACAAGAGAGGGGAAGCCAAGACAAGGAGACACATCTGAGCGCCTGCCAGCAGCCGCCTCGGCGGCGGCAGGGTCACAGCGGTGACCGCAGCCGCGGCCATACCTGAGCGCTCACACAGAGAGTCCGGGACGAAGGAGCCACACACAGCAGGCGAGAGGATTCTACTCAACACCAGCAAGAACTGACAAGGAGCAGACATCTTCATCCTGCAGTTTGCAGACCAGAGACGACCCAGGATCCAACACTCAGCGTGAGGAGAAGCCCGACGTCCTCACTCCTTCTCAGGGAGCAGAAGAGGGAAGGCCACCCCTCCCCCTCCAGCACCGGTGATCTCCATCTTGGATACCGACAAAGCTCAGAGGAGCTGCTAGCTCCAACTCAGGCCTTGGAATAAAATGAGTCATTTAGCAGGTCACAAGAACTTAACGCAAAGTGACCTGCCAGACTCAGCTCCATCCAGGGAAAAGTCACCCAGCTCAGGCACCAGCCATTGGAGTGGCTTTCCTCACTGGGTAACCAGAGCCAGAGGCTGCCCCTCCCTCTAGCAGCCACCACAATCAATTGAAAAACAGAAACCCTGAGAATGGCTCCAGGCTGGGCTCTGTGAGTTTTTCACAAAATAGCCCCAGGGAAAAGCTACTGTGTGTTGAAAGGCCTCAACTCTACCAGAACCTAGCCTCATCACCCCTCTTTTGTGATTCTCAAAGCAGATCACCCTCCCAGTAAACTAATCTGGGAGGGGGATCTCAAAATCTTGGGTAAAGCAGAGCATTTTTCTGCCTGTTCGAACAAACTGTCTTAAGAAACCAATCAAGCCACAAGACCTCAAGTTGACCAGAGACTCCAACAAGAGGCTGGTTACAGACAAAAGAGGGATACAGGATTCTTCCCACCTCTCCTCCCCAAAAAAAAATCAAAGAACTTTTTTTTCTTCTTCTTCTTCTTTTCTTTTTTCTTTTTTTTTTTTTTTTGGTACCTTATATATATATATAAAAAATTTTTTTCCTTTTCTAAAACTTTTATTAATCTTTAATTTTTGCTTTTTTGAAAAAATAATTGTTTTCCAGTAACTTTTTTTCCCTCTTATAATTTTTATTTTAAGAA
Source organism: Dipodomys merriami (assembly GCF_024711535.1). Taxonomy (NCBI): domain Eukaryota; kingdom Metazoa; phylum Chordata; class Mammalia; order Rodentia; family Heteromyidae; genus Dipodomys; species Dipodomys merriami. The sequence continues at coordinate 8,427,630 of NW_027206102.1, forward strand.
TACGTGAATGTGCGTTTTCCTTTCTTTTCTTGTATTCTTTCTCTTTTTCTTTCTTTCTTAATTAAATTTTTGGTATTGGCTAGCTCTACTGAACTTCTGATCTTTTTTTTTCTGCCTTTCTTATCCTTTTCACCTTTTCCTCTCTTTTGTTCTTCTGTATGTGACTTAACTATTGTCCTGCACATCCTCAGATAAACACATAGTTAACTAGTATACCCTAACCCCCATTGTGTACACACTTAATCCACAAATTTATTACTCAATCCAAAACCTCTAAGACTTAAATTGCTTAATAGCAGTACTACCTCTTTATAGCTATATAATATTTTAAGCATTTTTTAAAGTTTTTCACATCTCCTCTATCTCCCTCCTGTTTTCTCAATATATTCACATTAATCTCTAAATAGATGGTCTTTCAATCATTATAACTATATTAATTTTTACGTTTCTATTCTTTTTTCTGGTCTCTTTTCATTTCCCTTTCCATTTCTTCTTTTCCTCTCTCTCTCTAATTGCATCCTACAAAAGCTATTTCCTTCATTGAGATTAGGAAATAGTTAACTCTCCCTGTGCCTCCCCACACCAATCTATTCCTATTTTTTACCCACATCTCTCCCTAACCCTAAAAATTTCTGCTTTTCCCAATTCTTCTCTGAGGTTCCAAGCCCACTAACATATACTGGTTTAATGTTGAATAGATGTATCTGTTGAACTAGATTGTATCTATAGACTATTGACTGTATAAATGCAAACGTTGGTTGATGGTTGCTTAAGATAGTATTCTAGAACAAAACTGGTGCTATATTCATCTCAAATGGGCAGAGTAAGCCGTAAAAACACAAGAAAAATGGCAAATCCGGGTATCTCAATTCCCAATCTTGATAATCAGGGGTCAGATCAGATAATGAACAATCCAGAGGAGAGTTCCCAAATAGCTCTACAAACACTGGTGGCAAACATGATAAATGAGAAGTTTGACAACTTAAAAAGGACTCTGTATGAGCGAGATAGGGAGAGAGAGGAGGAATTGCAAAAGTTTATACAGGAATATCATAAGCATCAGGAAGCTACTCAAAATCTGACACAGGATTTGCGTGAACAACTTGAGAATACTCAAAGAGAAAGGGAGGAATGGCGCGAGCATGATGAGAACACTCAAAGAGAACTGCAGGAATCCCACGAACGGGAGGAAAGAGAACTGCAGGAATCCCACAAACGGGAGGAAGCTAATCAAAGAGTAATTCAGGAAATGAGAGACCAGGTAGAGAATACACAAAGATCACTAAAGGCATTCATGGAATCCATTAACAAACAGCTGAAGGAAGTCAGGGAGACCACAAAGGGAATGCTGAATGGAACCCAACCGAAGGAATGGGAGTCCAAAGAAACCATAACCAATCAACTAAGTGATTTGAGAACAAACACTGAACACTAAATTAAGGATGTAAAGAAATTCATACAAGACCTAAAACAGAGCTTCAACAAAGAACTTGAAGCCATCAAAGCTGAAAAATTAGAAGGAAAAGAGATAAAAAACAAAGTAGAGAGTCTTGACAGCAGGTTAGACCATGCAGAAGATCGAATCTCAGGGATTGAAGACAGCCTAGATATTATAGAGAAAGAACATACAACCATCCAAGACAAGTCCAAGAAATATGATAGATATATCAAACACATGGAAGACACCATCAGAAGGCCGAATCTAAGGATAATGGGTGTAGAAGAGCACCTAGAAACAGAAGTTAATTGTCTAGGAAATTTGTGTAACAGGATCCTAGCAGAGAACTTCCCAAACATACAAAAAGATAGGCCTATTCAGATACAAGAAGCTTTTAGAACCCCAAATAGTCCAGACCAGAATAGGACATCCCACTGTCACATTATAATCCACACAGGATCAACTCAGACCAAGGAAAAGATAATTAAAGCTGTCAAGGAGAAAAGGGTAATCACCTATAAAGGGAAACCAATTAGAATCACCTCAGATTTCTCAGCAGAGACAATCAAAGAAAGAAGAACCTTGAATGATGTATGCCATGCCTTAAAAACAAACAACTATCAACCAAGAATACTGTATCCAGCTAAACTCTCCTTCATAACTGAAGGCCAAATAAAAACCTTCCATAGCAAAGAAAAATTGAAACAATACATCTCCACCAAACCAGCCCTACAAAAGTTTCCTAAAGATGTCCTACACATAGAAAACCAACAAGACCGCAACAAAGGCCAAGAAACTGCACCCAAACTGAGAATCCAAGAACCTTAGGAAGAACACACTTTTCACAGCCACCAAGAAGGTGGATAACATGGCAGTAACTCCCAAACACCTCTCAGTCCTATCTCTTAATGTTAACGGACTGAAATCTCCAATTAAGCGACATAGTCTGTCTAGTTGGATTAAAAAACAAGACCCTTCTATCTGCTGCCTGCAGGAGTCACATCTTGCCCGTAAAAACAAACACATTTTCAATGTTAAAGGCTGGAACAAAATCTACCAAGCAATCGGTCCCCATAAACAGGCGGGAGTTGCAATCCTAATATCAGATAAAATAGACTTCAAATTAAAATTCGTGAGAAGAGATAAAGAAGGTTGCTACATACTAATTAAAGGATCTCTCCTTCAGGAGGATATTACAATTCTAAATATCTATTCGCCAAACAATGAAGCACCCAAATTTATCAAAGAAACACTACTTTCCCTCAAATCCCATACAGATCCAAAGACATTAATTGTTGGGGATTTTAACTCACCACTCGCCCCACTACATAGACCTACTCGGCAAATCTCAACAGAGAAACCGCAGATCTAAACAGCTTCATAAATCAAATAGATTTAACAGACATCTACTGAACATTTCACCCAGCAGCATCAGAATACACATTTTTCTCAGCAGCACATGGAACGTTTTCTAAAATAGAACACATTTTAGGCCACAAAACAAACTTGTCTAAATTCAGAAACATTGAAGTTATACCTTGCATTCTCTCTGACCACAAGGGAATAAAATTAGAACTCAACACCAAAAGCCACCAAAGAAAGTCCGGTATCATATGGAGGCTGAACAACACACTGCTGAATCAAGAGTGGGTCATGGAAGAGATTCGAAAGGAAATTCAAATGTTCATGCTATTTAACAAAAATGAACACACAAATTACCAGCTCCTCTGGGACACAGCAAAGGGAGTACTCAGAGGCAAGTTTATAGCTCTGAGCTCCTACATCAACAAATTGGAGAGATCTGAAACTAGCAATTTAATGACACATCTAAACTTCCTTGAAAAAGAGCAGCAAGATAAACCCCAATCCAGTAGACGGAAAGAAATAATCAAAATTAAATCAGAATTAAATGAATTAGAATCCAAAAAAACTATAGAAAGAATCAACAATACATAGAGATGGTTCTTCCAAAAACATAACAAAATTGACAGACTTTTAGCAAATCTTATCAGAAAAAGAAGAGAACACACCCAAATTAATAAACTCAGAGATGAGAATGGAAACATCACCACGTTAAAAACCAAGATTCAGAATATTATAAGGAAATACTTCTCAAACTTTATGCTAATAAATTTAAGAACTTGACAGAAATGGACCTTTTCCTAGCAAATATTGACATGCCAAAATTAAACCAAGATAAGTTAAACCAGCGTAACAAGCCGATATCACGCATTGAAATAGAAACAGCAATAAGAGACCTCCCAGCTAAGAAAAGTCCAGGACCAGATGGTTTTACAGCGGAATTTTACAAGGCCTTCAAAGCAGAGCTCTCACCAATACTCCTCTAACTCTTCAATGAAATTGAAAGAGAAAGCTCACTACCGAACACATTCTATGAAGCCATCATAATCCTCATCCCAAAACCAGGCAGGGACTCATCAAAGAAAGAGAACTATAGACCCATTTCTTTGATGAACATTGATGCAAAACATCTCAACAAAATTTTGGCCAATCGACTTCAACAATTCATCCAAAAAATCATACACCATGATCAAACAGGATTCATTTCAGGGATGAAAATCTGGCTCAATATACGCAAATCAATTAATATTATTCATCACATCAACAGGAGCAAGAATAAGAACCACATGGTTATCTCAATAGATGCAGAAAAAGCATTCGACAAGATCCAACACCCCTTTATGTTGAAGGTTTTGGAAAAATTAGGAATCCATGGAATATTCCTCAATACAATAAAGGCTGTATATGACAAACCTACAGCCAGCATTATACTCAATGGTGAAAAACTAAAGCCATTTCCTCTTAACTCAGGAACAAGACAAGGATGCCCACTCTCTCCACTTCTCTTCAATCTAGTATTAGAATGCCTAGCTACAGCAATAAGACAAGATGCAGACATAAAGGGGATCCAAATAGGGAAAGAAGAAATAAAACTCTCCCTCTTTGCAGGTGACATGATCTTGTATTTAAAGAATCCCATAGACCCCATTCCCAAATTATTCAAGCTGATTCAAAACTTTGGCAAAGTAGCAGGGTATATTTTTAACCCCCCAAAATCAATGGCTTTTCTGGATGCCAACAATGAGAAAAGTGTGGCTGAAATTAGGAAAGAAAATCCATTTGTAATAGCCCCACAAAAAATAAAATACCTAGGAATTAACTTAACTAAACAAGTGAAGGACCTCTATGATGAAAACTTTAAAATCTTAAAAAAGGAAATCAACACAGAACTTAAAAAATGGCAAAACCTCCCATGCTCCTGGATTGGCAAGATTAACATCGTGAAAATGGCAATACTTCCCAAGGCTATCTACAAATTCAACTCATTACCTATCAAAATTCCAACCTCATACTTCAAGGAAATAGAAGAGGCAATCCAAAAATTCATATGGAACTATAAAAGACCCCGAATAGCAAAAACGCTCCTCAATGGAATGAACACTGCTGGAGGAATATCAACACCAAACTTCAAACTCTACTATAAAGCCATAGTAATCAAAACAGGACCAATGGAATAGAATTGAAAACCCAGAAATGAACCTAGAGACCTATAGCCATCTAATCTTCGAGAAGGGAGCTAAAACAATAGAATGGTAGAAAGACAACCTCTTCAGTAAATGGTGCTAGCAAACTTGGCTAACTACTTTTAGAAAACTAAAGCTAGATCTTTATATATCATCCTGAACCACAATGAACTCCAAATGTATCAAAGACCTTGAACTCAAAGCAGACACTCTGAAAACATTACAGGATGGAATAGGATAAATCCTAGGTCTCCTTGGCTGAGGCCGAAATTTTCTGAATAGAGATCCGGAAACACAACAAATCACAGAAAGGTTGGACAAATGTGATTGCATAACGTTGCAGAGCTTCTGAAGGGCAAATGACATAGCTAGCAAGATCAATAGAAAGCCCACGGATTGGGAGAAGATCTTTACTAGCCATACAACGGACAAGGGTCTCATATCTAAAATATACTTGGAACTCAAAAAATTAAACCCCCCAACAACAAATCCTCAAAGAAACAACTGCTCAATAAATTAGTGGGCAAAAGACGTAAAGAGAAACTTCTCTGAAGAAGAAAGAAGGATGGCCAATAGACACATGAAGAAATGTTCAACATCCCTAGCCATAAAAGAAATTCAAATCAAAACAACATTGAGATATCACCTCACTCCAGTTAGAACGGCCAAATTCAAGAACTCTAACAACAACAGATGCTGGAGGGGATGTGGACAGAAAGGAACCTTACTTCATTGTTGGTTGGAATGTAAACTCGTTCAACCACTTTGGAAAGCAGTATGGAGGTTCCTCAAAAGACTTCACATAGAACTCCCCTATGATCCAGCAATCCCACTTTTGGGCATTTACCCAAATGTTTACAAACAAGACCACACTAAAGCTACCAGCACAACTATGTTTATTGCAGCATTATTTACCATAGCTAAGATCTGGAACCAACCCAGATGCCCCTCAGTAGATGAATGGATCAAGAAAATGTGGTATATATACACAGTGGAATTCTATGCCTCCATCAGAAAAAATGGCATTGCCCCATTTGTTAGGAAATGGAAAAACTTGGAAAAAATTATATTAAGTGAAGTAAGCCAGGCCCAAAGAAACATAGGTCCCATGGTTTCCCTTATTTGTAATATCTAGTATATGCATGAGTCAAGCGGAAAAGGTCAGATAATGAGATGTCAGGATAATGAACCCTTAGATGTGTATTTTAATGTTTTTTTTCTTTCATGCATGTGTTTCTAACGCATTTATAAGATTACCTCTTTGTTGCTTTGTATGTCCCTCCCCCACAGTATAACCCCTGCTTTCACTATATTTGATGTCAGTATAACTTGTGGAGGAGATGGGGAAAAACCAGTTATTTAAGGATACAGGTGGACCTGTTGCAACAATGAGAAGTACAAGTTGTCATGTCCAAAACTAGCTTTACAACGTCGGTGCGGGTGGGGGTACGGGGGGGGCAAGAAGAAGTATTGGGATTGGGGGGTAGGGGGGAGGCTGGGAAGGGACATAAAGGGTAAATAAAGGAGGAGCCTGCAATGCTTAGTATGAAATGTACTCATTATCCTGCCCATGTAATTGTAACTACTCTGCACAGTATGTTCACAAATAAAATTAAAATAAATTAAAAAATAATAACACACTGCCTTCCAGTGTTCGTGAAGAGAACTCTGATATGTTTTGTGAAAGAAATACTTGTTCTAAACTTTGTTCATGCATAATTTATATTGTTATTGGCCAATTATTTAACTTAATGAATAAAAGTAAGATTCCTTGACAAAAAATATAAAACAGTTACGTAGTAATTGTTTGAGAAAAAGTTATAGTCATGAGTTTTAAGAATCTTTCTATTTCCCTACAAAGCAATGATTTAGGTTTACTAATCTAATATTTGTAGTAAGTTTAGAGAACATAATAGGCATAAAAACAATGAACTGTACATCTTGTGTCTTTGATGAGTGATATTTTAAACATTGTCTTTTATTCAAATAAATACTTAGGTTTCTTTTCAAAATAAATGCAATTTTAACTACTTTCAGAACAAGTACTTACCCTGCAATTAAATGTATTAGTATATTCAGATATTTAAAAGCTAAATTTTCTATGTTTGTTATGTATCTCTACATATTCAGAATGACATGATTTTCTATTCGTAAATGTCTAAACTCTGGGATTTTTCCTTCATCAATATAAATTTTCTCATGAGGTTTTTGTGAAAGCTCCAGTAACCAGTGTGGGATGTTTGCTTCATCAATATAAATTATCTCATGAGGTTTTTGTGAAGGCTCCAGTAACCAGTGTGGTCAAAAATATTTCCTGAATTCTAAATTTTAAATCTAATCATTTTTAGCCTTTGATTTTTATCAGTTATTGTCTCTTCAGAGCAACTAAAATAAATACTACTTTTTAAACATTTCACTCACATTGTAAATAATATTCACATGGGTGAAACAGAGACTAATCATTTCAAACTCACCATATTTGATGATCTCAGTGTGAAGAATATAGGGAGTATAAGAATCTTATACTCAATAATATTTTTGGTAAAATTAAATTAATTTATATATCTAGATTTCTAAATTGGAGGTAAATCACATGGAAATAAGAAAATAAAAAAATGATTTCTTTGGGATCATTTTCTTCTTAATTTTTTTGTGAAAATATCATACAGAGGGGTTACAATTATATGGGCAAAGTAATGAGTACATTTCTTATCAAGCAGTTTCCTTTTCCTTTGTTTCCCCTTCCCATCCTTACCCATCTCCACACCCTCACCAGCCAAAGTTGTAAAGTTCGTCTTCGACATAACGTCTGGTACATCTCATTATTACAATGGGTCTAACGGTATCCCTAAAATTATGAAGCAAAAGTATCTCCAGGAAATATATTTTTCAATAAAATGGTTCAATCCTTAGGTAAAGTGCATTATACTTCAATATAAAGTTTATCTCAAAATAGAAATTCTGCAACTAATCTAATGCATGTTTTCATGCAAAAAATTCTGTGACTTCTAGTCTTATTATATGATTTTAATTATACTTTTATTGTGAAATGATCCCTCCTTATATTTATTACAAACTTCTGTAATTATACAAATCATGCTTGTACATACTAATTTACATAATTTAATATACAAACAAAATTATCTTTTTTCTTGTCTCCCACAGGGAAGGATGAGTTGCTGAAGTATATTAAATGAAAGCACTCTAACAGAAAGCCTATATGGAATGGAAATTTGCAACGTGAAGATGGGAACATGAGCACTTTCTACTTGGCTGAACAAGAATTCTTGTTTCTATAGTACTTTCTTGCCATTTAATCACACAGGGAAAGCCACAAAATTTGAAGTTCATATGAAGGAATTACATTCCTAAAAGTTGTGGCAACCCTGCTGGAAGCTCAATCTTATCACAAATTCTTTGTGCTTGTTGGCTGATCTATTTCTCTATCACATGTTTCATATTATTAAGCATATTAGTAATTCAACTGGAAGTACATGGCAGGAGACTCCTGAAATCACATCTATTGCAGTGTAATATTTAGAAGAGAGAAAAAAAAGATTATATTGATTTGCAATTCCTCCCTTTGGCCTTCAATATACTAATTAATTGTCAAAACATTCGTGTAAGATGTTAGTTTATTTTCCCTATTTAATTAGAGATTAAGCAAGTGTTTTTTTGCAGTAAAGTGATGACAGTAGTATCACAGCTCTGATATGAGCACCTCTTCCCTAACAAGTAATGCTCTATGGACTGTAAATATGGAAGCCACACTAAATTCTCTCTCTGTCTCTCTCTCTCTCTCTCTACTCACACACACACACACACACAAACACACACATACAAACACATAGAGTTGCCACCCAGACACATCAGAGCTCAGTTCCATTCCTTTGTAATTATAGTTGACTGATGTTTGTGCTCCCTTGCTTTTCTTTTCTTCAGGATCTTGCCTGGATTTGTATGTTTCCCTGAGATCAAGTACCTTGTTCTAAGTATACTGTGTATCTTTGTATGCTTCAGGCCAATTAAGAGTACCTTGAATACAATATCTTCATACTTGACATTCAAGTCAAACTCCGTGAATTCACACTAGTGTTCCAAGATACTAGAATGTATTGGATGTCGAGACAAAAAAACGCCCACTTTGTTGTTTCAGAAGGAATTGAAGTCATGAAATAGAAGAATATCGATCAGGAACTGAGCTAAGAGAATGGGAGTATGTGGGAAGATGTAGAATGCTGTATGTGTGTTAGAGATACAGAATAATAGGCTCATTTATTGAAAACTTGTCATCCTCTATTGAAAGCTCAATTTAAGCATACAGTTTTCCAGTTACTTTGCTTACCTATCACTTCTGATCACAAATTCTCTTATGAGTATGTATAGTATCTTTGAATAAATCACATGATTTGCAGGTACTTAACATCTTAAGGAAAGACAGTCTGCTTCTACATTTTTCATTCTATGTGACAAACCCTTATTTTTTGTTTCCCTGTTTGCTAAATAAATGTATTCCTGGAAACAGGATATTGACAGCAAATCTGAGTGTAATTTTCATTTTGTAAATTTCAAATAGAATGTAAACTTTGTATTGACTAGTAATTTTTTAAAAATGAGTGATATTCATGAACACAATATTTTGATGCCTTTAAGTTAATTGAGAATTGCATGGTAGTTCTTGTGTCTAATTGACTTAACCATTATATTATTCATGTATAAACATTGCATTGCACTTATTTCTTTTTATATATAAAATAATTCCCAAGGGTTTACTTTAAAGTGATAATAGGGGAGTTGTCCTCATGTTCCAAACTTTATATTTACTTCAGTAAAAGTACTAGAAACACATGATGTTTACTGAAGCAATTTAAAAGCTGAGAACGCATTTCTAAAGAGACTGGATTTATTGATTAAAGCATAGAATAGAGTAAAAAAGTCAGGTTTCTTGCCTGAGACTGCATGAATTTCATATGAATGTAACTAAAGATGAGACTCACAGATAAATTCATATTTATATTACTGAGATTTACATCACAATATAAACAATACAGGTATTTTAAGGAAGTGGTCATTCAAAGCCCTAGATACATAATGGATGAATAATGGAATTGAAAATAGCAAAGGGAAAACAATTCAACATGCAGCTATTATGATTTTATAATACTAATATGGAAGTAATGGAGCTTTTCCCTTTCTGAAGAACGTTTAGCCAGTAATTTCAATGTAAGTCATCAATTGTAATGAGTCTAAAGTCTTTTCCTCCTAGATATCCAAGAGTACTATAGTCATCCTCTGAAGAGTAAATAAGTAATTATTTTCATTAGCTTTGCTTAATATTAATTTACTTGTAGTAAATAGGTTTAAAAGTCTTCTCTTTCTCTCAATTTAATAACATACATTTCTATTTCTTCTTAAAAGCCTGAAATCACTATTTCAAAGTAGCATACGCAGGAAAACAAAATAACCTGATACAACAATCACAAATCCTAAATTATGTGAAAAAATCCACAATATAAAAAATAAATCTGAGGAAGAGGAAAAACAATGACAGAATAAGAACAGAAAATTATCCTAGCTATCTCTAATAAAGCAGAGATTTAGAGTCACAGCAGGTACTCCACAGCTAGAGGGTCACATGAAATCAGCTATAATTATAGATATGCAGCTATAAATATAGATATAATTATAGACATACAATTCATAAGAAGGTTTTATACTGTATTCACAAAAAAAGAGAAATCTATGAAAAGGTGCCACCCAGGAACATATTGGGCAACACATTCAAAAGCACATGTGCAGTGTGGAAATAAAAGGCAATATGGAAAAAAAAAACAGGAACAGAAGTGTACATCATAGAAAGCCACATCCATATACATAGACAATTTGCCATACCACTGGACAGTCCAAATGGTCACTGGAACCACAAATATTAACATCACAACATCTCACCACAACTGATTTCTATTCCTACACTTAATGGACTCGACAAAAATGCAATTCCAGAAAAACACATTACAACTGGAAGCCAAACCAAGACCCTGCAAATTAACTAAGAACATAGAGACTCACGTATTAATATCATAGATCCCCCAAAAGAAAACCTCCAAATGGACAGAAAAAAATCAGAAAAATACAAAAAAAGTAATGTCAAAGTAGTATTATTCATACAGTAAATAACCAGGCATTAGAATAGACAATCAAGGACGTAGAAGATAGTTATCAAAATGTATTACAGATACTGCTGGAAAATGTAATTAATGGGAAGATAGAAAACTTCTACAAGGAAATTTGTAAACAAGATGAGACCAACCAGTCATTAGCAAAATAATTCATGGAGACTTCAAACAGAAAGATAAATAAATTCTGAGAAGACAAGGGAGTCCAAGAAAAAATGGATGCCTAGTTAAAAGATATGACATAAGACACAGTTAAGAAAACAATCCTTACGTCTCCCCCAACCAAAGAAAAAATGTCCAGAAAGTCCATACAAGACCTAAAACAAAGCTTTAATAAAGAGACAGAACCCCTAAAAAATGACCAGTTAGAAGACAGGGAAATACAAAAACAAAGTAGAAGTCTCCACAGCAAATAGATGACATAGAAGATAATCTCAGGGTCAAAGACAGAATAGATCTAATAGGAAAGAGGAAATAATCATTTAGAACAAATCTAAGAAATAAGAAATGATCTTGCCAGAACTTCAAAACTCAGTTAGAAGATCAAATTTCGGGGAGATAGGTATCAAGAAGGAGAAGAGCAAGATACTAAATGGATGGGAAGCATATTACAGAATTCTAGCAGAGAACAGGCCAAAAATCCAACGAGATAGGCTCATTCAAAGAAGAGAAGCCTTTAGAAACCAATCAGAATTCTAGAACTGAACAATCCACCACCACATCATAATCCATTAGAGGATTATTAAAGATCAAGGAAAGGATTCTTAAAGATGCCATAGAGAAAAGATTGATTATTCATAAAGAATATACAGTCAGAATAAATACAGATTTCTTAACTGATATGGTAAAAAGGAGAGCCTGGCATTATATATGACAAACATTAAAGGTAAACAACTACCAACCATGAATACGGTCCCAAGCTAAACTCTCCTTTACATTTAAACGATATATAAACATATTTCATGACAAAGAAAACTTGAAACAAAGTATGTCCACCAAATTATCAGAATAGAATATGATCAAATATATCCTACATAGAGAAGATCAAGAAGAAGAGGAACTGGTCATATAAAATGCTCCCTACCAGAGAACAAGGTAAATATGTTAAGAGTAGATGAATCACAGCTCCTAATAACAGGTGTATAACATAGCAGGACTTATCAGATATTTCTGTCTTAACTCTCAATATCAATGGACATAAATTTCCAAATAGAAGACATAGATTAGATAGTTGTATCAAAACCCAAGATGCATCCATTTAGTATCTATGAGAGACACATTATCAAACGCATTCTATGAAGCTAGAATTAGACTCCTCCCCAAAACACATAGGGACTCACCAAAGAAAGAGAACTATGAACCAAACTCTTTGGTAAGCATTAATACAGAACTTCTTAATAAAATTCTCACTAACCAATTTCAGCAACTAACAAAAAAAATCATATGGTATGATCAAATAGGAATCAGCTTGGATACGATTTGAGTCAATATTCTTGTCAATAAACATAATACAAACCATCCGCAAAAGCAGGGACAAGAAACACATGATCATCAATAGGGATGTAGAAATAGCTTTTAACAAGCTCCAATGCCCCTTTATGATCAAAAGGTCTGGGAACCTAGGAATATATGGAACATTCCTCAATATTAAACTGAGTATGTATATGACACAGATAATTAGCATTTACCTAAGGGTGGAAGCATGAAGACATTAACATGAGGAATGAGAAAAGGATGTCCACTCTCTACTACTCTTCAATATGGTAGTGGACTTTCTTGCAAGAGCAATAGACAAGAGAAAAACATAAAGCAGATCCAAATAGGGAAGGAGTAAAACTATCTCATTTTACAATTGAAATGATCCTGTATTTAAAGGACCCTGTGGATTCCTCCCTCTAGTTAGTAAAGGTGATGTTAACCTTCAGCAATGTAGCAAGGTATAAAAACCACAAGAATCAGTAGTTTTTCTGTTACCAACAATGGGAAGATGCACGCTGAAATCCAAAACACAACCTCATATGTACTAGCCTCAAAATCAAATCAAATCTAAACAAAACAATACAACAACAACAAAACTAGGAATTAATTAATTTATCTAAAATTGTGAAGGCCCTATATGTGAAAACTTTAAAAATATAAAAAGGGAAATTGAAGGAGATTCAAAGAAATAGAAAGTATTTCAATGTTCCTGGTTGGATGAATTAACATTTTGAAAACTGCAATACTTCCTCTAAACAATTGGCAATGCAATACTCATCAAAATCCCAACAATATTCTTCAAAGTAGAAGAGAAGCAATGCAACTATAATATGGAATTACAAAATTACAGATGAAACAGAATGCTTAGAAATGAATACATAGGCCTATAGTCATCCTACCAACACAAACGCTCACACACACACACGCACACACACACACACACACACACACACACACACACACACAAAATGGAATTATATTCACCCATCAGAAAGATGACTTTTACCAGTAGTAAGGAAAATGAAAGGTTTGGGAAAATTATATTAAGAGAAAAGAGAAAGGAATGCAGACTCAGAGCAATATAGGTTTCATGGATTCATTCATTTATGATAGCTAGAAGATGCTTACAAATCTATAAGTAAACAAGACAGATTCTACCGTCCCTTAGAATGGCCATTACTAAGAAAATTAACTATAGCAAATTCTGGCATGGATGTAGCCAATTGGGAACTCTATTACACTGTTGGTGGGAAATTAAACATGTTCAACCACTGCGGAAGGCAGTACGGAGTTTCCTGAAAAGAATAAATATAGATCTCCCTTAAGACTCAGTAATTCCCCTCATGGGCAGTAATCCAATAAATAACAAACAAGCTCACATGAAAGCTACCAGCATAACCGTGTTCAGGGCTCAGACCCAGAGTTCAAGGACTTGAAAAATGTTACCACTGCTGGTATTTGTTTCCGTAAATATGAACCATTTTATATAAGATACCAAATCAATCTATTTGCAGTAGCTAGATTAGGACTTAAATGTTAGTGGGTGATAAAATGGCTCCTTTGTTGAATGTTAGGAAGAGATGTAGGTAGTCCATGAAAAGGAGATTTTGTTTTTGTTGTTGTTCGAGGGGCTTGAAGTCTGGACTTGGACACTGTCCCTGAACTCTTCAACTCAAGGTGAGTGCTCTACCACTTGAGTGACAGTGCCACTTCTGGTTTTCTGATGGTTAAATGGAAATAAGAGTCTCCGGGTCTATCCTGCCCAGGCTGGTTTTGAACTGTAGTCCTCAGATCTCAGCTTCCTGAGTAGCTAGGATTACGGCTGTGAGCTACTGGCACCAGGTAAAAATGGGGGATTTTTAGAAATGAAAATCCACCTCTTCACCTGTGTCTAAACCTCAGATATTACTATTAGAACACTTCACCTTCACCTCATTTCATCAGACATTTGTAAATTTTCTCTTTTCCTTCATGTGGGAATACTGCAGTCAATATCAACTCAGCTGGGGGACTGGATCAATTGTATGGTAACTGCTAACACCTAATTTAAGAACTTTCACATCAGAAGAAATGAAACCCTTACTTGGAATAATTGTTTTCTCTTTTTATTACAAATCTGTGCTTGATTATTCCCTAATGTGATATTGGACTTCCTAATAGAGTGATGAAATTTTCTTTATTTTCAACCTTCTCCCACATGTGGTCAAATATTTAAGAATTCAAAGATTTGCACTGAAAATTGATTAAGCTGACTTCTAAGAAAATGTGCATTTCTGGAATTTGGTCTTCTGTCATGTTCTTACATGCACAAGCTTTCTATGATTTATTTGTTCTACAAGGAATTCTACTTTCCAATCTTTGTGTGACCAATTTTAGTCTGATCAGTCTTTCTAATCCTCTCTCTGGAGTCTCATTTGAGTATGCCTCATAAAAAAGATATTAGTTATCAGCTAAATGATTCTCAGCTTCTGTTTTTTGCCTGACTTCTTGTAGGCTGTGATAGCAACCCTGTCTGGCTGTGCTTACTGGAGTGTTTGTGTGTGTGTGTACTTTGGGATCAACAGAAAAAGATATTTGTGCATGTACCACACTTGCTTTATTTGTTTGTAGGTGAACACTGGACTTCGATTTCTATCTTAGCTGTTGATGTGAATAATGTGAATAACAATGAACTACAGATATATTTATGAATTACCCAGAGAGAAATAATCACATGATTGGTGGGTCAGATGATATTTCAAGTATGATTTCTTTAGAAAACTGCATACTACTTTCTACAAGGAGAATACTAACCTGGATTTTGACCAAGAGTGTAGAAAATTTCCTTTTCTTCACACTCTCACCAACATGATTACCTTTTATTCAAAAGGTAATAAAGGGCAAGTTTTTACTATATTCAGTACCCTAGACTGGCTTAAGACTGAAATCCAACCTCCTAAATGCTTGGAATTACAAACTTTTACCACCACACCTGGTTCCTTTGATTTTTTTTGATAAGAGTTATAATAGTTATAAAGTAGTATCATAGTAATTTTGAATTACATTTCTCTAATGACTTCTCACAGCATTAAGCCAGCACAGAAGTTGTATTAAACACAACTGTGTAAACCCACTGGTGATATAGAGGGGTTTATGGAAAACATGTCTATTCAAACTTTTGTCCATTTTTAATCAAGTTTCTTGTTAAACTCATCTTTAATCTCTCTATACAAAAATAATTAATTCAAGGTAGTAAAAAGGAAAAAATTAAGCAACTCCTAACATTTTTCAATTTTCAATAACATGATATTGCTTAAATCATTTTCTGTTTATGCTGGAGACTATATAACAATTTAGTTAGACTTTTTACATATCTATACGTATTTTATTTATTTTACATTGATTGCTCTTTCCAAAGCTTGTGTGTCTAATTTTGGTTTCTTTCAGTCTTAAGAAGTTCAGATTTCAAACTCAAGAATAAATGGAAGTAAGCAAACAAAAAAAAATACAGTTCCTCTCATCTGATAATGCCTCTACAAGAATGAGAAAAGAGTTCATCATTCTAAGGACCCTTAATTCTAAGATAACATTTGCTATAATGCTAATGTTATTACCATTTTAGTGTTGGGAAAAATTGTAATTAAAGGCACTAAGTGCATGGCCCAAGACACACAGTGAGGAAGGAAATGAGTCAAATTTTCCAAAAGTCTTCCAGCAATACACAAAAGGTAGATAAATTCTCTCCATTCTCTGATACTCTCAATTCAATATCCATACTGTCCAAGAAATAATAACATAGCAATTATTGCCCATGGTAATTGTTTTCTGTTACATTTTGTCTTCAACACAGACTGTGTTGGTAACATTGGGTTATCATGCACAGAGCTGAGATTATAAATTATGGTCCAAAGAGAGGCAAATTTCTTCTGTCCCATAGTTCCAGTATCATTTTTAAAAAGTACTAAATCTTTTAAATATCATCACTTACTCTATTTTAATAATTCAAGAATGAAAAATTTCACATATAATCACTGCAAAATGCATTAAGACTAGGAGATGATAAAACAGGCCTCTGTGAAGTAAATTTTCTTCTACTTTTAAAATTATTCTGAAAGCCTGGTACTGATTTGTCACACCTGTAATCCTAACTACTCAGGATACCTACTAAGGAGCCTGAGATCTGTGGATAATATTTGGAAGCCAACAGGACAAAATAAATTCATGAGATTATTTTTCAAAATTTTAACGAAAGAGCAAAGGGCCAGGAATGGAGATGTAGCTCATATAGTAACTCACCAATCTAGAGACAAAGACTTAGCAAGATGTTGAAGCCCTGATTTCAAACTCTGAGCATGCCAACACACAGGAATGCATACACACTCACTTTTTCAAAATATCTTCATATCAGTGTTTTGCATTAATTTCTTTGTTAACGATATTATATGGGTAAAATGGGCTTCATAAACTCTTCCATCTCAAAACATTTTTATACATTTTTGTTGTAAAAATACTGTACAGAGGGGTTATAGTTATATGAGCAAAGTAATAAGTACATTTCCTATCAAGCATTGTTACCTCCTCCTTTGTTTTTCCCCCACTATTCCTTCCCTTACACCTCCACAAGTACACTCCTCATACCCCAAAGCCCCACCAAATGTCCCTAGCCTAAATTGTAAAGTTCGTTTTTCAAAATAATGTCTTGTGCATCTATTGTTTTACAATGGGTCAAACTGTATTCCTATTTAAGCATGTTTTTTCCCTTTCCCTCCCCAAATTAGAGAAGTGTACATTCAAGATGCAGGTGCACCAACATCAAATAAAGTGAAAACAGGGTTATACTGTTGGGGAGGAACGTATAAAAAAGAAAAACAATCACGTCATACATTATAAATATGTGAGAAACAACAGCAATAAAGAAAAAAAAAACACTTGTGTCTCTATCTTGGGGGTTATTTAGCTTAACATCAACTTATCTAGTCATATACACATAGGCTTTCAACTTTTCTGCTTATCCCAGACATATACTAGTTATTGCAAATAAGGGATACCATGGGGCCTATGTTTCTTTGGACTTGGCTTACATCAGTTAATATAATTTTTTTCCAAGTCTTTCCATTTCCTAACAAATTGAGCGATGTCATTCTTTCTGATGGAGGCATAGAATTAATATACATATATATGTATATATGTATATATATATATATATATATATAGTATATGTGTGTGCGTGTGTGTACACACAAATACACACAGAACATTTTCCTTTTTTGTTTTTTAGAGCAACTTAGTTTTCCACCTTCATCATTTTTTCAAATGTTTTTATTGTGATTAAGTGGTTAAATAATTTCCCAAATTTCAAAATATTGTGGGATAGTGATGCTTAGTTTAAGTCACAAACACATTCTAACTTCGATGGAGCAAATTGTCTATTATGGTCTACAACATTTATGAATTCTATGAGCTTTGCAATAGAGTTATTTCTTCCATATGTAAAATTTTTGTTTTGAAATATGTATATTCCTTTTGTATTGCATAGCGTCAGCTGTTCCCTCTTTCCCACTTGTTCCCTCCCTCCCTCCAGTGACATTGAGATGCTTAGTTCATTTTGGTCAATGTCCAGTGCAGCTGTTGGATCCCACTGTTGTATGTTTTTCCCTGATTCCCTCTAGTTCTGTGTCATCCTCCTGGTTTCCCTTCAGTGTGCACATATGATCAGCAGAATGGGGTTATTTAGTAGTGATTCGATTCGACCAGATGAGTGGAAGTTCTTGGTTTCTTAAGTGTTGTTAATTTTGTCATATCACCTTACATTTTGGATTTAACACGGAGACCATGTGCCATTTGTCTCTTTGCTTTTGGCTTACCTCGCTCAACATGATTTCCTGTAGCTTGATTGATTTCCCTACTAATGCCATTATTTTGTCCTTTCTAATGGCTGGAAAATATTCCGTTGTGTATAGTTACCACAGTTTTTTGATCCATTCATCTCTGGTGGGACATATGGGTTGTTTTCATATCCTGGCTATTGTGAACAGTGCTGCAATAAACATGGAAGTGCATTTGTCCTTGAATATTGGTACCTGTTGTTCAGGATAGATGCCTAGAAGTGGTATGAGTGGGCCATAAGGAAGGTCAATATTTATCTTTCTGAGGACTCACCAGACTGCTTTCCAAAGTGGTTGTGTAAGTGTACATTCACACACACACACACACACACACACACACACACACACAGAGTGAGTGAGAGAGAGAGAGAGAGAGAGAGAGAGAGAGAGAGAGAGAGAGAGAGAGAGAGAGAGAGAGAGAGAGAGAGAGAGAACATTTTCTTGATCCATTCTTCTACTGAGCAGCATCAGGGTTGGTTGCATATCTTAACTATGGAAAATAATGCTACAATAAACATTGTTGTGGTGGTAGTTTTAGTATGGACTGGTTTGTGATCATTTGGGAGAATGCCCAAAAGTGGGATTGCTGTATAATAGGGAGCTCTATGTGGAGGCTTTTGAGGAACCTCCAAACTGCTTTCCAAAGTGGATGAACAAGTTTACACTCCCACCAAGAATGCAGTAGGCTCCCTTCTGGCCATATCCCTTCCAGCATCTTTTGTTGTAAAAATATGGAACGATTCATTAATTTGTGTATCATCCTTGTGCAGGGACCATGCTAATCTTCTCTGTATGTTCCAATTTTAGTGTATGTGCAGCCAAATTGAGCACAAAACATTTTTTATATATAAAGAGTAATTGATTTTCTTAAACTTGACAATTCAACAAAAATAAGTTCAAAAGAATTGTGAAATTTTAGAACCATGTGTTGCTTACATAAGCACACATTTAAGAATAAAGTCAAGATTGACATATCAAAAACAAAATAATTCCAGATATTTGTTGTTCATGAGATTTGTAGGAGGAGGAATTCAATTATTCTACAAAAGGCACTTGTCATAATGATCATTGCAGCAAATGTTAACGTTTGTTAAAAGTTTTAATATTTTAAATATGTTTAATTTTGGGATTTGCTTATATATGGCAAAATTAAGACTGTTTGGCAGGTCATAAAATTTTTTGATAAAGTACATAATACTTCTGGTAGCATGTACTAGTAAGTATGTACATTTCAGATTTTATACAAACTTTACTAATGAGAAGTTGCAAAGACTGTGTAAAGAAGCAGAGTGAAGAGTTAAGATTTTAAGTACATGGTTTCTGTTAAATCTTCAGGGCTCCTTTACGTTATATGTTAGTGATGAACAAATAATGATATAATCCACATACAAATGATGAGATGAACTATAAATAGTAATCTTAGTGAGTAAATTTAAAGGCTACTGATAGCTTTATCCAGTTTTAAATGTACAGGAATATGAGAAAATAGTAAACTCTACTATGTACACTTCAAATACTGAAAACCCTGGTAATTGTTTTGTTTTTTATTTTAGTAATCATTAATATTTAATTATTGCTTTCTTTATTTATAGCATTTTTCCTTGTTGTAATATAATACAACTTTTATGAGTCATGATTAAGAGGTACTTTGAGAATATTATTGGGATGGCCACACAATTTTTCATAGGTGCATGTGAATTTACAAAGAGCAAAACTAAAAACAAACTATTGATTAAAAATTATATCAAGTAGAGTCTGAATCAGGAGTGTTGATAAATGTCCTCACCTAAAATCTTAACCTTAGGCTGGAGCATCTTATTGAAATATTGTTGAGAATTTCAAGACTTCCTTTATGTAGGGCCCTTAGAAGCATGGATAGCATGCATGTGTACAAAGCCAGTGACAACAGGCAAATATGACTGTTTCCCCAAAAGGAATCTATGAAGTCAATAGTTATCTTCCCAAGCAGATGAAAAAATGCGTCCAAAGTGATTCATTTGTGGAGTTATTTAAGTTATGGATTCTTTGTTAGACATATTCTTTTCTTTTAAAAATTGTCAAATATTAGCTTTATAGTAAACGTTGTCTAGTATTTCTTGGTTCAAAACAGAAATCTTGATACAATTGATGTCACTTGGCTTTCTTACTTTCTCAGTTCAAAGCCAACCTAGGCAGGAAAGTCTGTCACATTCTTATCTGTAACCAAACACCAAAAACGCCAGAAGTGGAGTTTGGCTCAAGTAGTAGCGTCCTAGCTTTGGCGGAAGTTGGCCAGGGAAGACATTTGTTCAGGGACATGGTCCAGCCTCTGAGTTCAAGCTCCAGAACCAGGACAAACTAAACAAACAAACAAGAAAAAAAAAACGCACATATTTCTTTGGGACCATCCATAAAGCACTGGTTTGAGAACAGGCTCCTTTTGCTGATCATACTCACTGGATCCTGCTTTTTTGGAATACTAATTGTGCTGGAGAATTCAGGACAAGACTAAAGGAATTAATAAGTGACTCCTGCAACAACAGAATCATCTCAATAGTGAAATATCCACGCATAAGACAAATTAAAACCTCCAAGTCTTTGTTTCCTTACAAAAGAAATCTTTTAAAACAATGTTTATTTCCTTTTGTTCTATGCTGGCCTTCAAATGGCACATTGTTTCCTTTTGAAATACTTTCAAGAAGAAGTTTTCAGACAATTTTTATATGAATAAAGAACACACTCAAAAAAAGTCAGGGACAGTTTATTCAAGCTTGGATTCTTTTTTTTTCTAACAATGAATATATATTTTTTACAGTGAAAATACTGAACAGAGTGGTTACAATTACATGTGCAAGATAATGAGTACAGTTTTTATCAAGCATTGTAGCCTACTCCTTGGTTTCTCCTTCCCATCCCTAGACATAAAAGAAATGCAAATCAAAACAACATTGAGATATCACCTCACCCCAGTTAGAATGGGTATAATCAAGAACTCTAATAACAGATGCTGGAGGGGATGTGGAGTCCCACTTTTGGGCATTTACCCAAATGTTTACAAACAAGACCACACTAAAGCTACGAGCACAACTATGTTTATTGCAGCATTATTTACCATAGCTAAGATCTGGAATGAGTACATTTTTTATCAAGCAATGTATCCTACTCCTTGGTTTCCCCTTCCCATCCTCCCTTCCCCCCTCCATCCAATCCTCCCTCCGCCCAAAAACAAAGTTGTAAAGTTCGTTTTTGAAATAACGACTTGTACATCTCATTGTTGCAATGGGTCCACCTGTATCCCTATTTAAAGGATTTGTTTTTTTTCTGTTCCCCTCCAGAAATTATACTGACATCAAATACAGTGAAATCAGGGGTTATTGTTATCCCATGGGGAAGGGACATAAAAAGCAACAAGGAAATCATCTTATAAATATGTTAGAAAAAGTCACATGAAAGAACAAAAAACATTCGAATACATATCTTAGGGTTCATTTCCTTAACATCAACTTATCTGACCTTTTCTGTTTGACTCAGACATATACTAGTTATTGTAAATAAGGAAAACCATGGGACCTATGTTTCTTTGGGCCTGGCTTACTTCAATTAATATAATTTTTCCAAGTCTTTCCAGTTCCTAACAAATGTGGCAATGTCATTCTTTCTGATGGAGGCATAGGATTCTATTGTGTATATATACCACATTTTCTTGATCCATTCATCTACTGAGGGGCATCTGGTTTGGTTCCATACCTTAGCTATGGTAAATAAGGCTGCAATAAACATAGTCGTGCTGGTACCTCTAATGTGGCCTTGTTTGTGAACATTTGGGTAAATGCCCAAAAGTGGGATTGCTGCATCTTAGGGTAGCCCTATGTGGAGTCTTTTGAGGAATCTTCAAGAACTGACCTCAGGACCACTGGAATAGAATTGAAAACCCAGAAATGAACCTACAAACCTATAGCCATCTAATCTTCGATAAGGGAGCTAAAAAAACTGATGAAAGACACCCTCTTCAGGTAAAATGAATGTTTTCAGGCTTCATAGAACTAGCACAAAGACATGTTTGGACATGAGGTAACACGCCTTTCAGAGACAACTTAGTAAATACAAAATATAAAATTTAAATGACATAAAAACATTATTCATGTACATATGGCCATATAAGATAATGTTAAGAAAAATGAAACCCAAGATAGGGACACAACTTGTTTTATTCTTTATTGAAATTGTTTTTAATGTATCTAAAATGTACTATGTGATTTTTTCGTTTCTCCTCCATGTTCTTCCCGCATGATATAACTCCTGTTTTCACTGGATATGATGTTGGTGCCCTGCATCTTGCAAATACATTTTTCTAGTGTGGGAAGGGGAAGGGAAACAACAAAATGCTGAAACAAAGATTCCGGATGACATATTGTAACATTGATATGAACAAGACACTATGTAGAAAACGAATTTTACAACTTGTGCAGGGGAGGGGGAATTGGGCAGATGGGGAAGGAATGGATAACACAGGAAAAACAAAAGAGGTTGTAACAATAAGAAATGTACTCATTACCTTACTTATGTAACTCTAAGCCCTCTGTACATTATTTTTTACTATAAAAACATAAAAGAAACCATTATCCATGAGTACATTAACTTCAAATTCCATAAGTGCTCTTAACTTAAATTTAACTTGGAGAAGATTCTCAGAAAAGTTTATTTGTGTGTGTGTTGTGAATTATTTCCCAAGTGTACACAAGTTAACAGTAGAAGAAACAATAGGAATAATAAGAGAAAGAAAAGTTCTGTGTTTAAGTATAATGGTTCAATATACTATAGAAGACTCTGCAAATAAGACAACATTGAACCAATAAAGCCAAGGCCATTATGTAGATCTATGGGAGTGACATAGGGAAATAATTAATACTAAGAGGAACATGAACGATGAGGCCACTCTCTTTCAACTTCTATCTCTAAATCATAGTTGCTAATCACGCAAATTTGTAAAATGTACAATTGAAGAATAATTCTGGTTCCAAAGCAAGTTAGATATAAGAGCATGGACTTAACTTGAAAAAAAGTCCATGGTGAGAAAGCAGGAATTATACTAGCAATGAACTGGTGGCCAAGATCTCATTTCTTTTTCTTTCTTTTATCTTTTTTCTTTCTTTTTTTTTTTTGATGGTTGAGGCAGGGTTTGAACTCAGCCTGGGAAATATCTCTCCACTCTTCACCTCAAGACTAGTGCTCTACCTCTTGAGCCACAACGCCACTTCCAATTTTCTGGTGGTTAATTGGAGATAAGTGCCTCAGAACATTTCTTTCCTACTCATACAGGATTTGAACTGCAATCCTCAGATCTCAGCCTCCTGAGTACCTAGAATTATAGGCGTGAACTCAAGTGATGGAATACTAGTCATGAGCAAGATTGCTGAATGAGGTTGCTGAGGCTTTTGCATACACACATACAAACATACACATACACACAGAGGCACATATATGTGCAAATACACCTGCACAAATAAAACAACTCTCAGAATATGGAGAAATGTTAGAAAACAATAGAAAAAATATCCTGAGTAAGACTAGATCAAGTGATAATTTTTAATATTAGAAAGTCCTCAAGTGAAATTTATTCAAAGTTTGATAATATTACATACCTAGGGACCAGAGATAAAAAGAAAGTCAAATAATCATTATTAAAGGGATTGGATCCATGGAAGAATGAATCAGAGACCCCTGCAGGTGCATTTGAAAATGTTCATATCCTGTGTGAAATGATAGAACATTTTTGAAAATAGTACATAAACAACTTGAGCAGTCAGTCTAATGAATAAGATCATAGGAGAAGTTCAGAATTGCTAGTCTGTATCTAGATTAAATAAACCACCAAACTATGGAAGGGCAATTTGATACAAGCCTAGAATTCTAGCACTCAAGCTAAGACAGGAGATTAGAGAGTGGGATTACATAGTGATACCTTCCGTGGACCAGGTAGTATAATTTTGTCTCAATGAAACAAACCAAACAATAAGAAAGGAATACACAGTTGGAAGTTTGGGCTAATTTTGTCATTATGTTTTGAGAAGGCAAGTTTCCTATTGAAATGCAACTCATTTTTAATCCTCAGTTGTGTTTTAAATGCTCTCTGCATTACACAACATTCCTAGATGCAAAATGGCTCATGATTCCCAATCAAAAATTTGAAAAAATAAGCATCATTCTGTTGGATTTCAAAGAAATAATGAAGGATTACAAAAGCTTAAGCCTGGAAAAATACAAAGTTCATCTAATGTAGGACTTTGTAGACCTTGCTAAATTAGATTTCATATTTAAAATAAATATTTTGGTTTTGTTTCTAATTTCATATTCTATAGGATACTACAAAATTCTTTTTAAGTAGAGGTTTTAATTGACAAATTCACACATGAATCAGGCATTTTATTTGCTTAAAATATTCTTTCAAGCGAGGTATAATTAGAACTTAGTTAATTGATAATTCCAACAGTTCATGTATAAAATGAGATAGTGTGAATAATCTGCACAGAGTTGCCAACAAATGGATGATATTAATTTATTAATTTAGAACAAGCAATTTTTTGAGGCCTTGGTGTAACATGGTATGAAGACAGTAATTGTGTGAGGTCTTGGTTCTTCTATCTATTTGTAATACAGGAAGAAATTTCCTTAATTACATGCCTCTGTATACAATGAGAAAAATGCGAGGTTGGAGTTGGTTTTATTTTTTGGTTTGTCCTCAGGTTTGAACTCTGGGCCAAGCCACTCTCTTTGAGCCGGTTTTTGCTCAAGGCTCATGCCCTACAACTTCAACCTCAGTGCCACTTGAGTCTGGCTTTTCCTGAGAAGTTTATTGGATATAAGAATCTAAGGAATCTTCCTGACTGGGTGGGCTTTGAACCATAATCTTCTGATCTTAGCCTCCTGAATATCTATGATAGATAAAAATATAAATAATATTTGCAAGTGCTCTGATTTCTAGAAATCAGAAAAATGTTGTAGCAAAGTTTAGTGTAGTGTGCTTTCCACAATAGGAAAGGCATCATATTAGCACAAGTGTAGTATTTTTTCACAATAGTGATAAGCTATTTATGATGTGAATTAAGGGAATTTTAAGGTGCACCATACAAATTGGAAACTGTTGGGATTACTCTGATGAACAAATGTTTACTCTTGAGGAATTAATTATTACACATACTTGGTAGTTATATCCTCCACCAGAATGTGGCTATTTTTTCTGTTGATTTCTCAATATGTAGCACCCCATTAGAAACTGCAGTTATTGCAGAATTAAATATCATACAAACAGGTACTGTTTTGAATATCTCTGATATGGAATGTTCAGAATTTGAAAATGAGTAGTTAGTATTTGTAAGAACTTTGAAGAACACATATATTCTGTCCTTTTAACAATTATTCAGTTTTAAAAGTTAGGAGTTTCCAGAGAATTAAACTGTCTTCTGTTTTACTATGGGACAATATTAACTTATAATTTTTTTGAAAATTATGACATATATTGTGAAAATATTGTATATTTGGATAACATTCAAGTTGATGAACGTCTGATAAAGAAAGGTGTAATTAATTCAAATTAGATGCCAAATAGTGTTCATTTTTTAAAAGGTAATGCACATAGGATAATATTTACTATAGCAATACAGTGAAATTATACTTTATGTAACTTATTTTTGTTTAATTTTATTTTTAAGATGATATATACAGGGGTTGCATTAATTGTAAGGTAGTGAATACATAACATGTCGAAATTTTACCCACTACCTCATTTTTCTCACACTTTTCTTTTCCCCCCAAACCCCTCACAAGTTGTAATATAAATTTCCAACATGTTGTCTTGTGAGTATTGCTATTGCATTGGTTTTCCCTTTGTCCTTTGTCTCCCCAATTTGTTGTTCATCTTACGTTCTCAAAGTAAGATAAATGCATGTGCAATACACACAGTACTGAAGTCAAATACAGCAGGGGATAAACTATAGGGGAAAACACAAAAGAAAAAAGGAATCACATAGTACATTAAAAAAAAAAAACAACCACAAAGAAAAACCTCTATTTCCATATCTAGATGTTTATTTTGCTCAACATGATCTTGAATGGACCTATATGCAAAGCTTTTGAGCCATTCTGCGCATCTGCTAGTGTTATTCTATACATATCCTATTATTACAAATGAGGGAAACTATGGAATCTGTTTCTTTGGGTCTGGCTTATTTTATTTAGCAGGATTTTTAAAAATCTTTCCATTTCCTTTTGAATTGGAAGCATAGAATTCAACCATATATATATATATATATATATATATATATATATATATATCAACAAAATGTTATATATATACGTATATATGTATATATATATATACATATATATCACATTTTGTTGATTCGTTCATCTACTGAATGGCATATTGGTTTGAAAATGTTTGCATGTAAGTATCACTTAGGGTCATTCAAAAATGACAGATGACACCTCCCCAGACATACTAAAATCATGATTTCTTCATAAGAAAGGATTTTATGGTGGTACACGTGTTGAAATATCTAAATGAGTGTAATTTATATCTTGCACTGAATTAGGCAGGAAGATATCTAATATCATATAGGATAAAAATGGTAGTGACAAAATATTCCCTTGAGAAAGATATAGGAGTCTGCCAGAAGTATGAAGAAATTCAGATAATTTTAAAGAATTTAGAAATATAAGGTCAAATATGTTTCTTTAAATAAAAATTATGTAAGTGGAAGGGCAAAATAAGGAGAAGAGAGGAAAGTAACTGAAAGCAGATCATTGTCCCAAGTTAGAGTATAAAAAGTCATAATCTAGAGTTCGGATGAAGATGGCAGAAGGTCTAGGCTAAACGAGCTTTCATGTAGACAACAGTTTTAGTGTTCCAGTCAACAGTCCTAGGCTAGAGAATCACACCAAGTGTGCCATCACAGTACAGAGAGTTTGGCCAGAGATGGAATATTCAGGCAAGGAAACAGATCTGAGAATCAGAGGCCAGAGTCACCATGCCTACAGAGAGAGTCCAGTCAAAAAGATGCCAGACACAGTGTGTGTATTCTACTCAACACCAGGAAGAACTGACAAGGAACAGATATATTCATGCTGCAATCACAGACCATAGAGGGCCCAGTCACCAAGCTTCTGGCATGAATAGCACCCTGACATCCTCACTCCTTCTCAGAAAGCAGAGGAGGGAAGGTGGCCCCTCTCCAACCACCAGAGAGAGCCATCTTTGATAATGACAAAGGCCAAGAAATTGATACTGACAAAATGCCCAGACTTTTGACTGTGCAACTACAGGATTTTGGTTGATGCTTGCCTTAAAATAGTGTTCTAGCACAAAAATAGATGCATGGAATCCAATAAAAGACAGCTGAAAGAAGTCAGGGAGACCAGAAAGGGAATGTTGAATGGAGCCCAACAGAAGGAATGGGAATCCAAGGACACCATAACCGATCAACTAAGTGATTTGAGAATAAACACAACACCAAATTAAGGAAGTAATGAAGTTCATATAAGATCTAAAACAAAGCTCCAACAAAGAATTTGAAGTCATCAAAGCTGACCAAATAGAAGGAAAAGAAATTAAAAACGAAGTGGAAAGTCTTGAGAGCATGGAAGACCATGTAGAAGATCGAATATGAGGGACTGAAGACAGCGAGGTTATTATACAGAAAGAACATACAACTATCCAAGACAAATCCAAGAATATGCTAGATCTATTCAACATTTTGAAGACACCCTCAGAAGGTCTAATCTGAGGATAATGGGTGTAGAGGAGCACCTAGAGTCAGAAGTTAATGGTCTAGAAAATTTGGTTAACATTTTCCAAGCAGAAAACTTATCAAAAATGCAAAAAGATAGACCTATTCAGATTCAAAAAGCTTTTAGAACCCCAAATAGACCAGACCATGACAGGATATCCCACCGTGACATTATAATCCCCACAGCATCAATTCCAAAGAAAAACTCCTTAAAGCTGTCAAGGAGAAAAGATCAACCACTTACAAAAGGAAACCAATTAAAATAACCTCAGATATCTCAGTGGAGAAAATTACAGCAAGAAGAGCTGCTATGCCCTAAAGACAAACAATTATCATCCAATTATACTGTACCCAGCTATGCTTTCCTTCATAACTGAAGGCCAAATTAAAACCTCCCATACCAAAGAACAACTGAAACAATATATCTACACCAAACCAGCCCTATAAATGACACTTAACGATGTATTACACATAGAAAATCAACAAGACCACAATAAAGGCAAAGAAACCGCACTCAAACTGAGAATCCAAGAACCATAGGAAGAACCCAGTTGCTGCAGCCCCCAAGAAGGGGCATAAAATGGCAGGAACTCCCAAAGAGCTCTCAATTCTAACTCTCAACATTAACGGATTGACTCTCCAATTAAGCGACATAGACTGTCAAGTTGGATTAAGAAGCAAGATCCTTCTATCTACTGCCTTCCAGAGTCTCATATTGCCCATAAAAACAAACACATTTTCAATGTGAAAGGCTGGAACAAAATCTACCAAGCAAACGGCCCACATAAACAGGCGGAAGTTGTAAGCCTAATAACAGATAAAATAGACTTCAAATTAAAATTAGTGAGAAGAGATAAGGAAGATTGCTACATACTAATTAAGGGATCTCTCCTTCAGGAGAATATTACAATTTGAAATATCTATTCGCCAAACAACCAAGCACTCAAATTTCTTCAAGAAACACTACTTTCCCTCAAATCTGACATAAATCCAAAGACATTAATTGTTTGGGACTTTAACACACCACTTTCCCCACTAGATAGATCAACTCGGCAAAAACTCAACACAGAAACTGCATATCTAAACACCTGCATAGATTAACTAGATTTAACAGACATCTACCGAATATTTCACCCAGCAGCATCAGAATACACGTTTTTCTCAGCAGCTCATGGCACATTTCCCTAAATAGACCACACTTTAGGTCACAAAGCAAACTTTTCCAAATTCAGAAACATAGAAGTTATACCTTGCATTCTCTCACACAACAAGGTAATAAAATTAGAACTCACCACCAAAAGCCACCGAAGAAAGTCCTGTAACACATGGAGGCTGATAAACACACTGTGGAATGACCAGTGGGTCATGAAAGACATTACAAAGGAAATTCAAATATTCATGATATTCAGCAAAGATGAACACACAAATTACCACCTACTCTGGGACACAGCAAAGGCAGTACTTAGAGACAAGTTTATAGCCCTGAGTTCCAACACAAACAACTTGTAGATATCTGAAACCAACAATTTAATGAGACATCTGAGAGCCTCCTTGAATAAGAGCAGGAAGATAATACATAATCCAGTAGATGGAAAGAAATGATTTATATTAAATCAGAATTAAAGAATTAGAATCCAAAAATACCATAGAAAGAATCAACAAAAGAAAGAGTTGATTCATTGATAAAATTAACAAAATTGACAGAACTTTAGCAAATCTTACCAGAAAAATAAGAGAACACACCCAAATAAATACACTCAGAGATGACAATGGACACATCACCACAGAAACAACCAAGATTCAGAACATTATAAGGGAATACTTCTCAAAACTTTATGCTAATAAGTTTGAGAACTTGGCAGAAATGGACCTTTTCCTAGCAAATATTGACATGCAGAAACTAAACCAAAATGAGTTAAACCATCTTAACAGGCCCATATCCAACATTGAAATAGAAACAGCAGTAAGAATCTTCCCATCTAACGAAAGCCCAGATCCCGATGGATTTACAGTGGAATTCTACAAGGCCTTCAAAGAAGAGCTCACACCAACACTCCTCTAACTCTTCAATGAAATTGAAAGAGAAAGTTAACTACCTAACTCATTCTATGAAGCCATCATAACCCTCATCCCAAAACCAGGCAGGGAGTCTTCAAAGAACGAGAACTATAGACCCATTTCTTGGATGATCTTTAATGCAGGAATTCTCAACAGACTTTTGGCCAATCGACTTCAATAATTCATCCAAAAAATCATACACCTCTATCAAACAGGATTCATTTCATGCAAAGTTGGATCAATATACACAAATCAATTAATATAATTCATCACATCAAAAAGAGCAAAGACAAGAACCACATGGTTATCTCAATAGATTCAGAAAAAGGATTTGACAAGATCCAACACCCCTTCTGCAAAGATTAGGAATCCAGGGAACATTCCTAGGTACAACAAAGGCTCTACATGACAAACCTACAGCCAGCATTATACTTAATGGTGAAAAACTAAAGCCATTTCCTCTTAACTCAGGAATGAGACAAGGATGTCCACTGTCTCCACTTCTCTTCAATTTAGAATTAAATGCCTAGTTAAACCATAAAACCAGATGCAAACATTAGAGGGATCCAAATAGGGGAAGAAGAAGTAAAACTCTCCCACTTTGTAGATGACATGATCTTGTATTTAAAGAATCCCACGGACTCCACTCTCAAATTACTCAAGCTGATTCAAAATATTGGTAAAGTAGCAGGGTATAAATTTAACCCTCAAAAATCAATGGCTTTTCTGTATGCCAACAATGAGAAAAGCGTGCTGAAAACCAGAAAACAACTCTATTTGTCATAGCCCCACAAAAATTAAAATACCTAGAAATTAACATACCCAAAGAAGTGGAGGATCTCTATGATGAAAACTTTAAAAACTTGAAAAAGGAAATCAAAACAGAACTTAGAAAGTAGCAAAAAAAAACTCCCATACTCCTGCATTAGAAGGATCAACATCGTGAAAATGGCAAAACTTCCCAAGGCTATCTAAAATTCAATGTGATACCTATCAATATTCCAACATAATTCTTCAAGGAAATAGAAAAGACAATCCAAAAATTCATATGGAACAATAAAAGACCCTGAATAGCAAAAACAATCCTTAACAGAAAGAACAGTGCTGGAGGAATATCAATACCAAATTTCAAACACTACTACAAAACCATTGTAATCAAAA
Organism: Dipodomys merriami; assembly: GCF_024711535.1. Classification (NCBI taxonomy): domain Eukaryota; kingdom Metazoa; phylum Chordata; class Mammalia; order Rodentia; family Heteromyidae; genus Dipodomys; species Dipodomys merriami. Next base: position 8,459,115 of record NW_027206102.1, read on the forward strand.
TGCTTGGCGCTGGCATAAGAACAGACCTCAGGACCAATGGAATAGAATTGAAAACCCAGAAATAAACCCACAGACCTATAGACATCTAATATTTGATAAGGGAACTAAAAAAATAGAATGGAAGAAAGACAGCCTCTTCAGTAAATGGTGCTGGCAAAATTGGTTAATCACTGGTAGAAAATCAAAAATAGATCCATAATGTCATCCTGCACCAGAATCAAATCCAAATGGATCAAGGACCTCGGAGTCAAAGCAGGCACTCTGAAAACATTGCAGGTCTGAAATCATTACTAGGTCTCCTTGGCATAAGCCTAAAGTTTCTTAAAAGAGACACAGAAACACAACAAATCAAAGAAAATTTGGAAAAATGGGATTGCATTAAGTTGCAGAGCTTCTGCATGGCAAAGGATATAGCTAGCAAGATCAATAGAAAGCCTACTTATTGGGAGAAGATATTCACTAGCCATACAATGGACAAGGTTCTCATATGTGAACTATACCTGGAACTTAAAACATTAAATCCCCCAACAACAAATCCTCAAAGAAAAAAACTGTCCAATAAATAAGTGGGCTACATTGCAACAATGAGATGTACAAGTCATTATGTCGAAAATGAATTTTACAACTTTCATGGGAGGGTGAGGAGGATTGGGGGGAGGGGGGAAGATGGGAAGGGATGGGAAGGGTAAACAAAGGAGGAGGCTAAAATGCTTGATAAGAAATGTACTCATTATCTTGCCCATGTAATTTAAACTCCTCTGTACAGTATTTTCAAAATAAAAATACATAAATAAATAAAAACAAGAGGGCAAAAGACTTACGGAGAAAATTCTGTGAAGAGGAAAGAAGGATTGCCAATAGACACATGAAGAAATGCCCGACCTCACCAGAAATAAGAGAAATGCAAGAGTAGTTCCGGGAAGATGGCGGAGGAGAAGCTGGAATCTGAACAAGCTCTCACATAGAAAGCAGTTTTAGAGTTCCAGTGAACAGTCCTAAGCCAGAGAATCACACCAAGTGTGCCATCACAGGACAGAGAGTTAGACAAGAGAGGGGAAGCCAAGGCAAAAAGACACATCTGAGTGCCTGCCAGCAGCTGCCGCGGCGGCGGCGAGGTCGCAGCGGCGACCGCAGCGGCGGCCATACCTGAGCGTTCACACAGAGAGTCCGGGACGAAGGAGCCAGACACAGCGGGCGAGAGGATTATACTCAACACCAGCAAGAACTGACAAGGAGCGGACATCTTCATCCTGCAGTTTGCAAACCAGAGACGACCCAGGATCCAAGACTCTGCGTGAGGAGAAGCCTGACATCCTCAATCCTTCTCAGGGAGCAGAGCAGGGAAGGCCACCCCTCCCCCCCCCAGCACCGGTGATCTCCATCTTGGATACCGACAAAGCTCAGAGGAGCTGCTAGCTCCAACTCAGGCCTTGGAATAAAACGAGTCATTTAGCAGGTCACAAGAACTTAATGGCGAAGTGACCTGCCAGACTCAGCTCCATCCAGGGAAAAGTCACCCAGCTCAGGCGCCAGCCATTGGAGTGGCTTTCCTCACTGGGTAACCAGAGCCAGAGGCTGCCCCTCCCTCTAGCAGCCTCAACAATCAATTGAAAAACAGAAACCTTGAGAATGGCTCCAGGCTGGGCTCTGTGGGTTTTTCACAAAATAGCCCCAGGGAAAAGCTACTGTGTGTTGAAAGGCCTCAACTCTACCAGAACCTAGCCTCATCACCCCTCTTTTGTGATTCTCAAAGCAGATCACCCTCCCAGAAAACTAACCTGGGAGGGGGATCTCAAAATCTTGGGTAAAGCAGAGCATTTTTCTGCCTGTTCGAACAAACTGACTTAAGAAACCAATCAAGCCACAGGACCTCAAGCTGACCAGAGACTCCAACAAGAGGCTGGTTACAGACAAAAGGGAGATACAGGATTCTTCCCACCCCTCCAAAAAAAATCAAAAAAAAATCAAAGAACTTTTTCTGTTTTTCTTCTATTCTTTTTTCTTTTTTTTTTTTTTTTTTTGGTACCTTATATATATAAAAAATTTTTTTCCTTTTCTAAAACTTTTATTAATCTTTAATTATTGCCTTTTTTGCAAAAATAAGTGTTTACCAGGAACTTTTTTTCCCTCTTATAATTTTTATTTTAGGAATTCATGAATGTACGTTTTCCTTTCTTTTCTTGTCTTCTTTCTCTTTTTCTTTCTTTCTTAATTATATTTTTGGTTTTTGTCTAGCTCTACTGAACTTCTGATCTTTTTTTTTCTCCCTTTCTTATCCTTTTAACCTTATCCTCTCTTTTGTTCTTCTGTATGTGACTTAACTCTTGTCCGGCACATCCTCAGATAAACCCATAGTTAACTAGTAGACCCTATCCCCCATTGTTTACACACTTAATCCATAAATTTATTACTCAATCCAAAACCTCTGAGACTTAAATTCCTTAATAGCAGTACTACCTCTTTATACCTATTTTTTTTAAGTTTTTCACATCTCCTCTATCACCCTCCTTTTTTCTCAATATATTCACATTCCTCTCTAAATAGATGGTCTTTCAATATCCATAACTATATTAATTTTTACGTTTCTATTTTTTTCTGGTCTCTTTTCATTTCCATTTCCCTTTCTTCTTTTTCTCTCTCTCTCTACTTACATCATACCCAACCTATTTCCTGCATTGAGATTAAGACATAGTTAACTCTCCCTGTGCCTCCCCACACCAATCTATTCCTATTTTTACCCACATCTCTCCCTAACCCTAAAAATTTCTGCTTTTCCAAATTCTTCTCTGCGGTTCGAAGCCCATTAACATATAGTTGTTTGATGTTGAATAGATATATCTGTTGAACTAGATTGTATCTATAGACTATTGACAGTATAAATGCAAACGTTGGTTGATGTTTGCCTTAAGATAGTGTTCTAGCACAAAACTGGTGCTATTTTCATCTCAAATGGGCAGAGTAAGCCGGAAAAACACAAGAAAAATGGCAAATCCGGGTATCTCAATTCCCAATCTTGATAATCAGGGGTCAGATCAGATAATGAACTATCCAGAGGAATGTTCCCAAATAGCTCTACAAACACTGGTGGCAAACATGATAAATGAGAAGTTTGACAACTTACAAAGGACTCTGTATGAGCGTGATAGGGAGAGAGAGGAGGCATTCCAAAAGTTTATACAGGAATATCATAAGCATGAGGAAGCTACTCAAAAACTGATAGAAGATTTGCATGAACAACTTGAGAATACTCAAAGAGAAAGGGAGGAATGGCGCGAGCAGGCTGAGAACACTCAAAGAGAAATGCAGGAATCCCACGAACGGGAGGAAAGAGAACTGCAGGAATCCCACAAACGAGAGGAAGCTAATCAAAGAGTAATTCAGGAATTGAGAGACCAGGTAGAGAATACACAAAGATCACTAAAGGCATTCATGGAATCCATTAACAAAGAGCTGAAGGAAGTCAGGGAGACCACAAAGGGAATGCTGAATGGAACCCAACCGAAGGAATGGGAGTCCAAAGAAACCATAACCAATCAACTAAGTGATTTGAGAACAAACACTGAACACCAAATTAAGGAACTAAAGAAATTCATACAAGACCTAAAACAGAGCTTCAATAAAGAACTTGAAGCCATCAAAGCTGAACAATTAGAAGGAAAAGAGATAAAAAAACAAAGTAGAGAGTCTTGACAGCAGGTTAGACCATGCAGAAGATCGAATCTCAGGGATTGAAGACAGCCTAGATATTATAGAGAAAGAACATACAACCATCCAAGACAAGTCCAAGAAATATGATAGATATATCAAACACATGGAAGACACCATCAGAAGGCCGAATCTAAGGATAATGGGTGTGGAAGAGCACCTAGAAACAGCAGTTAATGGTCTAGGAAATTTGTGTAACAGGATCCTAGCAGAGAACTTCCCAAACAGATACAAGAAGCTTTTCGAACCACAAATAGACCAGACCAGAATAGGTCATCCATCCGTCACATTAAAATGCACACAAGAACAACTCAGAGCAAGGAAAAGATCCTTAAAGCTGACAAGGAGAATTGGGTAATCACCTATAAAGGGAAACCAATTACAATCACCTCAATTTTCTCATCAAAGACAATCAAAGCAAGAAGAGCCTGGAATGATGTATGCCATGCCCTAAAAACAAACAACTATCAACCAAGAATACTGTACCCAGCTAAACTCTCCTTCATAACTGAAGGCCAAATAAAAACCTTCCATAGCAAAGAAAAATTGAAACAATACATCTCCACCAAACCAGCCCTACAAAAGATTCTTAAAGATATCCTACACATAGAAAACCAACAAGACCGCAACAAAGACCAAGAAACTGCACCCAAACTGAGACTTCAAGAACCATAGGAAGAACCCAGTTTTCGCAGCCCCCAAGAAGGTGGATAACATGGCAGGAACTCCCAAATATCTCTCCGTCCTATCTCTTAACGTTAACGGACTGAACTCTCCAATTAAGCGACATAGACTGTCTAGTTGGATTAAAAAACAAGACCCTTCTATCTGCTGCCTGCAGGAGTCACATCTTGCCCGTGAAAACAAACACATTTTCAATGTCAAAGGCTGGAACAAAATCTACCAAGAAAACGGCCCCCATAAACAGGCGGGAGTTGCAATCCTAATATCTGATAAAATAGACTTCAAATTAAAATTCGTGAGAAGAGATAAGGAAGGTCGCTACATACTAATTAAAGGATCTCTCCTTCAGGAGGATATTACAATTCTAAATATCTATTCGCCAAACTATGGAGCACCCAAATTTATCAAAGAAACACTAATTTCCCTCAAATCCCATATAGATCCAAAGACATTAATTGTTGGGGATTTTAACACACCACTCTCCCCACTACATAGACCTACTCGGCAAATCTCAACAGAGAAACCGCAGATCTAAACAGCTTCATAGATCAAATAGACTTAACAGACATCTACTGAACATTTCACCCAGCAGCATCAGAATACACATTTTTCTCAGCAGCACATGGAACGTTTTCTAAAATAGAACACATTTTAGGCCACAAAACAAACTTGTCTAAATTCAGAAACATTGAAGTTATGCCTTGCATTCTCTCTGACCACAAGGGAATAAAATTAGAACTCAACACCAAAAGCCACCAAAGAAAGTCTGGTATCACATGCAGGCTGAACAACACGCTGCTGAATCAAGAGTGGGTAATGAAAGAGATTAGAAAGGAAATTCAAATGTTCATGCTATTTAACAAAAATGAACACACAAATTACCAGCTCCTCTGGGACGCAGCAAAGGCAGTACTCAGAGGCAAGTTTATAGCTCTGAGCTCCTACATCAACAAATTGGAGAGATCTGAAACTAACAATTTAATGACACATCTAAACCTCCTTGAGAAAGAGCAGCAAGATAAACCCCAATCCAGTAGACGGAAAGAAATAATCAAAATTAAATCAGAATTAAATGAATTAGAATCCAAAAAAACTATAGAAAGAATCAACAAAACAAACAGTTGGTTCTTCGAAAAACTTAACAAAATTGACAGACCCTTAGCAAATCTTATCAGAAAAAGAAGAGAACATACCCAAATTAATAAACTCAGAGATGAGAATGGAAACATCACCACGGATACAACCATGATTCAGAACATCTCAAAACTTTATGCTAACAAGTTTGAGAACTTGACAGAAATGGACCTTTTCCTAGCAAATATTGACATGCCAAAACTAAACCAAGATGAATTAAACCAGCTTAACAGGCCCATATCAAGCATTGAAATAGAAACAGCAATAAGAGACCTCCCAACTAAGAAAAGTCCAGGACCAGATGGTTTTACAGCGGAATTTTACAAGACCTTCAAAGCAGAGCTCACACCAATACTCCTCCAACTCTTCAATGAAATTGAAAGAGAAAGCTCACTACCCAACACATTCTATGAAGCCATCATAACCCTCATCCCAAAACCAGGCAGGGACTCATCAAAGAAAGAGAACTAGAGACCCATTTCTTTGATGAACATTGATGCAAAACTTCTCAACAAAATTTTGGCCAATCGACTTCAACAATTCATCCAAAAAATCATACACCAAGATCAAACAGGATTAATTTCAGGGATGCAAAGCTGGTTCAATATACGCAAATCAATTAATATTATTCATCACATCTACAGGAGCAAGAATAAGAACTACATGGTTATCTCAATAGATGCAGAAAAAGCATTCTACATGATCCAACACCCCTTTATGTTGAAGGTTTTGGAAAAATTAGGAATCCATGGAACATTCCTCAATACAATAAAGGCTGTATATGACAAACCTACAGCCAGCATTATACTCAATGGTGAAAAACTAAAGCCATTTCCTCTTAACTCAGGAACAAGACAAGGATGCCCACTCTCTCCATTTCTCTTCAATCTAGTATTAGAATGCCTAGCTACAGCAATAAGACAAGATGCAGACATAAAGGGGATCCAAATAGGGAAAGAAGAAATAAAACTCTCCTTCTTTGCAGATGACATGATCTTGTATTCAAAGAATCCCATAGACTCCACTCCCAAATTACTCAAGCTGATTCAAAACTTGGCAAAGTAGCAGGTTATAAAATTTATCCCCAAAAATCAATGGCTTTTCTGGATGCCAACAATGAGAAAAGTGTGGCTGAAAATAGGAAAGCAACTCCATTTGTAATAGCCCCACAAAAATAAAATACCTAGGAATTAACTTAACTAAAGAACTGACGGACCGCTATGATGAAAATTTTAAAATCTTAAAAAAGGAAATTAACACAGAACTTAAAAAATGGCAAAACCTCCCTTGCTCCTGGATTGGAAAGATTAACATCGTGAAAATGGCTAAACTTCCCAACGCCGTCTACAAATTCAACGCAATACCTATCAAACTTCCAACCTCATTCTTCAAGGAAATAGAAGAGGCAATCCAAAAATTCATATGGAACAATAAAAGACCCCGAATAGCAAAAACGCTCCTCAATGGAATGAACACTGCTGGAGGAATATCAATACCAAATTTCAAACTCTACTATAAAGCCATAGTAATCAAAACAGCTTGGTATTGGCATAAGAACAGACCTCAGGACCAGTGGAATAGAATTGAAAACCCAGAAATGAACCTACAGACCTCTAGCCATCTAATCTTTGATAAGGGAGCTAAAACAAAATAGAATGGAAGAAAGAGAACCTCTTCAGTAAATGGTGCTGGCAAAATTGGTTAACTACATGTAGAAAACTAAACTAGATCCTTATATATTACCCTGCACCAGAATCAACTCCAAATGGATCAAAGACCTTGAACTCAAAGCAGACACTCTGAAAACCTTACAGGAGAGAATAGGAGAAACCCTAGGTCTCCTTGGCTCAGGCCGAAATTTTCTGAATAGAGACCCGGAAACACAACAAATCAAAGAAAGGTTGGACAAATGGGATTGCATAAATTTGCAGAGCTTATGCAGGGCAAATGACATAGCTAGCAAGATCAATAGAAAGCCCACCGATTGGGAGAAGATCTTTACTAGCCATACAATGGACAAGGGTCTCATATCTAAAATATACTGGAACTCAAAAAATTAAACCCCCCAACAACAAATCCTCAAAGAAACAAATGTCCAATAAATAAGTGGGCGAAAGACAAAGAGAAACTTCTCTGAAGAAGAAAGAAGGATGGCCAATAGACACATGAAGAAATGTTCAACATCCCTAGCCATAAAAGAAATGCAAATCAAAACAATATTGAAGTATCACCTCACACCAGTTAGAACGGCAAAAATCAAGAACTCTAACAACAACAGATGCTGGAGGGGATGTGGACAGAAAGGAACCTTACTTCATTGTTGGTTGGAATGTAAACTCGTTCAACCACTTTGGAAAGCAGTATGGAGGTTCCTCAAAAGACTTCACATAGAACTCCCCTATGATCCAGCAATCCCACTTTTGGGCATTTACCCAAATGTTTACAAACAAGACCACACTAAACTACCAGCAAAACTATGTTTATTGCAGCATTATTTACCATAGCTAAGATATGGAACCAACCCAGATTCCCCTCAGTAGATGAATGGATCAAGAAATGTGGTATATATACACAATGGAATTCTATGCCTCCATCAGAAAGAATGACATTGCCCCATTTGTTAGGAAATGGAAAAACTTGGAAAAAATTATATTAAGTGAAGTAAGCCAGTCCCAAAGAAACATAGGTCCCATGGTTTCCCTTATTTGTAATATCTAGTGTATGTATGAGTCAAGTGGAAATGGTCAGATAATGTGATGTCAGGAAAATGAACCCTTAGATGTGTATTTTAAGGTTTTTTCTTTCATGCATGTGTTTCTAACGCATTTATAAGATTATCTCTTTGTTGCTTTGTATGTCCCTCCCCCACAGTATAACCCCTGCTTTCACTATATTTGATGTCATTATAACTTGTGGAGGAGCGGGGAAAAACCAGTTGTTTAAGGATTCAGGTGGACCTGTTGCAACAATGAGAAGTACAAGTTGTCATGTCCAAAACAAGCTTTACAACGTCGGTGCGGCGGGTGTGGGGGAAGGGGGGAGAGGAGAAGGATTGGGAATGGGGGGGTGGGGGGAGGCTGGGAATGTATGTTCACAAATAAAATAAAATTAAATTAAAAAAAAAGAGAAATGCAAATCAAAACAACATGGAGATGCCACCTCACCCCAGTTAGAATGGCCATAGGCAAGAACAATAATAACAGATGCTAGAGGGGATGTTTCCAGAAGGGAACCTACTTCATTGTTATTGGGAGTGTAAACTTGTTCAACCACTTTGGAAAGTTGTATGGAGGTTCCTCAAAAAACTCCTAGAGCTCTCCTATGACCCAGCAATCCCACTTTGGGGCATTTACCCAAATGATCACAAACAAGACCATACTAAATCTTCCAGCACAACTATGTTTATTACAGCATTATTTACCAGAGCTAAGATATGAAACCAATCCAGATGCCATTGAGTAGATGAATGGATCGAGAAAATGTGGTATATATACACAAAGGAATTCTTTGCCTCCATCAGAAAGAATAACAATGCTCCATTTGTTTGGAAATGGAAAGGCTTAGAAAAAATTATGTTAAGTGAAGTAATCCAGCCCCAAAGAAACATAGGTCCCATGTTTTCCCTTGTTCAAGTACCACTTCTGGTTTGCACACACATAGTCTATGTATGAGGGTACGTTCTCCATGTTAAACAAATAGGGTAGTACTCCCTATCTTAACGGGAAAGTTCCACAGTATAACCCTATGCCCACATTAGAGGGTGTACAATTTTCTTGGAGCTCATTAGTTTACCCAGGAGAAATATAAATATTCATAAATTTTGGAGCTAATTAGTAAATATCTGAATTAACACTAGATCCTAGATGTTGTGTTATTACAAGTCAACATTGTATTATTGTTACATAAGAATCCTTCCCTACTTGCCAATGTGTAAGAGAAAATGAAAGAAAGGCATTAAAGCAAAATGCCTTATCTTTTTAGGAATTTAATCCTAGTGATGAGGGTAATGTCTGAACTCTTCCATTCAATAAAAGCTTGAATTTTATCAGAGCACTTCCTACATATAAGAATTTGTGGCAGTTTGAATGATAGGGTTATTTCATCATGGAGATATCACCAAAACACTGTTCTTACTGAACTTGTCTATACCTTTTTAGTTTTCAAATCCAAATAGCATATTTCCTTCAATATCTCTGTAACAGTTTTGAACTTTTCTTCCTGCAAATTCTTTCCTTTCTTTACTTCCGTACATCTGCGTTTATTACTTTCTTGTTTCCTTATATATCTCATTCTTCCAATCTTGTCCACACTGGTACTCACATTGTTCAGAATTGTGTCAGAACTTTCCCTTAACTCTTCCCTTTAATAATGCCCCCAATTTTATTATTCTTTTTCATATAAACTTTACAACTATCAGAGTTTTTTTTCTCCCTAAATCCATCATTTCCACCTGCAATCCCTATCACCAAGAATATCACTAACACAGTTGCCTGGCCAGAGATGTAGAACACTTTAGATTTCTTCTTACCCTTCTGCTCTCACCCATTAGTGAAGATGAATGATCAAGATTTTCTGAGTTTCTGTCACTAATATGATTTCTATGTACTTCTTTTTATGCCCCTGACACCAGCCTGTTTCATGTAATCATCACTGGTCACCTAGATTTAAGCAACCTTTTACAAAGTATGTTTTTCCCCATAGTCTTTTCTTATTGGCCCTTTCCATCACCAAATTACTTCTGCTTGTAAGCACACAGAGTGAAGGGCTCAGACACAAATTCTAGTATCATTATTTACTCATTAAATTGACTACTGGCCTTACATTTCTCATCTGTAAATGGATGTAATCTACCAGAAATCTTGAAGAATATATTTGTTGGCTTATAGAGCAAAAAAAAAAAAAAAAGAAAAGAAAAGTGAAGAGTCCTTACATTTTCCCCCTTAGCTTACAAATAAGGAAAGTGTCAAATTCAGTGTGTTGGTATAGAGTCACAAATTTTTTCATGCAGAAATAAAAATAAATTTTCCTCCTGGCTCTAAGGACCGTGTCTTTTTAATGTAACTCCAGATATTTAAGTGGTATTATGAAATTGTGTCATGTCTTTACAGCTATATTGAAGAATATGTCATTGGAAAACATTGGTTATTGAATAGTGTCTTTATGAGAATGGTATTTGAACTAATCACACTAAGTTGAAAACTACATCTTAGTCCATCAAAATTTTTCTTATTGCTTTATTTGTTGCCAAGAGTTCTTAATAAATTTATACATAGATTTTCTCCAGTAAACTGGATGGAAACTAAAACTGATCATGGATTTCTGCCTAATGAGTGAAGTATGCTTCTTGAGGCATGTGTTGTTAACTTCTAGGGATATATAACTAAGCCAATGGCTATGTGGGTAGTTAAAGGCTTTCTCCTAAATTCCTAAGGCTAGAACAAACAAGATCATTTGTAACAGAAAGCACTCAGCTTATTATATTTTATCTATGTGGGATAATCAACATGTGCAAATAAGCAATTTTATTTATAAGAAAACAATAGTACCAAGAAATGTGAGTATATTTAGAGAGACTGAAAGAATAACATTAGGGTTTTTACTGTCTCACCTGTTTATGTGATTGTATTTCTTGGTATTGAGACTCTCCTCTTATTATTCTTATTGTATTAATCCAATGCTTTTTAGTACTATGTATTCAATGTGGGAAATCTGGCTTAAAAGATGTCTAAAAATTTTTCCTTTTTAATCACAACCTTGTCATTATCAGGCTACACTGTGGTCATCATCATCTTCATAAAAATTATTATTAGAATCATAAGTGCTAACTATTGAACATATGATACCTGTCTATGATTTTGCAATATTTGTATTATGATTAATAATTTTAATATTACCACTGTGCATGCATACATGTTAAAATTTTGAATAAATAAACAAAAAAAAAACTAAGCCATATCAGGTAGCTTGACTATGTGCTTATAACAAATTATTCAATAGATTTTTGAGGCATTGCAAATTCCTAACCAGTATGAATTATCTTCCTCTCTCCCTGTCATTACACACGAATATTTAAGAGTTTGAACAGAATTTTTTCAAGTAATATACAAGAAACGTTACCACAATATAATGCGTATATCTAAAATTCCCTTGAAATTAATAAACTGTACTTTCTATTGAAATATTAGTTATTTTATACTAGGAAACTTTTCGAAAAATAGACAGCCTATCTTTGAAATAAAAAAAAATAGTTGAATAAAGGTTTCAGAGGGAGTTCTGGGATGATGGCAGAGGAGAAGCTGGAGGCTAAACAAGCTCTCACATAGAAAGCAGTTTTTGTTCCAGTGAATAGTCCTAAGCCAGATAATCACACCAAGTGTGCCATCACAGGACAGAGAGTTAGGCCAGAGAGGGAAAATCCAGGCAAGGAGACAGATCTGAGCACTTGCCAGCTGCTGTAGCTGAGGCAACAGCGCGGCAGCTGTAGCCACCATACCGGCAAAATAGAGAGTCCCGAACAAAGGCCCTAGAGGCAGCAAGAACTGACAAGGAACAGACATCGTCATCCTGCAGTTTGCTCACCGACCAGAGAGGACACAGGAACCAAGATTCCGGCGTGAGCAGAAGCCTGACATCCTCACTCCTTCTCAGGGTTCAGAGGAAGGAAGGCCACCCCTCCCCTCGCCATTACCAGAGATCTCCATCTTTGATACTGACAAAGGCCTGGCTGAGCAGCTAGCTCTAACTCAGGCATTGGAAGAAAACAAGAGTAATTTAGTAGATCACAGGAACCTAATCTGACCTGATAGGCTCAGCTCCACCCAGGGAAAAGTCATCCAGAACAGGGTGCAAGCCCCAGGAGTGGATTTCTTCGCTGATTACACAGAGACAGAGGCTGTCCCTCCCTACAGCAGCCTGGAAAATCAATTGAAATACAGTAAACATAAATCCTGAAAAAGGCTTCCGGCTGGACTCTGTGAGTGACTCAGAAGCTAGCCCCTCAGGGAAAAGCTACTATTTGCTGAAAAGCCTCAACTCTACCCAGAACCTAGCCTCAACACAGCATCTCTAAAGTAGAGGAAACAGCCATCTCCCTCTTTTGTGATACTCAAAGCAGATCTCCCTCTGGGAGGAGGATCAAAAAATCCTGGGTAAGCAGAGCATTTTTCTCCCTGCTTTTACTAACCGACTTAAAAAAACCAACCAAGCCACAGCAAATTCAAACACCACAAGCAGACCAGAGACTCCAACTAGAGACAGGTTAAGGACACAAGGAAGATATAGGATTTTCCCATTCGCCCCAAAAAATCAAAGAACTTTATTGTACCTTTATTAAAAATTTTTTTCTAAAACTTTTTAAAAATTTGTAATATTGAACTTTTTTTGAAAAAAAAATTTCTATTAACTTTTTTCTTCCTCTTATAATTTTTATTTTAAAGGTATAAGTGTGTGCTTTTTTTCTTTTTTTTTTCTTTTTCGTTTAGCGCTACTGACCTTTTGATATTTTTTTCTTTCCTTCTCATTCTTTGAACCTTTTCTTCTCTTTTATTCTTTGCATGACTTAATTGCTCTTCTGCTCATCCTCAGATATACCCGTAGTTGATTATTAGATCTTATCCCCCATTGTGTACACATTTAATCCAGAAATGTATTACTCAATTTAAAACCTTTTAGACTTAAATTACTTAATAATAGTACTACCTCTTTATATTTATATAATATTTTAAGCATTTTTAAAGTTTCCCACATCTCCTTTTCATCCCTACCCTTATCTTATCCTATCTACATTCTTCTCTGAACATTACGTTTTTAAATTTGAATATTTTTTAAGTTTTAAAGTGTTTCACTTTTTAATTTTTAATATTTGTTCTTCTATTTTTGTCTCTTTTTATATCTTTATCTTCTTTTCTTTTCTCTCTCTCTACTATCATTCTATCCAACCTAGTTCCCACTTTCAGATTAAGAATTAGTTAAGTTAACTCACCCTCTGCCATTCCATATCCTTCTATCCCTATTTTTACCCACATCTCTCCAAACCTAATAATTTCTACTTTGCCAAAATCTTCTTTGTGGTTCATAACCCATTAATACATAGTTGTTTGATGTTGAATAGATATATCCATTGAACTAGAGTGTATCTGCAGACTTTGACTGAGCAACTACAGACGTTGGTTGATGCTTACCTTAAGATAGTGATCTAGCACAAAACTGGTGTTACTTTCATCCCAAATGGGCAGAGCAAGCAGGAAAAACACAAGAAAAATGGCAAGTCTGGGTATCTCAACTCCCACTCATGATAATCTGTAGACAGAACAGATAATAATCCAGAGGAGAGTTCCCAAAAAGCTCTACAAACACTACTGGTAAACATGGTAAATGAAAAGATTGAAAACCTACAAAGGACTCAGTATGAGCATGATTAGGAGAGAGAGGAGGCAAAAAAAGGCCAATACAGAAATATCATGAGCATGAGGAAGCTACTCAAAGATGATACAGAATTGCGTGAGCAGCTTGAGAGCACTCAAACAAAAATAAAGGAATGGTGTAAGCAGGCTGAGATCAGTCAAAGAGAGCTACAGGAATCGCATGAACGGGAGGAGGCTAATCAAAGAGTAATACAAGAATTGAGAGACCAGGATGAGAATACACAAAGATAATTAAGGCATTCATGGAAACCATAAGTGGTGAATTAAAAGAACTCAAGGAGTCCACAAAGGGAATACTGAATCTAACACAGAAGAAGGAATGGGAGTCCAAGGAAACCATAACCAATCAACTAAGTGATTTGAGAATAAACACTGAACACCGAATTAAGGAAGTAAAGAATTCCATACAAGATCTAATACAAAGCTCCAACAAAGAATTTGAAGCCATCAAAGCTGACCAACTAGAAATAAAAGAAAAAAAAACAAAGTAGAAAGTCTTGATAATAGGTTAGAACTTGCAGAAGATTGAATCTCCAGGATTGAAGACAGCATGGATATTATGGAGAAAAAACATATAACCATCCAAGACAAATCCAAGAAATATGATAGATCTATTCAACATTTGGAAGACACCATCAGAAGGCCTAATCTGAGGATAATGGGTGTAGAGGAGCACTTAAAAACAAGTTAATGGTCTAGGAAATTTGTTTAACAGGATCCTAGCAGAGAACTTCCCAAACATGAAAAAAGATAGACCTATTCAGATACAATAAGTTTTAGGACTCCAAATAGACCAGACCAGAATAGGACATCCCACTGTCACATTATAATCCACAATGGATCAATTCAGACCAATGAAAAGATCCTTAAAGCTGTCAAGGAGAAAAGATGAATCACCGATAAGGGGAAACCAATTAGAATCACCTCAAATTTCTCATCAAAGACAATCAAAGCAAGAAGAACCTGGAATGATGTATGCCATGCACTACAGACAAACAACTATCAACCAAGAATACTGTACCCAGCTTACTCTCCTTCATAACCGAAGGTAAACTAAAAACCTTCCATACCAAAGAACAACTGAAACAATATATATCCACCAAACCAGCCCTACAAAAGATTCTTAATGATTTTCTACACAGAGAAAACCAACAAGACCGTAATAAAGGCCAAGAAATCACACCCAAACTGAGCATCCAAGAACCATAGGAAGAACCCAGTTGCTGCAGCCCCCAAGAAGGTGCACAAAATGGCAGAAACTCCCAAATACCTCTCAGTTCTATCTGTCAACATTAACGGACTTAACTCTCCAATTAAGCAACATAGACTGCCCAGATGCATTAAAAAGCAACATCCTTCTATCTATTCCCTTCAGGAGTCACATCTTGCCCATAAAAACAACATTTTTAACATGAAAGGCTGGAACCAAAGCAAACAGCCCCCATAAACAGGCGGGAGTTGCAATCCTAATATCAGGTAAAATAGACTTCAAATTAAAATTAGTAAGAAGTGATAAAGAAGGTCACTACATACTAATAATTAAGGGATCTCTCCTCCATGAGAATATTACAATTGTAAATACCTATTCAAACAAAGGAGCACCCAAATTTATCCAAGAAACACTACTTTTCCTCATATCCCACATAGATCCAAAGACATTAATTGTTGGGGACTTTAACACACCAATTTCCCCACTAGATAGATCAACTCGAGAATTGGCAGATCTAATCAACTTCATAGATCAACCAGTTTTAACAGACATCTACTGAATATTTCACCCAGCAGCATAAGAATGCACATTTTTCTCAGCAACACATGGAACATTTTCCAAAATAGTCCACATTTTAGGCCACAAAGCAAACTTGTCCAAATTCAAAAGCATTGAACTTATACCTCTCAGACTACAAGGGAATAAAATTAGAACTCACCACCAAAAGCCACCAAAGAAAGTCCTGTAACACATGGAGGCTGAACAACACACTGCTGAATCACGAGTGGGTCATGGAAGATATTAGAAAGGAAATTCAAATGTTCATGATATTCAACAAAAATGAACACACAAATTACCAGCTCCTCTGGGACACAGCAAAGGCAGTACTCAGGGGCAATTTTATAGCTCTGAGTTCCTACATCAACAAAGTGGAAAGATCTGAAACCAACAGTTTAATAAGGCATCTGACCCTCCTTAAATAAGAGCAGCAATATAAGCACCAATCCAGTAGAAGGACAGAAATTATTAAAATTAAATCAGAATTAAATGAATTAGAATCCACAAAAAAACCATAGAAAGTATCAACAATAAAAGACTTGGTTCTTCTAAAAAATTAACAAAATTGACAGACCCTTAGCAAACCTTATCAGAAAAAGAAGAGAACAACCCAAAAAAATAAACTCAGAAATTAGAATAGAAACATCACCGGAGAAACAACCAAGATTCAGAACATTATAAGAGAATACTTCTCAAAACTTTATATTAATAAATTTGAGAACTTGGCAGAAATTGACCTTTTCCTGGCAAATATTGACATGCTGAAACCAAACCAAGATGAGTTAAATCATTTTAACAGGCCCATATCAAGTATTGACATAGAAACAGCAATAAGAGTCCTCCCATCTAAGAAAAGTCCAGGACCAGATGGTTTTATGGCAGAATTCTACAAGGCATTCAAAGCACAGCTCACACAAATACTCCTCCAACTCTTCAATGAAATTGAACGAGAAAGTGCACAACCAAACTCATTCTATGAAGCCATCATAACCCTCATCCCAAAACCAGGCAGGGACTCATCAAAGAAAGAGAACTATAGACCCCACCTTGCAAATCTTTCTTGGTTTCTTTCCTTCCTTCCTTTTTAGTGCTGGGGATTGAACCCAGGGCCCTGTGCATATTAAGGAAGTTCCATAATACCAAGCAATATGGTCATTTCAATCGCTCCAATTTCACTCTTCAATTAACTGGTACCTTGCTCCTGATACTTTACGTTCCTTGATCATAATATTTAGAGATTATTGAACTTCATAAGATTTTCTTCATTTTACAGAATATTTGTATTCTCCCTTCCTATGTATCAAGATACTGAGCAATAAGGATTTTCTTGAACTCCCCAGGCAGAGTTCATGGCTCACCATCAGGTTTTATTTTACCATGTATATCATTATATTATTACATTTATAGTAACAACTCACTTAAATAATTGTTTCTCTTCTTCAGTCTACTGGTAGATCCATGTCCAATCCTAGCTTTTATATAAACAGGAATAGAATTTTTCTCGTCTTATTTTCCACTTTTTGACATGGTGCAAATTTTCCTGATCGTGTAGAATTGTTTTTATCCATGAATATTTTTTCAGAACATTTCTGCATATTGTGCATAATACACTAAAGAGATTTCCAGCCAAAGAAAACAACTCAGAATTCTAGAGATTAATGACTGTACTCTGGGTTCTTGTGCACTTGGCACTGGATTTGGCATCTCAGTGTTACAGCAATATATATATATATATATATATATATATATATATATATATATATATATATATATATATATATTGAAAGTTGCTTTCTTTTTGGTTTCCCATTTTCAGCTATATGAAGCATTTAAGGTGCATAGCAAGTTAACCATGGAAATATTAGCTGGTAATCTTTTTAAAAATATTTTTATTGTAAAGAAACTGTAGAGGGGTTACAGGGTTCAGTTACAGCATGGTAATGAGTACATTTCCTGTCGAGCATTGTTACCCCATCCTCTGTTTTCCCCCTACATTCCCTTCCCTCCTTACTTCCCCAACTCCTCCTTCCCCCTACCCTGAAGTTGTGAAGTTAGTTTGCAACACAGTTTATTGTACTTCTCATTGTTACAATTGGTCAACCTGTATCCTTGTTTCAGCATTTTGTTGTTTCCCTTCCCCTTCCCAAATTAGAAAAATGTGTATACATGATGTAGAGAACTGGAATCAAATGCAGTGACAACAGAGGATATGTGAGCTAGTAATCTTTAACTTTCAAATTCAAAAACAAAAATAAGCAATGAATGATAAAATTTGTTCATAAGGGAACCCCCAGCCTTCCGTTTGATACTCTGATTCTTCCATTAAAATAAAATATTGTTAGAATCAAGTTCTGATCCAGGCTAAAATGCTAATACACGTGGAAATGATGACGTTGAGTTGGTATTAGTTAAATATGCCTTCCTATTAATGAAATAACATGGAAAATGTTTTTACAAAAACTGGATGATAGTAAGAGGGATTTTCGACAAAAGCATTATAATGGATAAGGTGTGTAAAAGTGACAAAACTGGAACTTTATGCTGGGAAAAATATAAACTTTATGGGGAGGATTAACGTACTGTTTTAGATGAGCCAAGTTAAGATAGATCATTATGTAACAAGAAATTTTGTATTTGGTTCTTTCTAACAACTAGCAGATACTTATCTATTTATAAAAAATAAATACTAGAATGAAAAATCCAAATGAACTTTAATGGTGCATTTAATATTTTGGAGACAACAAAATTTTCAGTGTTAGGGACAGTTTAATTAATTATGGAATTTATAAGCACTGGACTCCCATGCAATCATTGTAAGTGATGTTCTTAGAACAGTATGAAATTTCTAAGGATAGGAAATATATGAATGATATAATGAGATGAAAAGTCAACTTATAAAGTAGGCTCACACCTGTATCTTACCTACTCACAAGGATGAGATTTGAGTATGACGGTTCAAAGCCAGCCCCCAGAGGAATATCCATTTGACCACCAAAATGACAGAAATGGGCCTGTAGCTAGTGCTGTGGGGGAAAAAAAGCAGAGAACAATGTGTAGGCCCTGGATTCAAGCTCCAGTTTGGGCAATAAACAAATGAATAATCAAACAAATATATGACCCCAAATTTTAGGAAAATATGCATATGCATATATGCATGGCAGAGGGGTCTAACCGTGGTGTTCCAGTGTTTATATTGTGGAGTTCCAGGATGGGAACATCACAAACATTTAATTAAAGGAAATCAAATGTAACAATATGTTGGAAATGATCTGTACAACTTTGGAGGGATTGAGATAATGAAGGAAAGAGGAAGAAAAATGAGAGAGAGGGTAACAAGTTAGATAAGAAATGTTATCACTACCTTACTTATGTAACTGTAACCCCTCTGTACATCACCTTGACAATAATATTAAAATAAAAAATAAAAACAAAACAAAAGCTTTTATTTATATCATTATATTTAAAAGTATACTTTAAAAGAGTTATAGGCATGTTTTAAATTTCTAATGCGTTGCCCCACTCTACTGGAGTATACTGGAATATGGGGAGAATTACTTACACATGAATCTATGAGTAAGGACCGTAAAAGAATTCCATAAAGAAATGTCAACATGGGCCAAAGGGTCCTACCCATAATACCTTCCTTCTATAGCAAATCCACATAATTTAATCATTTAAATACAAATGATGAACCAACGTCTCCATTTGTAGAAATACATACTTGTGACAAGGATGGAAAAGGCACTGAGACCCAAAGTGAATGATGCACAATTTTAAGGAAGATTCTATAGATAAAGGAATGTGTCCCACACACTTCCAACTGTAAATCTGGGAAAGTCAGTCATCTTTGCCATACTAATAAAAACCACAAAAAAGCTAACTGTGGGATTCAAAAAGATTGCATGAGAACAAGTGTTCATTGTGACAGCACAGTAACTTCAGTGCAAATTACTATGTCTCTCTTTCCTTGCCTTATTCCCACCTCATTCTTGAATTCTGAAGGTGATATTCTGGGGAGCCAGTTCCCTTTGGTCCAGTAATTAATGAAAGTGAACAGGTGAATGGAGATACAATTTCTTCACATAGTTCTTAGTTTCTCATTTTTTATTAAGCTTATGGAGAAATAATGGGATTGCAAAGCACAAGAAAGTCTTAACTTTTCCACTAACTTCTAAAATGTCTGCTGTAAGAACAACAAAATTAACGAAAGAAAAATCTTAGAAACCATATAAAGATATTTGTGTTGTATTGATACCAGGAGAAATTGAAATGTCACATATAAATATCAAATTACATTTACAAAGCACAAACTCTAATTCTTCACTGAGCTAATGTGATAATTACAAATTTATATTTTCCAACAAAATCACCATTGAGAATACCACAGTCAATTTCAATCACAGAAGCAAAGCTGCAATGAACTGCTAAAATTTTTACCTATTCTTTCCTGGAGTTGAGAGGGTTGATTCTGCTGATGTTGACTGTTTGATCCTCTTCCTCCTCACAAATAAGTGTGCCTATCTAGAACAATTTATACCTATATCTTAACTTCATGGGTGTCTAGCCTTTCTGGTTGGATCTTCAGTCTGAGTACCACCTACGGAGCATATATAGTTTATGAACATGGACCATTCCTTAACAAACTAAAACATGCTCTAAAACAGTTCTAACAGAAACATCTGTGATAATGGAAATATTCTATATATGCATTGTCTAACAGACTAGCCACTGGCAATATGTGGCTAATGAATCGTAAATGTGAATAGTGTCTGAAAAATTAATCCTTCCAATTTCAGTTAAATGAAATTTTAAATAATAAGATTCATCTACTCACTTTTAACTGAACAGCTCAGTTTCCAAATAAGGAAGCTGAAGATCTCACAAAGATGATGATAAAATATAATCCAAGTGAAGAATTTTCCATTAGATACTAACTGAATGCCTGTGAATTATCTGAGTTTTCCTGTCTTATAGAATTCAGCCATCGCTCACCTAGATTGACAGCTGGGAGGAAAGGGGTGGGAGATAAACACAAGCTACTTGGGATACTGAAAATTGCTCCTTGAAGATGAGGGTTATGCATGAATCTTTTCTATATTTAGTAGACAGCAAAGTGTGTGGAATCCTGAAGGTAGAAAAATAATGATTGTATTTCAATCAAACAGGTGCTCTTTTTTTTTATCAAAATGGGAGAGAAGTCAGACAGGTCAATTCTATAAATATACCAACAATATAGAGAAAATTTGCTACATTCTATTCCATGATAGGCCCTGGCATAAACGTTGGCACACTGTACATACTCTGTAAATATTCACACACTAAAAAACAGAAATGTAATCTTTTATTACTTTTAAAATACATAGAATATCTTCATAATATATATTTGTAGGCCTATTTTTTCCTTAATTTCTTCCACATCTACATTAAGAAATGCCTCTAAGAAAAAAGTTTTTAGATGTGTTAAATTTGAATTCCATCTATTTATTTTGTTGAATTGTATTCTAGATAGGACTGAGGGCTTAGGGCTAGAAAAATAATAAGTATTCTCAACAAATTGTCATGCCTCCTTTTTAAGGGGAACTAAACGTTTATTAGGAGAAATATATATTGGTCTTAGTAGCTAGGAACATTCAAGAAACAAAAGAAAAAAAAACAATTCCACGGCAGACTCAAGTGTTTGCATATCTTCAAGTGAACACTAGCTGATCTATATTCCACAGTATATTTGCAAGCTTTTTCTAAGCTATTGTCATTCTCCAGAGTAAAGTTCAAGAATGCCTATTTGCTCATTAGAAAGATCGAATTTGCTCAAACTCAGAACCCATTGTTTGTATAGGCTTCACATGGCTATCTGTACTTCACTCAGTGGCACTGAGGGATGGGAGCTACACTTGTAATATATAAATATACACATACACATATCTCACTGGCTTTCACTATTACTGTAAAAATTAAGTCCTTTTTGTCTCTGACTCAAGAGCATCATAAATCGTCTAGCATCCATTAAAGTGTGACAAGTTCATTATTAACTTGCAAGTAGGTTAAATCTCTAGCATCACACAATTCTAAATACTCATATGAAGAAAAATATATACCTAGAGTTTTGGTGTGCTTCTATATTACGAAGCTCTCAATTTTCATCTTATTTGCCCGGAGGAGGCAAAAATGCTTGATAGGAAATGTACTCATTACCTTGTCACGTAACTGTAACCCCTTTGTACAGTATTCTTACAATCAAAAATGTATTGATTTGCATTTTTTTTATGGCTAGGGATGTTGAACATTTCTTCATGTGTCTATTGGCCATCCTTCTTTCTTCTTCAGATAAGTTTCTCTTTTAGTCTTTCTCCCACTTATTTATTGGGCAGTTGTTTCTTTGAGGATTCGTTGTTGGGGGGTTTAATTTTTTGAGTTCCAAGTATATTTTAGATATGAGACCCTTGTCCGTGGTATGGCTAGTAAAGATCTTCTCCCAATCCGTGGGCTTTCTATTGATCTTGCTAGCTATGTCATTTGAACTGCAGAAGCTCTGCAACTTTATGCAATCCCTTTTGTCCAACCTTTCTTTGATTTGTTGTGTTTCCGGGTCTCTATTCAGAAAATTTCGGCCTGAACCAAGGAGACCTAGGGTTTCTCCTATTCCATCCTGGAATGTTTTCAGAGTGTCTGCTTTGAGTTCAAGGTCTTTGATCCATTTGGAGTTGATTCTGGTGCAGGGTGACAACATTGAGATATCATCTCACTCCAGTTAGAACGGCAAAAGTCAAGAACTCTAACAACAACAGATGCTGGAGGGGATGTGGACAGAAAGGAACCTTACTTCATTGTTGGTGGGAATGTAAACTCGTTCAACCACTTTGGAAAGCAGTATGGAGGTTCCTCAAAAGACTTCACATAGAACTCCCCTATGACCCAGCAATCCCACTTTTGGGCATTTACCCAAATGTTTACAAACAAGACCACACTAAAGCTACCAGCACAACTATGTTTATTGCAGCATTATTTACCATAGCTAAGATATGGAACCAACCCAGATGCCCCTCAGTAGATGAATGGATCAAGAAAATGTGGTATATATACACAATGGAATTCTATGCCTCCATCAGAAAGAATGAAATTTCCCCATTTGTTAGGAAATGGAAAAACTTGGAAAAAATTATATTAAGTGAAGTAAGCCAGGTCCAAAGAAACATAGGTCCCATGGTTTCCCTTATTTGTAATATCTAGTATATGTATGAGTCAAGCGGAAAAGGTCAGATAATGTGACGTCAGGAAAATGAACCCTTAGATGTGTATTTTAATGTTTTTTTCTTTCATGCATGTGTTTCCAACGCATTTATAAGATTATCTCTTTGTTGCTTTGTATATCCCTCCCCCACAGTATAACCCCTGCTTTCAATATATTTGATGTCAGTATAACTTGTGGAGGAGATGGGGAAAAACCAGTTGTTTAAGAATACAGGTAGACCTGTTGCAACAATGAGAAGTACAAGTTGTCATGTCCAAAACTAGCTTTACAACGTCGGTGTGGAGGGGGGGAAGGAGAAGGATTGGGATTGGGGGGAGGGGAGAGGCTGGGAAGGGATGTGAAAGGTAAACAAAGGAGGAGACTGCAATGCTTGGTAAGAAATGTACGCATTATCCTGCCCACGTAATTGTAATTCCTCTGTACAGTATATTCACAAATAAAATAAAATTAAATTTAAAAAAATGTACAAAAAGGAAAAAAAAGAAATTGGGCGTCACATATTTCCATTAAAACTAAATTTAAGGCCTGTAATTCTACAGGTTTTTAAGGACCAAATAAGTTGTGGATATGCTCCAAGGCCTTTACGAAAAGCTAATGGAGAGAGATACAAAAGTGGCAGTAGGTAGGTGACCAGAGCATAATTATGTAGCTTTACTTCACTGTTACCATAGCAGGAGTGCAAATCAATATGATTGTTCGTAGTTACAGGACCAGAAGACATACTGGAAACTGACATCAATGAAGGGTCATTCATTATAGGAAAACATAAATCAGAATGCACCAAAGGTTGCAAACAACAGTGTCCAAAAAAGCATCACAGAATGGGATAAAGTTATTGCACGCATATATTTGATAAGTGGTTCACATCAAGAATATATAATGGCTTACTTCACTTAATATAATGTTTTTCCAGGTCTTCCCATTTCCTAACAAATGGGGCAATGTCATTTTTTTCTGATGGAGGCATAGAATTCCATTGTGTATGTATACCACATTTTCTTGATCCATTCATCTACTGAGGGGCATCTGGGTTGGTTCCATATCTTAGCTATGGTAAATAATGCTGCAATAAACAGAATTGTGCTGGTAGCTTTAGTGTGGTCCTGTTTGTGATCATTTGGGTAAATGCCCAAAAGTGGGATTGCTGGGTTATAGGGGAGCTCTATGTGGAGTCTTCTGAGGAACCCCCATACTACTTTCCAAAGTGGTTGAACAACTTTACATGCCCACCAACAATGCAGTGAAGTTCCCTTCTGCCGACATCCCCTCCATCATCTGTTGTTCTTAAGAGTTCTTGATTATAGCCATTGTAACTGGGATGAGGTGGTATCTCAATGCTGGTATGATTTGCACTACTTTTAAGGCTAGACAGGTTGAACATTTCTTCATGTGTGTATTGGCCATCCTTCTTTCCTCTTCAGAGAAGTTTCTCTTTAAGTTTTTAGCCCACTTATTTTCGGGCAGTTGTTGCTTTGAGGATTTGTTGTTGGGGATTTAATTTTGAGTTCCAGGTATATTTTAGATAGGAGACCCTTGTCTGTTATATGCCTAATGCAGATCTTCTCCCAATCTGTGGGCTTTCAATCGATCTTGCTAGGTATGTCCTTTGCCATACAGAAGCTCTGCAGTTTCATGCAATCCCATTTGTCCAAACTTTCTTTGATTTCTTGTGTTTCTGGGTCTCTATTAAGAAAATGTCGCCCTGTGCCAAGGAGGCCTAGGGTTTCTCTGATTGCATCCTGTAATGTTTTCAGGGTGTCTGGTTTGACTCCGAGGTCTTTGTTCCATTTGGAGTTGGTTCTGGTGCAGGGTGATACATAAGGATCTAGCTTAATTTTCTGCAAGTAGTTAACCAATTTTGCTAGCACCATTTACTGAAGAGACTGTCTTTCTTCCATTCTATTTTTTTAGCTCCCTTATCTAAATTTAGATGGCTATAGGTCTGTAGGTTCATTTCTGGGTTTTCAATTCTATTCCATTGGTCCTGAGGTCTATTCTTGTTCCAGTACCAACTTGTTTTGATTATTGTGGCTTTGTAGTGGAGTTTGAAATTTGGTATTAATATTTCTCCAGCACTGTTCTTTCTGTTGAGGACCATTTTAGCTATTCAGGGTCTTTTATTGTTCCATATGAATTTTAGGATAGCCTCTTCTATTTCCTTGAAGAATGAGGATGGAATATTGGTAGGTATTGGATTGAATTTGTAGATAGCCTGGGGAATTATTGCCATTTTCAGGATTTTGATCTTTCCAATCCAGGTGTATGGGAGTTTTTGCCACTTTCTAAGTTCTCTTTTGATTTCCCTTTTCAGGTTTTTAAAATTTTCATCATCGAGGTCCTTCACTTCTTTGGTTAAGTTAATTCCTAGGTATTATATTTTTTGTGGGGCTATTATTAATGGTGTTCCTTTCCTTATTTCAGCCATGCTTTTCTCATTGTTGGCATTCAGAAAGCCATTGATTTTTGATGGTTGATTTTATACCCTGCTACTTTGCCAAAGTTTTGAATCAGCTTGAGTAATTTGGGAGTAGAGTCTGTGGGATTCTTTAATTATAAGAACATGTCATCTGCAAAGAGGGAAAGTTTTACTTCTTTTTTACGTAATTGGATCCCTTTTATATCTGCATCTTATCTTATTACTGTAGCTGGGCATTCTAATACTAGATTCGGTGCTGTCCCTCAGCTCTTTAGCTCAAGGCTAGTTCTCTACAACTTGAGCCACAGTGCCACTTCTGGCGTTTTTCTTTTTGCTTAGGTGGTGCTGAGGAATCGATCCGAGGGCCTCATGCATGCAAGGAAAGCCCTCTACCATTGAGCCTCCTCCCAGCACCTCTTTTCTCTTTCTAACAGGATTTGCTAAGGATCTGTCAATTTGTTAATTTTTGAAGAACCACTTCTGTTTTTTTGATTATTTCTATGTTATTATGGATACTAATTCATTTAATTTTGATTTAATTTTAATTATTTCTTTCCATCTAATGGATTGGGGTTTATCCTGCGGCTCTTTTTCAAGAAGGCTCAGATGTCTCATTAAATTGTTGGTGTCAGATCTCTCCAATTTGTTGATGTAGGTATTCAGAGCTATAAACTTGCCTCTGAGTACTGTCTTCCCTGTGTCCCAGAGGAGCTGGTAATTTCTGTGTTCATTTTGTTGAATATTATGAAAATTTGAATTTTGTTTCTGATCTCTTCCATGACCCACTTATGATTCAACGATGTGTTCTTGGTGGTTTTGGTGTTCAGTTCTAATTTTATTCCCTTGTGGTCTGAAAGAATGCAAGGTATAACTTCAATGTTTTTGAATTTGGACAAGTGTGCTTTTTGACCTAAAAATGTGGTCTATTTTGGAAAAAGTTCCAAATGCTGCTGAGAAAAACGTGTATTCTGATACTGCTGGGTATAATATTAAATCTAGGTGATCTATGCAGTTGTTTATATCTGCGGTTTCTCTGTTGAGTTTTTGCCGAGTTCATCTATCTATTGGTGGAAGTGATGTGTTAAAGTCCCCAACAATTAATGTCTTTGGATCTATGTGAGATTTGAGAGAAAGTAGTGTTTCTTGCATAAATTTGGGTACTCCATTGTTTTGTGAATAGAGATTTAGAATTTTAATATCCTCCTGAAGGAGAGATCCCTTTATTAGTATGTAGTGACTTTCTTT
Source organism: Dipodomys merriami (assembly GCF_024711535.1). Lineage (NCBI taxonomy): Eukaryota > Metazoa > Chordata > Mammalia > Rodentia > Heteromyidae > Dipodomys > Dipodomys merriami. The sequence goes on from NW_027206102.1 coordinate 8,485,739, forward strand.
ATCTCTTCTCACTAATTTTAATTTGAAATCTATTTTATCTGATATTAGGATTGCAACTCCTGCCTCTTTTCGGGGGCTGTTTGCTTGGTAGATTTTGTTCCAGCCTTTCACTTTCAAAATGGGTTTGTTTTTATGGTCCAGGTGTCAGTCCTGAAGGGAGCAGATGGAAGGATCTTTCTTTTTAATCCAACTAGACAGTCTATGTTGCTTAATTGGAGAGTTAAATCTGTTAATGTTGGGAGATTGGACTGAGAGATATTTGGGAGTTCCTGCCATTTAATCCACCTTATTGAGGGCTGCGCCAAATGGGTTCTTCCTATGGTTCTTGGATTCTCAGTTTGGGTGTGGTTTCTTGGCCTTTATTGTGGTCCTGTTGGTTTTCTCTGTGTAGGACATCTTTAAGTATCTTTTGTAAGGCTGGTTTGGTAGAGATATGTTGTTTCACTTTTTCTTTTGTATGGAAGGTTTTTATTTGACCTTCAGTTATGAAGGAGAGTATAGCTGGGTACAGTATGCTTGGTTGATAGTTGTTTGTCTTTAGGGCATGGCCTACATCAATCCAGGCTCTTCTTGCTTTAATTGTCTCAGTTGAGAAATCTGAGGTGATTCTAATTGGTTTCCCTTATAGGTGATTGATCTTTTCTCCTTGACAACTTTGAGGATCTTTTCCTTGGTCTGAATTGATCCTGTGGGGTTTATAAGGTGGTGATACGATGTCCTGTTCTGGTCTGGTCTATTTGGGGTTCTAAAAGCTTCTTGTATTTGAATAGACCTATCATTTTGCATGTTTGGGAAGTTTTCTGCTAGGATCCCATGAAACAATTTTCCTAGACCATAAACTTCTGTTTCTAGGTGCTCCTCTACACCTGTTATCTTCAGATTAGGCCTTATGATGGTGTCTTCCAAATGTTGAATAGGTCTATCATATTTCTTGGATTTGTCTTAGATAGTTGTATGTCTTTCTCTATAATATCTAAGCTGTCTCCAATTCCCGAATTTTGATCTTCTGCATGGTTTAACCTACTGTCAAGAATTTCTCTTTTGTTTTTTTAGTTCTTTTGCTTTTAATTGCTTGGATTTGATGGCTTCAAATTCTTTGTTGGAGTTTTGTTTTAGATCTTGTATGAGTTTCTTTACTTCCTTAATTGGTGTTCAGTGTTCATTCTCAAATCACTTAATTGATTGGTTATGGTTTCCTTGGAATCTAATTCCTTCTGCTGGGTTCCATACAGTATTCCCTTTCTGGTCTCCCTGACTTCTTTCAGCTGGCTTTTAATGGATTCTATGAATGCCTCTATTTAGTATGAAAGTAATACCAGCTTTGTGCTAGAACACTATTTTAAGGCAAGCATCAACCAACGTCCTGTAGTTGTACAGACAAAAGTCTGCAGATACAATATATTTCAACAGATACAATCTATTGAATGTCAAACAACTATGTATTAATGGGCTATGAACAGCAAAGTAGAATTTGGCAAACCAGAAACTACTAGGTTTAGGGAGAAATGTGGGGAAAAATAGGATCCGAGAGATGTAGAAAGGTAAAAAGAGAGTAAAATTAACTAAGTCCTAAACTTAAAGAGGGAAATGGATTGGACAAAAGGATAGAAGAAAGAGAAGAGTAAAAAAGAGACAAGAAAAAATGGAAAAACAAAAATTTAAATTTAAAAAGTGAAACACAAAAATTATGCAAGCTTATTAAAGTAATATTGAGAGAAAAACGTGGATAGGATGAGAGGAGGGGAGGAGTAGAAAGGAGATATGAAAAACTAAAAATAAAAATACTTAAAATATTATATACATATAAAGAGATAATACTGTTATTACGGAATTTAACCCTAAGAGATTTTGAATTAAGTAATAAATTTCTGGATTATGTGTGTACACAACGAGGGATAAGGTCTAATAATCAATGACAGGTATATCTGAAGATGAGCAGAACAGCAATTTAGTCACTCAAAAAAAGAATGAAAGAGAAAAAAAAAATAAAAAGAATGAGAAAGAAAGAAAAATGACCAAAAGTTCAGTAGAAATAAAATAAAAATTTAAAAGAACATACACATGCATATTCACCTAAAATAAAAATTATAAGAGGAAAAAAAGATTAATAGAATATATTTTTTAAATTAATAATAAAAATAGGTATAAAAGTAGGGTTCTTTGATTTTTTCAGGGGGGGGGGTTGAACGGCAAGATCCTGTATCTCCCTTTTGTCCATAACCAATCACTTGGTGGAGTCTCTTTTTTGCTTGTGGTGTTTGGTTTTCCTGTGGCTTGATTGGTTTCTTAAATCAGTTTGTTTGAGCAAGCAGAAAAATGCTCTACTTTACCCAGAATTTTGTAATCCTCCTCCCAGGCTAGTTCAGTGGGAGGGAGATCTGTTTTGAGTGTCACAAAGAGGAAGATGGCTGTTTCCTCTAGTTTGGAGATGCTGTGATGAGGCTAGGTTCTGGGTAGAGTTGAGGCCTTTCAGCAAACAGTATCTTTTCCTTGAGGGGCTAGCTTCTGAGACATTCACAGAGCCCAGCATAGAGCCATTCTCAAGGTTTATGTTTACTGAATTTCAATTGATTATCTAGGCTGCTTTAGCCTCTGTCTCTGTGTACCCAGTGAAGAAAGACACTCCTTTAGGGGAAGAGTTTTCACTGCCTGGGCTGAGTGACTTCTCCTCCGTGGAACAGAGTCTTGGTTCCTTTGAAGTCTCTGGTCTGCATTCTGTAGGATGAAGATATCTGCTCCTTGTCATTTCTTACTGGTGTTGAGTAGAATCTACTAGCTTGCTGTGTCTGGCACCTTTGTCCAGGATTCTCTGTGTTGTAGGTATGGAGGCAGCGGCTCACCACCACAGCCGCAGCTACCAGCAAGTGCTCAGACCTGTGTCCTTGCCTGGATTTTCCCTCTCTGGCTAACTCTCTGTACTGTGATGGCACACTTGGTGAATTCTCCAGCCTAGGACTGTTCACTGGAACAATAAAACTGCTTTCTATGCGAGAGCTTGTTTAGCCTCCAGGTTTTCTCCGCCATTTTCCCGGAACTACTCCTCTTTTTTTTCTCTCCAGTATATTTTTTGTTTTGGAACAAGTGTCATGGACTGTCCAATCATTCAACAGGAAGCTTATTCCATTAATTTAATAGAAAAGGAATACAGCCTTCCTGCATCTCAAGGCAACTTTGAGTATAATGTTAATGTGATAATTCACATCATTGTATTTTCAAAGTCCTTTTGATAATTTTTTGTTAAACCATTCATTAAAGAGGTTCCAAATAGCAAGAATAAAAAACAATATTTTGCTTTCTAAGAATGTTTTAAAAGCTAGTAATGCAAGAAAACACCTTCTATTTTTCCAAGATTCCACGGTGAAGAATTTCTCTTTTATCATAGCCCTTACCACTGACCCCCTCACTGCAAACTTGTAGCTTTATTCCGTTTTATTGTTCCAGATTTCATTTTGATACTATCATCTGTAATCTCCTTGTATTATTTGACAATGGAATGCCATTTGTTGTTAGAGAGCTCAATTAATATTGCCAAAGGCAGACTCCTGAGCATATCATAGAGCATAAACTATTGAAAATAATTAACGTGATACTATGCAACTATTCCATTAATTAATATAAGTACCGCATAAATGTGCATCTTCATATAATTTTTAAATGCAAAGTAATTACATATCTATGTCATAAAATAATTCAGACCACTAGTAGAAGAGACTAAGCTCAACCTTTTGCATCATCCCCAATATTTTTTCTAAAATTTTCTTTCTCATTAACTTTCACTGCAAGACCTTCTTTTCCTAGCAATAAGTTGTAAGTCATGTCCTTGGATTGTAGTCATCTTTGAGTAAGCTGTTTTCTTTCCACCACCAGTTAGTCCCTCGTGTTAAATACCTGAGGAATAACTTGTCCCAAAGCGCCTGCAAAAGGAGTATCAAACTCGACTGTCTGTGCTCACTATTCCCTTGCTTTGTTTGGGAATGGGGTATCAGAGACAGGGGTGTCCGTGTTCAGATGGTTGGAACCATGGTGTTATGAATTATGGGAAACAGAAAAGAGTAGTAGAGACTAGGATACCAGGTAAATGGTAACTGTGACTGTAATTTGAGTTACAGAGTCAGGAAATTGATTAGAAGCAACAGTTTTGCACGGGTTGCGGTAGCTAATACAGGCATCCAGAAGTATTTAGCAGGGAAAAGGAAACATAGACAAAGTGAAAGAGTAAAAGTTGTGAGGGATTGTGGGGCACAATCAGGGTAAAAGGTCATGGGTGTGCAAACTGGGTAGCTAGTACTATGGTAGAAGCAATTGGCATGGTGGCCTGATGTGGTGCAGAGCTCTGGGTTTGCCTCTCCAGTTTTGGCTGTTAGATATTTAGGGAAACTACCTCTAGCATCTCATTATCAGCTTGTTGTGTTCAGACACGTGCCATCTATAAATGTCTACTCCAAGTAGACTGCATTCTTTGATACCAGCTATAAGCATCCTGAGACCACACTCCACAATGCTGCAGAACAGCCTCCACATAGTGAGTTGCAATCACCTCATACAACTCTTGCTGCTCCTCTCCAATGTCAATTATCATGGTAGCAAGGGATCTGAGATGTGCTCAGCAGCAGTGCTCTTTGTAGCTACCAATTCTTACCCTGTCATTCTGAGAGCTCCCTAGAAATGGGCAAGAGCACTTGCTGATGTTCTTCCAACTTCTCTCTGTGGCTTTGCACAACCAGACTTTTGTACCTCAGATGGGTTAGCTTGATGTCCAGGTGGCCTCAAATGTGCTCTGTCTTCTCTGTCTAGGTGCTCTTCTGCTTTAGCTGCCTCTCCTTTCCCTTCCAGGTAGCTCGCTTCATCTTCACTTCCTTTGAATTCTGCTTTATATCAACCTGTGGCTTTCACACCAAGCCCTTCCACTTTCTCATCTACCTCTCTAGCTGTGAATCTGGCACAATAAGTTGCATGTATGTTTTGTATCTGTTTATCAAGATTTGAGCTGGAATCTAGGTGGTACTAGCTAACTGAGAACATGGGGAGCTTCTTGAATACTCCCCTTCCACTCACTCACTGCTCATTGAGAAAAATGAAAATGTGTTGTAGTCATTCTTTCCTTCTCCATTTCTGGTGAATAAAGTGAAGTCAAAATGGAGCTACCAGACAGCTGCTATGTCAGCAAGTGACCAAACCAAAGATAATATACTGAGGGTATACTTATCAAGTGTAGTAGGATAAATGCACATATTTGTGGATATTACTAAGGGCTTTCATCAAACTAGTTATATTATGTCCAAAATGGCAGAACAATGTTAGGCTGTCCCCGAGATCTTCCTGTTCCTGAGGACTCTCACAAACAACTCAGACCTAATGACATAGGTGAATAAGAAAGTAGGTGAGTATGGATTAGTATTCTGATAGTGTGCTAAGGATTTGTCTTGTCATAACTATGATGAAATCAATGTCCTTTCTCTGACCTTCACCATATCTCTTTATTTGGCATAATTGGCAGATTTCCTAGTGTGTCATTTTCTCCTGTTAGTTCAGTGCACAAGTTAAAACATTAAGCATGCCAAACCAAGTGTTTCCATTGTCCTAGCAGATGCTTTGCCTTCTAGGATCTTCCTTCCAGGTAACTCTCTGTTTAGCATATTGCACAATGTCCAAATCAATGAAATAATTTTGAGCATTAGAGAAAATCTCCATTTATAAAGCAGTACACATAAGAAGCAGAAGATGCCCTACACTCAAATGCTCCGGGAGAACAGAGTATAAGGGTGTCTACACAGTTGGGAAATAGTATTCTGGGGGTGGATATGGATGAGTTTAGATAGCAAACTTAGTAGCAAACTTAGAAGTAATTATAAGTTTCTGAATTACTAACCTTACTTCCTTCTGCACCTCAGGTTCAATTCAGGTAGTGTTGGAATGTTTATGATCACAAAAAGGACTTTTTAATCCCAGGCCCAAACTCTAAGTGTTCTTGTTACATCTTCCCACCTGCCCCTGATGTAAATGGTCAGAAGGACAAAGAGGAAGGGAGCCCCATGCTCAAGAATATAAATGGAGCTTACAAGTAACTGCAGTCTCTGACTTTCTATTTTGACAGTAAGATAAAAGGCAGTTTGGGTTTTACGAAATCAGTTTCTAGGCTCTATGGTTCCTTCAGAGCTTCTTTCCCTCCATCTATGTTTTGACAGCAACAGTTAGTACAGTACTTCTGTCTCTTAGGGGCAATCCTTCTCTTCACACAATGCTTAAAGTAGACAATAGATGGAAGTTGTCATTAAAGCAAAAAGTATGAAATAGCACACAGTGAGTGCTTTCCCTAAATTCTTGGACCTAACAAGTTCCCAGTTCTGAAGAGAATGTGATTATGGGTGAGTACTAACAATCTCCACTGAATGGTGAGCTTAGAACAGTTTTCCCAAGGCAAGTTCTGTCCAGGTTATTAGGATGACTGAGATCTACTGGATCAATGAACTTACAGACAATGCAAGACAGAAAAGTCTAAGAGATTGAGTCCCAAAAGAAGAACATAGACCAAGAAGAGAAAACTTATCATTGCTGAAAAAGGAGGAAGACTTAACTAGGAGAATATTTTTCTTAATAAAGACAGGGGTATATTTATAACAAAGTTCTAAGCTCATCAGTTGAAACTATCAAGTCAAACCTCACTAAAGCTAAAAAAATAAAACTTATATAATTAAAAATAACTATTTGGATTTCAGTACTAACATCTGCTTTAAGGGATGTGATTGTGGTGTGTGTATGTGTGTGTGTGTGTGTGTGTGTGGTGTCTGAGATTATGTATGGAAAAGCATTGGTTCTTGAAAATCATCATATTGACACTATCTTTTACGTTTCCCATTCAAGTCTGGTGGCGTTGTAGCTCTACCACATGAAAGACGCAATTCTTGCTTTCTTCTGTTTAACTGGAGATAAACATGTAATGAATATGTCAACCTTGGATGGTTTCAAACTATGATATTCAGATCTTACTTTCTGGAGTAGGTAAGGTATAAAAGCGATCCACTGTGCTCAGCCTTGTATTTACAATAGGTTGCTTAATCTTTCTGAATCTCGGCTTCTTCCTGTGTGGAAAGTGGAAAGAATTACTTTGTGGACCTTAGAATTGGGTGAGAGTTATGACTGGGTGCAGGAAGTATACGAGTTTGGGATGTGTGTACAGAGAAAACTACTGATGTTTATATTGAAATGTATTCCAGGAATTGGAAACAAGAGGAATTTTTCTATTCTAGTTTATCCATTTATGGGCATTGAGGGAGTCAGAGATATTCAAGGAGAACAGGGAAACAAAGGCAGCTCTTGTACTCTGTAGATACTGTATTCACAATGAGCTATACCACTGTGGACAGGGACAGGACGGATGGGATTGTCAAACAAGAAATGAACTCATTACCTGACTTACAATATGTTTATCTGGAGTTCCGGGAAGATGGCGGAGGAGAAGCTGGAATCTGAACAAGCTCTCGCATAGAAAGCAGTTTTAAAGTTCCAGTGAACAGTCCTAAGCCAGAGAATCACACCAAGTGTGCCATCACAGGACAGAGAGTTAGACAAGAGAGGGGAAGCCAAGGAAACACATCAGCTGCCGCAGCGGCGGCAGGGTCACGGCGGTGACCACCGCAGCGGGGTCATACCTGAGGCACAGAGAGTCCGGGACGTAGGAGCCAGACGCAGCGGACAAGCGGATTCTACTCAACACCAACAAGAACCGACAAGGAGCGGACATCTTCATCCTGCTGTTTGCAGACCAGAGACGACCCAGGATCCAAGACTCGGCATGAGTACAAGCCCAACGTCCTCACTCCTTCTCAGGGAGCAGAGGAGGGAAGGCCACCCCTCCCCCCCAGCACCGGTGATCTCCATCTTGGATACCGACAAAGCTCGGAGGAGCTTAACTCAGGCCTTGGAATAAAACGAGTCATTTAGCAGGTCACAAGAACTTAACGGCGAAGTGACCTGCCAGACTCAGCTCCATCCAGGGAAAAGTCACCCAGCTCAGGCACCAGCCATTGGAGTGCCTTGCCTCACTGGGTAACCAGAGCCAGAGGCTGCCCCTCCCTCTAGCAGCCACCACAATCAATTGAAAAACAGAAACCCTGAGAATGGCTCTAGGCTGGGCGCTGTGAGTTTTATCACAAAATAGCCCCAGGGAAAAGCTACTGTTTGTTGAAAGGCATCAACTCTAGCCAGAACCTAGCCTCATCACCGCATCCTCCTCTTTTGTGATTCTCAAAGCAGACCACCCTCCCATTAACCTAACCAGGGAGGGGGATCTCAAAATCTTGGGTAAAGCAGAGCATTTTTCTGCCTCTTCCAACCAACCGACTTAAGAAACCAATCAAGCCACAGGACCTCAAGCTGACCAGAGACTCCAACAAGAAACTGGTTACAGACAAAAGGGAGATACAGGATTCTTCCCACTCCTCCCCCCCCAAAAAAAATCAAAAGACTTTTTTTTCTTTTTTTTTCTTCTTCTTCTTTTCTTTTTTTTGCTTGTTTTTGTTTTTTGTTACCATATATATATATATATATATATATATATATATATATATATATATATATTTCCCTTCTAAAACTTTTATTAATCTTTAATTTTTGCCTCTTCTGAAAAAATAATTGTTTTCAGGTAACTTTTTATTTTTTCTCATCTTATAATTTTTATTTTAGGAATATGTGAATGAGCGTTTTCCTTTCTTTTCTTGTCTTCTTTCTCATTTTCTTTCTTTCTTAATTATCTTTTTGTTTTTTGTCTAGCTCTACTGAACTTCTGATCTTTTCTTCTCCCTTTCCCATCCTTAAAGTTTTTCACATCTCCTCTATGTCCCTCCCCTTCTCTGAACATATTCACATTCCTCTCTAAATAGACGGTCTTTTAACCTCTATAATAACATTAATTTTTACGTTTCTATTTTTTTTCTGGTCTCTCTTCATTCCCCTTTCCGTCTCTTCTTTTTCTCTCTCTCTCTACTTGCATCCTACCCAACCCATTTCCTGCATTGTGATTAGGACATAGTTAACTCTCCCTGTGCCTCCCCACATCAATCTATTCCTATTTTTTACCCACATCTCTCCCTAATCCTAATAATTTCTGGTTTTCCAAATTCTTTTCTGCGGTTCGAAGTCCTTTAACATATAGTTGTTTGATGTTGAATAGATGTATCTGTTGAACTAGATTGTATCTGTAGACTATTGACTGTACAACGCAAACTTTGGTTGATGCTTGCCTTAAGATAGAGTTATAGCATAAAACTGGTGCAATCTTCATCTCAAATGGGCCGAGTAAGCCGGAAAAACACAAGAAAAATGGCAAATTCGGTTATCTCAATTCCCAATCTTGATAATAGGGATTAGAACAGATAAAGAATAATCCAGAGGAGAGTTCCCAAATAGCTCTACAAACAATAATAGCAAACATTATAAATGAGAAGTTTGACAATGTACAAAGGACTCTGTATGAGCGTGATAGGGAGAGAGAGGAGGCATCCCAGAAGTTTATACAGGAATATCATAAGCATGAGGAAGCTACTCAGAAACTGATACAGGATTTGTGTGAACAACTTGAGAATACTCAAAGAGAAAGGGAGGAATGGCATGAGCAGGCAGAGAACACTCAAAGAGAACTGCAGGAATCCCACGAACGGGAAGAAAGAGAACTGCAGGAATCCCACAGACGGGAGGAAGCTAATCAAAGAGTAATTCAGGAATTGAGAGACCAGGTAGAGAATACACAAAGATCACTAAAGGCATTCATGGAATCCATTAACAAAGAGCTGAAGGAAGTCAGGGAGACCACAAAGGGAATGCTGAATGGAAAACAACAGAAGGAATGGGAATCCAAAGAAACCATAACCAATCAACTACGTGATTTGAGAACAAACACTGAACACCAAATTAAGGAAGTAAAGAAATTCATACAAGACCTAAAACAGAGTTTCAACAAAGAACTTGAAGCCATCAAAGCTGAACAATTAGAAGGAAAAGAGATAAAAAACAAAGTAGAGAGTCTTGACAGCAGGTTAGACCATGTAGAAGATTGAATCTCAGGGATTGAAGACAGCCTAGATATTATAGAGAAAGAACATACAACCATCCAAGACAAGTCCAAGAAATATGATAGGTCTATCCAACACCTGGAAGACACCATCAGAAGGCCCAATCTAAGGATAATGGGTGTAGAGGAGCACCTAGAAACAGAAGTTAATGGTCTAGGAAATTTGTTTAACAGGATCCTAGCAGAGAACTTCCCAAACATACAAAAAGATAGGCCTATACAGATACAAGAAACTTTTAGAACCCCAAATAGACCAGACCAGAATAGGACATCCCACCATCACATTGTAATCCACACAGGATCAACCGAGACCAAGGAAAAGATCCTTAAAGCTGTCAAGGAGAAAAGGATAATCGCCTATAAAGGGAAACCAATTAGAATTACCTCGGATTTCTCAGCAGAGACAATCAAAGCAAGAAGAGCCTGAAATGACGTACGCCATGCCCTAAAAACAAACAACTATCAACCAAGAATACTGTACCCAGCTAAACTCTCCTTCATAACTGAAGGCCAAATAAAAACCTTCCATAGCAAAGAAAAATTGAAACAATACATCTCCACCAAACCAGCCCTACAAAAGATTCTTAAAGATGTCCTTCACATAGAAAACAAACAAGACCGCAACAAAGGCCAAGAAACTGCACCCAAACTGAGAATCCAAGAACCTTAGGAAGAACCCAGTTTTCGCAGCCCCCAAGAAGGTGGATAACATGGCAGGAACTCCCAAATACCTCTCAGTCCTATCTCTTAACGTTAACGGACTGAACTCTCCAATTAAGCGACATAGACTGTCTAGTTTGATTAAAAAACAAGACCCTTCTATCTGCTGCCTGCAGGAGTCTCATCTTGTTCGTAAAACCAACACATTTTCAATGTTAAAGGCTGGAACAAAATCTACCAAGCAAACGACCCTCATAAACAGGCGGGAGTTGCAATCCTAATATCAGATAAAATAGACTTCAAACTAAAATTCGTGAGAAGAGATAAAGAAGGTTGCTACATACTAATTAAAGGATCTCTCCTTCAGGAGGATATTACAATTCTAAATATCTATTCTCCAAACAATGGAGCACCCAAATTTATCAAAGAAACACTACTTTCCCTCAAATCCCATATAGATCCAAAGACATTAATTGTTGGGGATTTTAACAAACCACTCTCCCCACTAGATAGATCAACTCGGCAAAAACTCAACAGAGAAACCGCAGATCTAAACAGCTGCATAGATCAACCAGACTTAACAGACATTTACCGAACATTTCACCCAGCAGCATCAGAATACACGTTCTTCTCAGCAGCACATGGAACGTTTTCTAAAATAGACCACATTTTAGGCCACAAAGCAAACTTGTCTAAATTCAGAAACATTGAAGTTATACCTTGCATTCTCTCTGACCACAAGGGAATAAAATTAGAACTCAACACCAAAAGCCACCAAAGAAAGTCCGGTATCATATGGAGGCTGAACAACACACTGCTGAATCAAGAGTGGGTCATGGAAGAGATTCGAAAGGAAATTCAAATGTTCATGCTATTTAACAAAAATGAACACACAAATTACCAGCTCCTCTGGGACACAGCAAAGGCAGTACTCAGAGGCAAGTTTATAGCTCTGAGCTCCTACATCAACAAATTGGAGAGATCTGAAACTAACAATTTAATGACCCATCTAAACCTCCTTGAAAAAGAGCAGCAAGATGAATCCCAATCCAGTAGACGGAAAGAAATAATCAAAATTAAATCAGAATTAAATGAATTAGAATCCAAAAAAACTATAGAAAGAATCAACAAAACAAACAGTTGGTTCTTCGAAAAACTTAACAAAATTGACAGACCCTTAGCAAACCTTATCAGAAAAAGGAGAGAACACACCCAAATTAATAAACTCAGAGATGAGAATGGAAACATCACCATGGAAACAACCAAGATTCAGAACATTATGAGGGAATACTTCTCAAAACTTTATGCTAACAAGTTTGAGAACTTGACAGAAATGGACCATTTCCTACCAAATACTGACATGCCAAAACTAAACCAAGATGAGTTAAACTAGGTTAACCGGCCCCTATCAAGCATTGAAATAGAAACAGCCATAAGAAACCTCCCAGCTAAGAAAAGTCCAGGACCAGATGGTTTTACAGTGGAATTTTACAAGGCCTTCAAAGCAGAGCTCACACCAATACTCCTCCAACTCTTCAATGAAATTGAAAGAGAAAGCTCACTACCCAACACATTCTATGAAGCCATCATAACCCTCATCCCAAAACCAGGCAGGGACTCATCAAAGAAAGAGACCTATAGACCCATTTCTTTGATGAACAATGATGCAAAACTTCTCAACAAAATTTTGGCTAATGGACTTCAACAATTAATCCAAAAAATCATTCATCATGGTCAAACAGGATTCATTTCAGGGATGCAAAGCTGGTTCAATATACGCAAATCAATTAATATTATTCATCACATCAACAGGAGCAAGAATAAGAACCACATGGTTATCTCAATAGATGCAGAAAAAGCATTTGACAAGATCCAACACCCCTTTATGATGAAGGCTCTGGAAAAATTAGGAATCCATGGATCATTCCTCAATACAATAAAGGCTGTATATGACAAACTTACAGCCAGCATTATACTCAATGGTGAAAAACTAAAGCCATTTCCTCTTAACTCAGGAACAAGACAAGGATGCCCCTCTCTCCACTTCTCTTCAATGTAGTATTAGAATGCCTAGCTACAGCAATAAGACAAGATGAATATATAAAGGGGATCCAAATAGGGAAAGAAGAAATAAAACTCTCCCTCTTTGCAGATGACATGATCTTGTATTTAATGAATCCCATAGAATCCACTCCCAAATTACTCAAGTTGATTCAAAACTTTGGCAAAGTAGCAGGTTAAAAAATTAACCCCCAAAAATCAATACTTTTCTATATGCCAACAATGAGAAAAGTGTGGCTGAAATTAGGAAAACAACTTCATTTGTAATAGCCCCACAAAAAATAAAATACCTAGGAATTAACTTATCCAAAGAAGTGAAGAACCTCTATGATGATAACTTTAAAATCTTGAAAAAGGAAATAAACACAGAACTTAAAAAATGGCAAAACCTCCCTTGCTCCTGGATTGGCAAGATTAACATCGTGAAAATGGCAATACTTCCCAAGGCTATCTACAAATTCAACGGGATACCTATCAAAATTCCACCCTCATTCTTCAAGGAAATAGAAGAGGCAATCCAAAAATTCATATGGATCAATAAAAGACCCCGAATAGCAAAAACGCGCTTCAACGGAAAGAACACTGCTGGAGGAATATCAATACCAAATTTCAAACTCTGCTTTAAAGCCATAGTAATCAAAACAGCTTGGTATTGGCATAAGAACAGACCTCAGGATCAATGGAATAGAATTGAAAACCCAGAAATGAACCTATAGACCTATAGCCATCTAATCTTCGATAAGGTAGCTAAAACAATAGAATGGAAGAAAGACAGCCCCTTCAGTAAATGGTGCTGGCAAAATTGGTTAACTATATGTAGAAAACTAAAGCTAGATCCTTATATATCACCCTGCACCAGAATCAACTCCAAATGGATCAAAGACCTTGAACTCAAATCAGACACTCTGAAAACATTGCAGAATGGAATAAGAGAAACCCTAGGTCTCCTTGGCTCAGGTGGAAATTTTCTGAATAGAGACCCGGAAGCACAACAAATCAAAGAAAGGTTGGACAAATGGGATTGCTTAAGTTGCAGAGCTTCTGCAGGGCAAATGACATAGCTAGCAAGATCAATAGAAAGCCCACCGATTGGGAGAAGATCTTTACTAGCCATACCACGGACAAGGGTCTCATATCTAAAATATACTTGCAACTCAAAAAATTAAACCACCCAACAACAAATCCTCAAAGAAACAACTGCCCAATAAATAAGTGGGTGAAAGACTTAAAGAGAAGCTTCTCTGAAGAAGAAAGAAGGATGGCCAATAGACACATGAAGAAATGTTCAACATCCCTAGCCATAAAAGAAATGCAAATCAAAACAACATTGAGATATCACCTCACTCCAGTTAGAACAGCAAAAATCAAGAACTCTAACAACAACAGATGCTGGAGGGGATGTGGACAGAAAGGAATCTTTCTTCATTGTTGGTGGGAATGTAAACTTGTTCAACCACTTTGGAAAGCAGTATGGAGGTTCCTCAAAAGACTTCACATAGATCTTCCCTATGATCCAGCAATCCTTCTTTTGGGCATTTACCCAAATCTTTACAAACAAGACCACACTAAAGCTACCAGCACAACTATGTTTATTGCAGCATTATTTACCATAGCTAATATATGGAACCAACCCAGATGCCCCTCAGTAGATGAATGGATCAAGAAAATGTGGTATATATACACAATGGAATTCTATGCCTCCATCAGAAACAATGACATTTCCCCATTTGTTAGGAAATGGAAAGGTTTGGAAAAAATTATATTAAGTGAAGTAAGCCAGGCCCAAAGAAGCATAGGTCCCATGGTTTCCCTTATTTGCAATATCTAGTATAGGTATGAGTCAAGCAGAAAAGGTCAGATGTGATGTTAGGAAAATGAACCCTTAAATATGTATTTTAATGTTTTCCTTTCTTTCATGCATGTGTCTCTAATGCATTTATAAGATTATTTCTTTGTTGCTTTGTATGTCCCTCCCCCACAGTGTAACCCCCGCTTTCACTATATTTGATGTCTGTATAACATGTGGAGGAGATGGGGACAAACAAGTCGTTTAAGGATTCAGGTGGACCTGTTGCAACAATGAGAAGTACAAGATGTCATGTCAAAACCAACTTTACAATGTCGGTGTGGGGGGGAGGGGGGTATAATTGGGTGGGGGCAGGGGGGTGGCTGGGAAGGGAGGTGAAGGGTAAACAAAGGAGGAGGCTGCAATGCTTGGTAAGAAATGTATGCATTATCCTGCCCATGTAATTGTAGCCCCTCTGTACAGTATGTTCTCAAATAAAATAAAATTAAATTTAAAAAAACAATATGTTTATCTGTATGTACACTCTCTTAACAATAACAATTTTAAAAAACAGGTTGATGATTTTCTTCTCCAGTTTTTGTAGGTTCCCTTAAGACTCAGGCCAACCAATGGAGTTTTTGAAGGTCAATTTATTTGATAATTATCATAAAGCCATAATTCCTTAAGAAATGTTATAAAAAGTATTTCATTCTTAGTACTGTTTTCTCTTTGAGTGGCAATTTTACATGTTGTTGACAGAGCTGATGTTTTACTTTCTGTTTTTAGTATTTTTCAGGTGCTGTATCTTGGCACCCTGCCCCTACCCAAAATGGTAATCAACCTTCGAAATTAATGTACTTGAGTATGACTTTCATTTATTTATTTAATTTGTTGTTGTTGGTGAACTCTGGGCGTGGTCACTGTCCTTCAGCGTTTCAGCTCAAGACTAGTGCTCTACCACTTGAGCCACAGTTCCACATCTAGCTTTTTCTTCTTAGGTGGTGCTGTGGAATCAATCCTAAGGTCTTGTGCATTCAAGATAAGCTGTCTACCATTGATCCACCTCCTCAGCCCCTACGACTGGTATTTTTGTGCATGTGTCTATCAAGCAAAGCTATTGAGCAAATGCATTCATTTGAAACTAGACATATTCAAAATTATGAATTATCAGATATTTTAACGAATAAAACAGTTATCATTGTTACTAGGAATTGTTTGTCTCCCCACGCTATAAACGTGGAGGAGGTATTTTAAACTAAAACTACAAAACAAATTTTAAGATCTTGGTGCAAACAAATCTGTCCAGGTGTTATTACATTAAACAGAGAATTCAAAATGATTTTTCTTCATGAACACAGACATCAAAGGTCTTATAATACTTATTTCAAATTGCAAATTAAAGGGAAAATCAGTCAGGAGTTAAAAGTTATATTTCATGTTAATTTTTGAAGAGGAAACAAAGGTATTAGATGGCAGACTAAAGACAAATCAATATCAGAGCCCTTATGCTCAATAATAAATAAGAAATTTTAATTGAAAAATTGAGCTTGAATGTGCACATCAGGCAAAGGCAAGCAATCAGATCATACAATGAACCAAGAAACACCATGATTATATCTCAGAAAAAGGAGACAAGTTCAGACCAGACATTCTTATCCTTGATTTCAATGATACACATACACATACACCCCTCTACACACACACACACACACACACACACACACACACACACACACACAAATGAATGTATGCAACAGCTCAACCTACTCACATATATTCAACATTAATCAAAGATCTTACTGTAATATTTGAAACTTTAAAACTTTCAAGTCTTGTAAATAATTGATAACAGATGCATAAGCAAGTATTTTCTGAATAGACTTTGCTATGGAAATGAGAGTTCATGATGGTTATAACTACTTAAACATCTCTGAATCTTGAAAGAATTAAACAAGAGACAATTTGAATTTTGGGACTATATTTCTACCAGCTATTCTTCAAAGGCTTAATAAGAAGTTACAAAATCCAAAATTAAATATCAAATTAATACAACTAATACTTGTGTAAGTGAAGTGAAAGACACTGATCAGAGACCTATGCTGCCTCCATTTCTAAGCCGGCTGCACATTGTGGAACCTTTGATTCTGCTGGGCCAGGTCCACAGTTGTCTTCCCCAGAGCAGTGGCCCCGCTGGGGTTGGCACTGGGAGCTGTGTGGAGAGGAGGGGAGGCCTCGGGGTAGGCCGAGCTAGGGTTGAGGATGGGGATAGTAGGGAGAGTAGGGGAGGCTCTGGCAGAGGCTGGTGAAGGGAGGAAGGAGGCAGTAGGCCAATGGCTCGGGAAGCAGCAGCCCCAAATGCAGCTGGGTTCTGGGGAGTGCCTGTGAGGTGCCGAGTTTGGCCGCTGGGGCCTCGGAGTGGCTGGGTGAGGAGAGGAAGGAGTCTCAAATCCCACCCAAATAGGCGATGAGAAATGAGACCACCAGTGGCTGTAGAATTTCAAGAAAAAAGGCAGGCACTTGCAAGGGGGGTGGTTAGTGGCTATAGGTATGTCCACAAACTAAGGCATCAATCTAGCTTGAGGTTACAACTATTAACATGAGGTATTGTTTGTAAACAGTGATAATTGAATCCCTTCTTGTTAGAGATCAGAAGGGAGTAATAGTCATTAGAACCATAACACAGACATCCATCTTGTCTCCAAATCTTAATATTTCAGTGTCCAACAGCTCGAACTTAAATACTCTTGAGATAACTCATACCCCTGTCTTCCCTTGACTGTTTGACCTTTCCAGAGCACAGTTTTCAGCCTTTTGATTGTTGTTTGCGATGGCTTCCCAATCTATCCTTTTCCAAGTCTAACAGCTTGACTTCAGAATCCCTCACAAGTACTGTGACAGATGTATTATTGTGAAAACTATATTTTTTCTAGGATTGGTTCAATTTTAAAATTTTATTTTATTTCAAAAATACTGTACAGAGTGGTTACAGTTGAGTAAGGTACATTCCTTATTGAAAATTGTTACCCACTCCATTACTGTTCTCCTATCACTTCCCATCCCCCACACCTCCAACCCACCCCAAAGTTGTAAAGTTCACTTCCGATATAGTGTCTTTTGAATATCATTGTTGCAATGGGTCGCTCTTTGTACTTCTTTCATCACTATAATTTTTCCCTTTCCTTCTCCAATTCAGATAAATGTATATACAAAGTTGAAGGTACCAGAATCAAGGCAGAGATTGCCAGGGATAAACCAACGGCAATAGACAAATGAAATAAAGGTTGATATCTGAAAAAAAAAAGAATTTTTTTCTGTGTCTTGGAGTTCATTTCAATTAGCATAATTTTGGAAGGTCAAATGTATGTAGCTCTGGAACCAGCAATCCCACTCCTGGGCATTTGTCAATATGATCTCAAGGTAAAATACACCAAATCTACAACTAAGTTTTTGGCAGCATTTTTAGAACCATCAAAATGCCCCTCCATAGATGAATAGATCAAGTAAATATGGTGTATATATACAATGTAAATTTATGCTTCTATCAGAAAGAATGACAAAGCTCCTTTCACAAAATAATGGAAAGATTTGGAAAACTATCATATTATGTGAAGGAAGCCAAACTCCAAGAAGCATAGGTTCCATGATTTCCCTCATTTTATTAATTAATATATGTTTAGGATAGTCCTTAAACTCTTAATATTCCTTTTTTCTCTCTCCCTCTTCCTCTCTCATTCCATTTGTGTGTGTGTGTGTGTGTGTGTGTGTGTGTGTGTGTGTGCATGTGTGAGCGTGCATGCATGCACACACAGTAATTAAACTTGACTCAGAGCCTCAAACTCTTGCTTGGTTTTTTCACTCATGACTGACTGAGTCTGTACTATTTGAACCAAGGTTGCACTCTGCTTTGATTGAATAATTGAACATAAATGTCTCATTGATTTCTACTCTAGCCATCTGTGAAACTTGATCTTCCAATCTCAGGCTCGTGACTAACTAAGAATAGGGATAAGGCACTGGTATCCTCTATTGTCTTTTGCTTTGTTTTGTTTTTGTTTTTTGTTGATTTTGTAGATCCAAAATCTGTAAGGAAAACAAATCATTTATAATCAGGACTATTGCCATAAAATGTGTGTTGTTTAAAGATTACCTTAATAATGTTATGCTTTTGCATTCACATTATGTGATTTGATTTTTTGAACTCTATTGTTGCAGTCAAGTCACTTATATACAATTTGAATCTTCTTGTCTTGGTTTTATAGTTTGTTAGGTGTTTCAAAACAGAATTTATCAAGGTTTAACTCTGCACTACTGAAGCAAGACCTTTATGATTATTCAATGTCTTGTAAATATAAGTTCTTCACTTCTTGTGGCACCATATGAGTACAGGTAGCTTCCTATAATACCTCCACATAGTTTAGACCTCAATGCCATGCACTCTTCTGCCAAATATGCAAGGGCATTCTTCGTAATTCTCCTTGCATTTTCACTGTTCTTGTCTCTACTCTCCCATGCTAAATCCTGTGATGATCTTGTTGATTTTATCTCTGTTACATTCATCTTTGCATCTTGGGAACTACTGTTATGCACTACTGTACTTCTATCCATTCTCCTTTTGCTTCATCTTGTACCCTTCTCACAGCGGAGGGCCAGAGATTGGGGATATTTTTTTCACTCTTTTGCTCAGACATCTATCTTTACTTTCTAGCAGTACATTCACTGAATTCTTTCTGTAAAGTCTAATGTCTTGAAAATGATTACTGCATTTTCATGACTTTGTTATTTGGCATTAAAGAAGAACATAGGTGAGTAACTAACTTAGGTAAAAGAAGATTGCAATCAAGCTTCAATAGATGTTGTTCATTGGATAATATTTACTTCATGGTCTGCTTGCCTGCTTCCTTTTCACTGTTTACTTTTCAATGTAGCCTTTTCTTAGGGAAAGTATTTATAGGCCTACCTAGTGAAGAACAATTCCTACTGTAATTAGTCATTAATTTTATTCCAACATCATTTCATAGATCCTTCTGAGTATTTTCAGGGTCTGTATAATAGTGTTTCACATTATTAAATATGTTTTAACATCGATGCATCCAGTGCTAAAGACACATTGCTTAAGTCACCATTTTGATGACGGAAAGGAAACCATGCTGCAAACTCACTATATGACAATTTTCTGGTTTTTAATTCTTTTAGATTAGAATTGATACTGGAGAATGAACATTCTGTGTACACTTTTATATTTTCCTAATTATTTTAGTATACTTTCCAACATTGTATAAAGTTAAAACATTACTATTTACTTAGTTTTATGATTTCAAAAGTGGTCAAAGTAAAAGTTCTATTCATTCATAACTTTAAGACAATGTTGTCAATTCTGACCAAGTGAGACATTTTAAACTTTTATTTGTGGTCCTTAATGTTGCTGCTTGGGAATCAATTCTAGTCCTTCATTTGCTTAGTCTACTTTGTGCCTATGAGCCTGATTTGACCTTTGGTTTTATTTTCACTCAACTGGAATAAAGAAAAATTTCACTAGGAAAGAATTATTACTTGGTTACTTTATCCAGTATCTCTCACATACATAAACGTTATATAAGTCTACACTGACAGAAAATGGTGTTCTTATATGGTATTTATTAGTGGTAACTGTTTATTTTTTGTAGCCCCACTCTTCACTAAGTATGGTCCCTTTCCTATTCCCCCTTCCCATAAAACTTGACTGGAACCACTGGAAACTCACTTCCAGGCAGCTTCCTTTTAAAATGCCTAACCTTAACTAATGTACATCCTGGTAGACCTGCTATAAACTTTCAAAGGCCTGACTGCAACCAGACTCCTTCCTGAAAGCCCTCTTCTGTTATAGGGAATTCCCTCTTCCACTCCATCCTTTCCTGTAATCCCTGCTCTGCACCACCAGAAACAAGGCCACATCCATATCTCCTTACATGTCCCGACTTATTGCACCAAGAACCCAGCCTACATCAGGGTCCTCCCTGAAATCTCCACCTCATCCACCAGTTACCCCGCCCCTAACTATTCTAGTCCCTCATAGTCCCATTGCTCCCCTATTCTAGTACCTCCAAGCTCCTCCCATCCCTTTCATACCCCAACCCCAACCAGCATTCTCCCTCAAGCCCCTCCTGGTTTCATCAGAAACTCCGCCAATAACTAGCCTACTTCTAAGTGGCCTAACCTCTCAAACACAGCCCTGAACCTACCTCTTCTCACAAAGCCTATCCTGCTATACCAAAAACTCTTCTCCTCCCCTATAACTGCCCTTGAAGCCCCGCCTCACTTGGCCAGAGCTTCTTGCACAGCCCATCTCCTGCCTGGAAAGCCAGCGCTGCTCCAACACAAGCCTCTCTACCTCCCACATCTACTCTCTCAATGCCCTGCCTTGCTCCACAGATAAACCCACCCCCTATTGGCTCCTCCCTCAGATCCACACCCTCCTACTCCAGGTTCCCATCCCATAATTATTCTACACCATTGCAGCCCTTCCACTCCTTCTCAAAGCCCCTCCTCCAACTAGCCCCATGGCTCTAAACACTGCCCTGCTCCTGAAAAACCCCACTAGAAAACCCCGCTAGAAACCACTGCTCCAGTTGACCTCCTTCTGGAAGCCTAGAAAACCCCCACCACATTATCCCATCTCTTGACACCCACATTGCTCCACTGGAAACCACGGCACCAGTTGGCCTCCTTCTGGAAGCCTCACCAGGCTCAAATGTAAATCCTTGTCCCTCCATAGTCCCTTTTGGAAGGTTGCTTTGCCATACCTGAAACCCTGTCCAAAGTCCATGTCCTGCCTTGCAAGACTAAAATTCCCACCCAACCTTACTCCTCTTTGCGAAGTGGTGACTGGCTACAACAGGAACCGCATCCCAAGTAGTCTAGTGCACTGGATCCTATCACTGCTCTCATAAAGCCCTGGTTCTGAAAAACACCTCCATACATTGGGACTATATTCTGCTCTACCAGAAACCCCACCTCCACACTAATACATTTCCCAAAGGCCTGCCATTCTCCACCAGAAACTCCACCCCTTACTAGCCCACTTCTTCCTCGTATTACCATGCCCTCTCAAAGCCAGACCCTGAAAAGCCTCACCCTCATTTTTCCACATTCCTGTCAGCCTCTTACCTCCATTTCCTGCCCTGTCTGTTGGGAAACCTCCCCTACATATCCCACAAGGGCTCACAGTGCTCTAGCTGCACCCCTCCTCTAACTAACCTCCTCATTTGTAGCCTTGTTCTTTCTTCCCAAAGCTCTGCCCCAAACAGCCTCCTCCCCAGTGACCAGTCCTTCTTCCACTGAAAATCAGTCCACCTGCCAGGGCTCCACCAGAAACCCCACTCTTCTTTCATCCATGAAGGTCCCATCTAGTAACTTTTATTACAAATGTGATTTTATATTGGCCATAGAATTCATACTAATCAATATGATAAGAAAGCAGTATTGCAAAAAGGCAACAACAATTAGATAGCTCTTAGATGCCTTAGTCTAGTTTGGGGTTCTGTTACCCGGCAGATACATATTGTGTGAAAATATGTGAAGGTGATTCCCCTTATTGGAAAGCATTATTTGAAGTATCAGTAAGGTTTCATGAGTGATCATTTTATTTCTAGAAAATTCGTGCACATTCTGCCCATTAACTCCAAAAAATATTAGTTATTTTAAATCCTCTGGTTTCCTTGAGGAAAGAGTATTAGTGTGTAAAAAGATGAGTTATAACTCATCTCTCTAATGAATAATTTTGGAGTTTCTTACCTTACTATGTACCGGAGATTTTAGTAACAGAAATTCTCTACCAGAATCCACTTTGAATTTCCTCCTTCCACTAAAGTGCCCTTTGGAAAAGTTTAAAGTGAGATTATACAGGTGAAATGCCAGAAATAAAAACGTATTTGAGATCATAACAAAATTATGATGAAGACCTCTCCCAATATGCTTTTTATTTTCTAACAAAAGAAACGTAAACCTATTTAACTGCAGACTTTCTGAAGACTAGAAGACAAAAATATAAGAAATGGCCTGTTATATCATGGTTCTGAAAACAAAACCAAAACAAAGATAACATAATGAGACAGAAGGGAATGAGGAACTTGTACATGAGATATATAGTGTAAAAAATACAGTGATTCAGGAAAAAAAATAATTTTGGTTGCGGTGTCTTGTTGTTCAATGTATTTCATTGTAAATATTGCTCTTTGTTAAGCTGTGATTTAGTATAGGTCTCAGCAGGTATCTGCCCAGGTAATTCTGTAGTTAGTCTATTTCATCATTTCAACATCATCAGGATGAAAAACTCCACACACCTTAAGACACACCTGCAACAGCACTAGACATACCCTCCTATTGGTCCAACAGTGTAAACCAGACCTGTGTTTTGGTATGGTTTATTCAGGCTGAAGAGCTAAAGTAACTCCAATTTGAGATTAACCCCACTATCTTTTGCTAGGCTGCCCTCAGAGTAACCCCAAGAGAGAGACAAAAAACACAGGCTGCCACCAGCCCTGCCCACCCTTAAGAAAGCAGAGCAGTTGCCCAAGTGTTCAACGAACAAAACATACTAATAGTTCAGAAAAAGGGCAGAGTGGTTATTGTGGACTCAAAATAATCATGTAACTATTTGTGTGGAAATTCCTTAAACTTGTTTGTTTAATAAATAAAAGCTGTGCTGATTTTGTGCTCGGGGATTCTTAGAATCACTGGTTTCCTGGTGTGCGGGGAACCAAGCTAAAGCTTGCAAATAAACGACTCTTTTGCTGTTCGCGTTGGTAATGGTCTCCAGTGGTTTTTGGGGGTCCCAAGTCCATATAACATTTCTGGGGGCTCATCTGGAACCTGCCTCATAGGACCCTCTAGACACCCCACCACAGAATCCCAAAAAACCCAGCTCTTAAGTCAAGGCATTGCCGTTCTGTATATTTGGTTGCCAGCAGGTTCTGTATCTGTAGTTCTGGTTTCCCGAGGGGTCTATACACTGGTTGGCAAGGTGGCTTGGTAGACATGCTATAAGACTGCCAATGGGGTCTGTGAGTAGACGTCCCCAGACCACTCTGTGTAGATTGCTGTTTCGGACAGACATTTTTGGGAAACTATAAGTCTGTAGACTGGCACTTTTTGGTTGGCAATTTACAAAGCTGCAGTATGCCTTTGTAAGTTGTGTCTTTGTGTTGAGTGTTCTGTTTGTCATTTGAGGTTTATCTTAGCCTTAGGCCTTGGCCCAGGGAGGTCAGAGTATGGGGGATAATCTGCAAGTCCGAGGGGATGGCCTCTAGGGACTGATTTCCCTAGCCCCAAAATGACTTGGAGTTCTCTTCCCCCTTGGAAGGCCCCTGGGTCAACAAAGGTTGATGAGATGTCACCCCATTCACTGAGACCTTATTGTTCTCTGTTGTATTTTTCTGGAGATAGGGAAGTTCTGGTTGAGAGTGGTAGGCTCACTCAGCAGACTCTGGATTCAGGTTGCTGAGTGAGAATGACACAGAGTTCTGGCTGAGTTTTCAGCTTTTGGTTATTGTCTTCTCTAGTTCTGTTTTAGAATTTGTACCAGTTTTAAATGTGGGGTTTTGGTTTTAGTGTTTTTGTTATTTATTTGAAAATCTCTGGGGAAATAAAAATTCCAGCCTCCAGCTGAGCTCAGTCACATAGAAAGATGTATGCCTGTTTTGATTTTTCAGCTAGTCCTGACAATGGAAAGTGCTCTTGTCTAAAATTGGATAAAAGTGGATGAACAAGATTACACATCCACCAACAATGCAGTAAGGTTCCCTTCTGCTCACATCCCTTCCAGCAGCTGTTGTTATTAGAGTTCTTGATTATAGCCATTCTTACTGGGGTGAGGCGCTATCTCAATGTTGTTTTGATTTGCATTTCTTTTATGGCTAGGGAGTTTGAGCATTTCTTCATGTGACTTTTGGGCATTTTTCTTTCCTCTTCAAAGAAGTTTCTCTTTAAGCCTTTAGCAGAATTATTTATTGGACAGTTGTTTCTTTGAAGGTTTGTTGTTGGGGAATTTAATCTTTTGAGTTCCAGGTATATTTTATATATGAGACCCTTGTCTGTTTTAAGGCTAGTGAAGATCTTCTCCCAATACATGGGCTTTCTGTTGTTCGTGCTAGCTATGTCCTTTGCCATACAGAAGCTCGGAAATTTTATGCAATCCTGTATGTCCAACCTTTCTTTGATTTGTTGTGTTTCTGGATCTCTATTAAGAAAATTTCCTCCTGTGCCAAGGAGACCTAGGGTTTCTCCTACATCATCCTATAATGATTTCAGAGGGTCTGCTTTGACTCCGAGGTCTTTGATCCATTTGGAGTTGATTCTGGTGCAGGGTGATATATAAGGATCTAGCTTTAGTTTTCTACAAGTAGTTAACCAATTTTGGCACCACCATTTACTGAAAAAGCTCTTTTTTTATCTCCCTTATAAAAGATTAGATGGCTAAAGGTCTGTGGGTTCATTTCTGGGTTTTTGGTTCAATTCCATTGGTCCTGAGGTCTGTTCTTGTGCCAGTACCAAGCTGTGTTAATTACTATGGCTTTGTAGTAGAGTTTGGAACTTGGTATTGATATTCCTCCAGCACTGTTCTTTCTGTTGAGAATTGTTTTAGTTATTGGGGGTCTTTTATTGTTCCATATGAATTTTTGGATTGCCTCTTCTATTTCCTTGAAGAATGAGGTTGGAATGTTGATAGGTATCGCATTGAATTTGTAGATAGCCTTGGGAAGTATTGACATTTTCACGATGTTGATCTGTCCAATCCAGGAACATGGGAGTTTTTGCCACTTTCTTAGTTCTGTTTTATATTCCTTTTTCAGGTTTTAAAGTTTTCATCATAGAGGTCCTTCACTTTTTTGGTTTAGTTAATTCCTAGGTATCTTATTTTTTGTGGAGCTATTCTGAATGGAATTGCTTTCCTAATTTCAGCGACACTTTTCTCATTGTTGGAATACAGAAAAGCCATTGATTTTTGAGGGTTAATTTTATACCCTGCTACTTTGCCAAAGTTTTGAACCAGCTTGAGCCCCCCTATGACCCAGCAATCCCATTTATGTACATTTACCCAAATGTTCACAAACAAGACCACACTAAAGCTACCAGCATAACTACGTTTACTGCAGCATAATTTACCATAGCTAAGATATGGAACTAACCCAGATGCCCCCCAGTAAATGAATGGATCAAGAAAATGTAGTATATACACACAATGGAATGCTAAGCCTCCATTGGAAAGAATGACATTGCCCCATTTGTTAGGAAAAGGAAAGACTTGGAAAAAATTTTGTTAAGTGAAGTAAGCCAGGCCCAAAGAAACATAGGTCCCATGGGTTCACTTATTTGCACTAACAAGTATATGTCTGTGTCAAGCAGGAAAAAGTCAGATAATTTGAATACATATTCAAATATTTTTTTCTTTCATGGGATTGTTTCTAACACATTTATAAGATTATTTCTTCATTGCTTTGTATGTCCCTCCCCCATGGTATAACCTCTGCTTTCACTGTATTTGATGTCAGTATCATTTGTGGAGGGCAAGGGAAAAAACAAATCATTTAAATAGGGATACAGGTGGACCTATTTGAACAATGAGATATACAAGTCGTTATGTCAAAAATGCACTTTACAACTTTGGTGGTGAGGGGAAGAGGGGGAGGAGGATTGGGTTGGGGGGTGGGGAGAGGATGGGAAGGGATGGGAAGGCGAATCAAAGGAGAGCCTACAATGCTTGATAAGAAAGGTACTCATTATCTTGCCCATGTAATTTTAACCCCTCTGTACAGTACTTTCACAATAAAAAAAAACCACATTAAGAAGAAAAATAAATAAATAAAAATAAAATTGGATAAAAATGAGGACAGTTTAGTTTCAGGTGACCCCAACCCCACCCCCTGAGCCTTCCTCCAAGAGAAGTGAGTCAAAGATCAATTGGTGAAATAACTTGCTAAACAATCAGGCCCTGAGAAAATGAAGCTCTGCAAAATTACTTAGTTTAAAAGAAATATTGTCTTAAATTTTTGTTAGAAAACTTTAGAAAATATATGTGAAACTGATTTTTATTTTTGGGTGCTTAAAGATCTGAGTCTGTTTTGTATGTGTTTGTGAACATATTCATGATAGAAATTGTCAGCATGATGTAACAATTGGGTGAGATTAAGTTTAAAATTCAAAGGGTTATGAGGTTTGGCCATTACTGAAACATTTTTAAAGCATTTTCACATGGTTTTAAATAGCTTTTTAAGGATATTTTAACTTTAAAATTAGAAAATCTGGTATTTCAGAATGCATAAGGCTGTTTATACTGTAATCCAGATATCTGGCTTAACAAAAAGGAGAAACTTAGAAGCTAACAAAAAAACCTGTCTTTAGGAGTGAACAGTGAACAGGCAGAAGTGCAGTTCAGCTGGTCATGCATGGTGGAACAGGCCATGGGAAGTCCACCCATGGTGAAAGAGGGCAAACTGGCTCAATAGCAGTTCATCTAACCCTAAAGAGTTGGATTGTGTGTGTGCACATTCCACAGGAAGGGCCAAGTGGCCCCTCTTTATTCTGTCCCTTTTCCCTTCACATAGACACTGGAAACATGATGGTAAAAATGAGTGATGTAAAGATCTGATTAGCATTGCTAAAACTGCCCCTTGGATGTGTTAAAATTAAAATTGAGAAGGCCTTAAAAAGAGGGTTAAAATTTTATTTGTATAATGTGATTTGCTCTCAATAACATTCTGCCATTGTGTATGTTTTTTTAAAGACATAAAGGTGTTAAGTGTACCTCCTTGGTACAGTGATGGTGATTGTAATTTTTGCATTAAGAAAAAATATTGAGTTTAAAAGTTTTCATATGTATCTGTTTTAAAACAAGCAGCCAAGAGGAAATTAGTGACACACTTAGCCTTGAAAGTTCAAAGAATTTTTCAAAATGCAACTAAAAACTAAAGTATAGAATATTAAAACAGAGATTAATAGGAGGCTTATAAATTAGGAATGGGTTTCTGTATATAAAGATTAAATGTATAATTGTTCTAAACATTTGCCTCAAAGTGCAAAAAGGAAAAATTAGGGTTACCAAAATAATTGCTTAATTCCTATTTCAGTTTGCTCTCATGGTTTTTTTGTAACAGTTCTCATCAGGCCCAAAAAAAGGAGTGAGGATTTTTGTCAGTTTGTCAGACGTAACTTTGGTTCTTAATACGTTTCAGGTAAGAATATTCTTAAAACTACTTCTATGTTGACCCCCCCCCCCAGCGTTGCTTTTAATTGGAATAAAGTGGCCTTTTATGAGACTCATTGATGTGTAACTAGTTTGAATCCAGCCCGGGCAGAAAAAGTCCGTGTGAGACTGTCACCTCTACTCAGCCACCAGAAGGCTGAAAGAGCAAGCAGACCTACTTTAGGATTCAATGTGACAGAGTGCTAGCCTTGATCTGTAGAGCTGAGGGACAGCACTCAGGCTCCCAGTTCAAGTCCAGCAACCAACTAAGAGAAATGCCAATGAGGCATTTTTCCCAGTGTGTAGAAGACACTACTTGGATGAAAGCAATTGAGGAGCATCCAGATACTGTAAGCCTATGCTTGGATGGCAGAAATAATGTCAGATCCTATTTGTGTGTGGACCTTCAAAAATTGGTCAGAGCCAGGAGGTCATGGAAAGATAGTTTGTAAGCATGCCTAATGTCTATGACTATCTACCTTGTAAGGGACAGGAACTTGTCAGTCATCTGTGATAGTACTAAAAGGCTAAGGTTGTAAAATGTGGAGGATAGTTTAGATCCCAACCCCTGTTACTGCCAAAAGCTCTAATTGACAGTAACTTTTGAGCTGACACCAGCTTCATGAAATTCATCTGCTCAGGAAAAGTTTGTATACAGGAGAGTTTTTTCTATTGAAGGCCTGCATAGGTAACTCAGACATTGTTAGGATTACAAGAGATCACATTCCTAAGCCATCCTGAAAGATCTTTTTGCAAAGTAGAAGGCTAAATAAGCAGCATTTCTATAGCCAGAACAAAAGGTCTGTGCATTTGTCAAAAGTTAAAATGTTGTTCTTAATGACATCTAATTCTGGTAACCTCTTTGTAAAATAGGCTAAGATTATAGGTTCCTGGTTAGGTAGGATCAGCACCCCTGAGTCAGCTTGAAGAAGTGACAGAAGATGAATCTTTGCCCATCATCCCCATTTAAGAACAAGGGACCAGAGTATCTTTTTCAAAAATGTGACAAAATAGACAGAATAGATAGAAGGAAAAGGCATGGGAAATAATAGTACAGGCCTGAGTCATCCATATCTGCCTAGAAAATCCTAATCTTACTAAAATTACAATCTAGTTTAAAAAATTGTCATCTTGGTAAATTGTCTTGGGCTACTGTGTAAATAGTCTTTAAAAAGTTAGTTGAGTCATAGCCTGCCAAGCCTATGCAATGAATCCTTAACCAGTCTTTGTAGGAATTTGCAGCCCAGAACCAGGTGTGACAGTCCCTTGAAGCCACAAAGAGTCCCTGCTGCTGCTGCTGCTGCTGCTGCTGCTGCCCACCCTAATGAGTAAATTTCAACGACAGCTTGACAGTCACCTGGAGGAAATTTATATCATCACCCAGACCATCTCCACCCTGGTAAAAGTAGACTGAACTCCTGCCTGATTCCATCACCTGAGAATGCTTCCTGGTTGAAAGCAGCTAAAACTAATATCTTGTGGGACATTCTTTTGGTGATATCCAGTTACCTCTCTACTCCCACAGTGGATATTTGGGGCAAGGATATCACTGCCTTGCCTTAGGCACTTCAGGGTCACAGCCTAGTTTCCCTCTGGTATGGTAATTATCTGCTTCCTCCTGGGTGTGTTTGAAAGATAGAGGAGAGAATTTTTTTTAATCTATGGTGGTAAGAGGAGGAATGAGACCCAGCCCTAATCTTAGCCTTAGAGTCTCACAAGCTTTTCATCCCACTGGTGCCTTAAGGCTTTCTAAGATAACTTGGTTCCACAAATCAAAGGAAAAAATTGCAGTTTTAAACTCTAGTCACAAAGGAGCTCAAGGAACTGTAAAGAATAGGAGTGTAGTAAAGAAAGTCTTAGGAAGGAATTGGGGAAAAATTGGTATCCTCTAGATAAGAAAGGATTTAAAAAGTAAGGATTGTCTTAAAATGTTTGTAAAGAAGACAAACCTCAGAAAATTTAAATATGTAGCAAATGGTATGAGTATGTCTTAAAATTGGAGCTTACAAGTTCAGCTGGTATAAAGGTTAGTTAGCTGTGGTATACAAAGTCAGGATTACTGGAAGAAAATGTAAGGACCTTTGGTACTGTTAATTTTTGTTACTCACAATTGGACCTTGTAGACCCTGTAGATCAGCACAGTCCATCTATTATTTCTGAAATCCCAATACCAAACTGTAAATATAGAAGACTGTGCCAATTAAGGGACCATGATTGGTCTGGGATGCTCTAGAAGAGGAGAGAATGAAGAGCCACAGTAACTCCAATTTGAGTTTACCCCCACTAACTTGTGCTAGGCTGCCCTCAGAGTAACCCCAAAAGAGAGAAAAAAAACCACAGGTTGCCACCAACCCTGCCCAAACTTAAGAAAGCAGAACAGTTGCCCAAGTGTTCCAGGAACAGAACATACCAATAGTTCAGAAAAAGGGCAATGTGGTTACCGTGGACTCAAAACAATCATGTAACTGCTTGTGTGGAAGTTGCCTAAACTTGTTTGTTCAATACTATAAAAGCTGTGCTGATTTTGTGCTCGGGGACTCTTAGCGTCACCGGTTACCCGATGTGCAAAGAATCAAGCTTAGGCTTGCAAATATATGACTCTTTTGCTGTTTGCATTGGTCATGGTCTCCGGTGGCCTTTCAGGGATTCCAAGTCCATACAATAGGGCTTGATACAAAATGTCTCTTCCCAGGGAATTAAATGATGGCATTTATAGCTAAAATGATTTAGTGTCATTATTAACATCTAACACATGCTGAGGTTTTTATTTATACCTCTCATTCTCCCTCCCATTCTTTATTCCACCATTTCTTTCTTTTCTTTTCTTTTCCTTGCTTCCTTCCTTGCTTCCTTCCTTGCTTCCTTCCTTCCTTGCTTCCTTCCTTCCTTCCTTCCTTCCTTCCTTCCTTCCTTCCTTCCTTCCTTCCTTCCTTCCTTCCTTCCTTCCCTCCTTCCTTCCTTCCCTCCTTCCTTCCTTCTTTCCTTCCTATCTTCCTACCTTCCTTGCTTCCTTCCTTCCCTTCTCTCCTCCTCCTTCTCTACTCTCTTTTCTTTCTCTTTCTTTCCTCTTTCTTCCCCTTTTACCTCTTTTAGGAAGTGAGTATGAATTTAGATATTTTGTTGGCTGAACAAGTATTCTACCATTAGAACAGTTTTTTTTCAATTTATTTATTTGCTCATAGACTTACCAGTTTTGCTGAGGGCTGAACAGAGGCTAAGTTCCTCGCCTCTGTCTGCCAAGTAACTCAATCACAAATGCATTGCAGCATGCCAGGCTTAGTATGATATGAGAATCTTATTACGTTCCTTGCACACTGGTTCTGAACTGTGATCTTCTCAAATTCTAGTTAGTGATGTGAGCTCCAAAAGCATGCCCTCAGTATAGATTGTTTAAATGAATGGTTGAAGGCAATTTCATTTTAATTTTTTTTGCCAGGTCAGGGGCTGTTATAATTTTATTTCTAGAAAATTTTTGCTTTAAAATGTTGCTTTACCGCCTTTTTTCCCTTTTTACTTTTCTTGGTCATGGGGCTTGAACTCCAGAGTCCTTACATTTTCCACCTTACCTTACAAATAAAGAAAGAGTCAAATTCAGTTTGTTGGTATAAAGTCACAAATTGTTTCCTGCAGAAATAAAAATAAATTTCACCTCCTGGCTCTAAGGTGTATGTCTTTTTAAGGTAACTACAGATATGTAAGTGGTATTATGTAAATTGTGTCATATGTTTACAGCTGTATTGAAGAACATACTCTTAATATATCATTGGAAAACAGGGTTATAGAATAGTGTCTATATGAAAATGTTATTTGAACTAATCACACTAAGTTGAAAACTACATCTTAGTCCAT
The DNA here is from genome assembly GCF_024711535.1 of Dipodomys merriami. Classification (NCBI taxonomy): domain Eukaryota; kingdom Metazoa; phylum Chordata; class Mammalia; order Rodentia; family Heteromyidae; genus Dipodomys; species Dipodomys merriami. The sequence goes on from NW_027206102.1 coordinate 8,517,377, forward strand.
CAAAATGTGCAAATTAACGATTTTATTTATAAGAAAATAATACCACCAGGAAAAATGAGTATAAATTAGAGAGACTGCAGGAATAATATTAGGGTTTTACTGTCTCTACTTGTTTAATGTGGTTCTATTTCTTGATATTGAAACTCTCCTCTTGTTATTCATACTGTATGTAATCTAACGCTGTTTATTACCATGTATTCAATGTGGGAAATCTAGCTTCAAAAATGTGTAAAGTCTTTTCCTTTTCAATCACAATATTGTAATTATCAGGATACACTGTGGTCATCATAATCTTCACCAAAATTATTGCTAGCATCATAAGTGCTAACTATTGAAAGTCTGATATGTATTTGTGATTTTGCAATTATTTGTCTGTTGATTAATAATTTTAATGTTACCACTGTGCATGCATCCATATTAAAATTTAGAACAAAAAAAGAAATAAAAAACTAAACCATAACAGGTAGCTTGACTATATGCCTATAACAAATTGTAGAATATATTTTTGAAGTATTGCAAATTCCTAACCAGTATGAATTAACTTCCTCTCTCCTCTCCCCACCACTACACAAAATATGTAAGAGTTTGAACAGAATTATTTCAAGTAATATACTGTAAATGCTACTACAATATCATGGGTATATCGAAAATTCCCTTGAAAATAATAAACTCTACATTCTATTTAAATATTAGTTATTTTATTCTAGGAAACTTTAGGAAAAATAGACTGCATATCTTTGAAATAAAAAAGATCAGCAATAGTAGCATAAAGTTTTATAGGGAGTCTGTCTTCAGAAATATATATATATATATATGTATATAAAATGTGTAGAAAGACATACATTTTTGGAGATTGTCATCAGAAATATATACATATATCCAAATTTTTGTGTAGAACGATGTACATTATAGTGAAAAAATCTTAAGACATAATTAAAATTAAATAAATACATCAAAACAAGTGCCAGTGACTCAAGCCTATAATTCGAGGTATTATGTGTAATTAGACCTTAGAATTGTGTTCAAAACTAGTATACACAGAAAAGTACTTGTTAGATTTTTATCTCCAATTAACCACTATAAACAGGAATTAGCTCTGTGCCTCAAGTTGTATAGTGCTAGCTTTGAGCATAAAAAGGCTTAGAGACAATGGTCAGGCCTTGCAAACAACAATAACAATATATATCACATTAATTTCACAAAAGCATCTTTTAACTGCTGTGAACATTTCTTAGAAACATGAATACATGCCCCGGAAAAATGTTAAGTAAAAATTATAGAATATTTACATCTATGTTAAAGACATGACTATTTAGATTGAGATATCTAGGTAATGATTAGAAATTAAGAAGAAGAAGAATATATTTGGACTGGTCTTTTATTCTACTTTATAATAGTAATAAAATGATATTTGTAATGATTATATAAAATTACTCTTGTTTGGTTTTTAAATTATAATAAGTGATAAACATTTTTAAATGATTTTCATAGGAAATGATCATTTTCTCAATGGTATCAATTCTTTTGTGATTTCAAAACAATTAAGAAAATTATTCCAAGTCTGGTTTGCTTTAAGACTATATTTGTTTTCGTGTTCTAGTTTTCATATGTTAGTAGAAATTAAAACTCCAAAAAAAATCAATGTCTGTTGGCATTCAGGAACATATTCATAGATAATAACATTGGAGTTGCTTAACTGGAATTGTTTTATTTCATTTGTTATTTTCACAAATAAATCAACATGATTGTTTATTTTGTTTCTTTTCACTGCTGTTGGCTCTTATCTTGAGAATACTTCTTTCCTAGCAAAGTAGAGAAAAGCATTTGGATTGAGCAAGTAGCATATAGGTTTCATAAAATGCAAATACATAGATTTGTGTATATTGTCATTTGCTAAAAGTTTCTTCCAGAAAAGGTTATCAATTACTTATAAGTGATGCATAATTCCTAGATATTCCAGTTATCACATGCACTTTTTGATTGAGTTATCTCTGCATAAACTCAAAAAAGTGGACCAAAAAAACCTCAAAATAAACAGAAATCACATCTTCATTGTAAAAGCTGTAGTTTACAAGGAATTTTTAGCCAACACCGAAAACATATTTTCAGGTATTCTGCAATTTGTGTGAAGTATTTTTAATAATTTTTTTTGCTGACATGAAATTCACATGCAATATATTATCTCCTTTTATTGTATACATTTTAGTGCTTTGGAAGTGAATTTTACAATCATAGGTTTTCCAAGCCTAAGTTTCACAAACTTACATTTCTTCAAATAGAAATGCTGTACATTTTAGAACAGACATTAAAATAGATATAAAATTCAGTTACAGGAATTTGTCCAGGACATTAAAATAGATATAAAATTCAGTTACAGGAATTTGTCCTCTATAGTGTGTCTTTTCAAATTTGTTTTGGGGGATTATTTCCAGGGTCTCACACATACTATTCAAGCGCACTGTAAATGAACTATATTCCCTGTCCAAACAATTTTTTTTTACTTCTCTTTAATACATACATAGAAGTGTAATGGCTGAATAATATACAATTCTCTTTAACCTTATGAAGACTTGAAAACTTGCTTGCTAAAACGATTGCGGTATTATACAATTATTGTGCTATGTGGAGTGTATCAATTTCTCCACAAATGCATTATTATATTTTGTGTCATCTTTTTATATTATTGTCATACTAGTGAATTTTCTTTTTTCTTTTTTCTTAGATACTAAATTATTTCATATGCTCCTCCTATTAACTACTAATTTACATATGTTCTTTAAGAAATCTCCTGTTCAGGAAAAATTTTATATAGAATTAGAAGATATGAATTTACTTAAGACTCAGGATCATTGTAACATTAACATTGTAGCATTAACAAATATGTGTGCTCTATCTGTTGGATATGTTTTCATTACTTTCATAGAATTATGAAAGGTTATCATTTGATACTAACCAATTAATTCTTGATTATCTTTAGCCTCTAATGCTTTACATGTCAAATTTTTAGAAACCTTTACTGAGCCAATGTCATGACTTTGTATATTTATGTTTTATAGGTTTTACATCTCACATTTAGTTTGATAATCATTTTTTATTTTAAATTTTTTGTATAAGGTTTGAGGTAGTAGTCTAAGATCATTTTAAATCTAGAGAGGCAATGGTGCCAATACACCCATTTAAGATTCTATTTTTATTTCATGAAGTCGTAGCATCCTCTTCAAAATCTATTGACCATAAAACTAAGAATTTATTTTTGATAAATCTGTTACATTCTTCTATGTGTCTGTTCTTTCACTACTAAACATGGTAATAAGGTTCAAAACTAGTATGAGGGCTCAAGCTACTCCATTTTACAAAATTGTTCTGACTGACCTGTATTCCCTGAATTTACATACGAGTTTATTGAACAGGTGGACCAATATTCTACAGAGATATCTAGATGTTTGATAGTCACTCACATTTTGCACCTTGTGAAAACACAAGAACCCAGATACTATATAGAGAAAAATGTCTTTAGAGAATGTTTGAAGCATCTAAAATAAATTTAGGGATGAGTTAAGATTTAGTTAACACTATAGCATAATAAAGTTGAATGATAACGACTTGAACTGTACTACAGAGTAGAGTGAGAGGGGATAGAATAGAATGATGAACTACATAGGAGATATATGTAATTGCTATTGTGTTTCTAAGTACAGAAATACTTCAGAGAAGAGAAGGAGGAAATAATCAAAGTATTCTGAATCAAGTTTCTTTTCATTCTACCTAATAGTGTGGACTAAGAGTCAACGAAGATGGGAAAAAATAAAATAGAAAATAAAGCATTGTATAGACCTGTTACAATGTAAAGAAATTGTAATAGGAATATGATCACTAATTTCCAAAGAAATAAAAGAAAGAGTAGATAAACTCTAAAGGCAAAAAGAATGAAGAGAGAAAAGTAGCAAAGTAAAACCTTTATCAATAACAAACACAAGAGTTTGGAAGTAGAAAAGCAGTGGAAATATTCTAAAAAACAATAAAATAAGAATAAAAATTGCTATCGTGGATAGAAAATGGATCACATTTTATCATATATAATTTTGAAAAAAACATACAAGGAATCAAAATTTAAAAGTCATAATTTAAAACAGTACTTACTAGAGAGTATAGTTCAATGGTAAAAACTAGGCCCAGCATATGTGAAACAATAGAGTGATCACCCAAGCATTACAAAGTACATACAAAGCACACACACACACAAACCACATAAACACTCACACACACACAACACATACACACCTTTAGAATATTGATATTATCATATTAACAGAGTAAATTATCACAAATAGTAAAAGTAGGTTAATATATTGAATCATAGTATTGTTTGTACTATTTAAAATTTAGTAGAAATAAAATAGTCACGATATACTTGGAATCTTATAGATTAAGTAAATTGAAAATTAAGAAATAGAAGACATGAAAACCTTTGCAAAGAGTTTTAAACAATAAACATTTTGAAACATGTATCCTTTTATTTTTACAAAAGATTGATGTTATTGGAGTTTTAACTCAAGATTTAGAATATGAAAACCAGGTGCTCTATATTGCGCTAGGGAAGGCTATATCTTTATTCATTTCACTCTGGATATTTTTTTTTAATTCACTATGGATATTTTTTGTGGGTCCTGTTGTGGGGCCTGAACTCAGGGCCTTTGCGCTGTCCCTCAGCTCTTCAGCTCAAGGCTAGTGTTCTACCACTTGAGCCACAGCGCCATTTCCAGCTTCTTTCTTTTTGCTTATGTGGTGCTGAGGAATCGATCCCAGGGCTTCATGCAAGGCAAGCACTCTACAACTGAGCCACCTTCCCAGCCCCACTCTGGATATTTTTGTAGTAAGGTCTCATATTTTCTCAGGCTCTCCCTATTTATAAACCCTACTTGCAGTTCCTACCATAGCTAGAAAATGGAAGCCACAAATCACCACTTTTTTTTTTAATTCAAGTACAAATATTTACAAAAAAGTGACCAGGTAATGAAGCCCTTCTTAATAAAGTTTGTCTTTCTTGAAAATACAGTAAGTATTTGTTAACTGGAAAAATATGTTTAGTATCTTAAGAAAATAAATCTATTTAAATTTACCAACCATATAAAAATTAAGAAAATAATCTTAGAAATTCACATGTTAAACATTTTTAAAGCAAAATATATATCTGAATAATTTACATATGTAAAAATCATGCAAAATTAAATTAACTAATCCTACAACTCTGAAAAAAGAATTACCTCAAAAAACAAAAGAAAATAATTAATTTCAAATTTTGAAATTTAGAAAATAAAATGAAGTGTACTCTTTAGTTAAATTAAGTAACTGTAAAACCAGCGTATATCAATTTTGTAATAAAAAAAATGCATGAACAAAGAAAGCAAAAGTACCCATTGATCAATAGCAAGAGCAAAAGCATCAGTAGTTGTTTGAGTGTACAAAAAAAAAAATCGATGGAGTGGATAACAATGTTCTTCCCATTAAAAATGTGCTCATTACCTCACTTATGTAACTGTAACCCCTCTGTACATAACCTTTACAATGAAATTAAATTGAAATTAAAAATAAACCAAATAATATACCAATTAAGAGTTCTTAGAAGCCATCGGTTAAAAACCTTGTACAAAACTCCCCCAAGTACCCGAGGAATATACTTTGATGATACTATTTGAATACTTAAACTTCAGCAGAGAAGCAAAAAGTTTAAAAACTGTTACAAAGTAAAGTAATAAATCAGAATATATTACTATAATAATCATTAGATGAATTTTTAGTGGTAGTCAAATATGTAAGGAATGAGGCAATTTGCCATTTGTTTTCACTTAATACGTGAGAAAGAATTTTCTAGGTCTTTTTAAATATATCATAAGTAAATGAAGAAACTATTCTGTCACATCATATGATAATCAGATAAAGATTATATTACAGCAAAGAACAGATTGTAATATGTTTTTGGATGTTAATGTATATACCTATTTTGGTTGTGGGCAATTATGGGGATTTCAAATTGGGGTATGGTTCTTGCTAGGCTGGCGTCATATCAGTGGTTAATTTTGGGATAGGGGTTTCTTTGCCACAAGAATATGCACCTGATCTGCCCTTTTAGCCTTCCCATCATCAATGGCATCAGAGTTGCACACCAACTTTCTAGCTTCCGACCATGGCTGGCCTTGATCCTGCAGTCCTTCCAATCTTAGTCTCTAGATAGTGCAGGATGGTGGAAATGATCCAATACACCCAGCTATAGATTGAGAAGGAAGTCCACTAAAATTTGGCCTGGTTTCTGTTCTCAAGCCTCCTAAGTAGTTAAGAGTATAGATTGGAGTCCCTGCTGCCAAGCAGTAATAGTATTTTTAAAGCAATTAGACATATTATGACTTTGGCTTGTGATTACCTCAGGAAAGAATAAAAGAGCAATGAATCATAGAGGACAAGAAGAATTTAACTAGCTACTCAGAGGCTGAATCAGCTTAGCTAACTACTCAAGAGGCTGAGATCTGAAGACACCTCTGTTCAAAGTGGTAGACCACTATCCTTGGGCACAGAAGCTTAGTGATAGTGCCCAGCCACTATCAAGCCTCAGGAATGATGAATGCATGCAGGAGCACATGCACATGCACGTGTGTGTATAGGCACGTGTACACACACAGACACACATATACAAATGAGTATTTCAATGCAAAGTTCTTTATATTTTACCTTGCTGTACTTTCCCTGTATTAGTTCACCAATTGACAAAAACAGCTAAGCACCTATTTACATCGTGTTTCTCTAAAGTCGACTCTCTTTTTGGAAGCCTGATTTTATTTAACTCAAAAGTAACTTATGCAGGAGGTCAGTTCATCTCTCTCAAATCTGTAGTGTTAGGAGATTGTTTGGGTTCTTCCTAGCAATATGATTTTGTGAAATCCTGCATCAAGCAGCATATTTCTTTCACGAGAAGGAAGCCTCTATCAAATAATTAGTAATAGTTTTTTCTCCTCCTGGCAAGCATCTGTAGCTTTATTATCTTCATATAATTCATGATCTGTCTGTGTATGCCAAAGATGGCTGAGAAAATAAAAAGACCCTTGTCAGTCCTTAGCATTCATATACCATTCATAGATATGAAGGTGTTTAAATATTACTTAAATTGCTTTGGACTAAATAATGTTCACCTTGACTATCTTGAGAAAGAAGAATTGGTTTCTCAGCACTTTACGTAAGAACATGAGTGAAAGAAAAGGAAAAGTGAGGAATAAGTCAACACATACATTCAAATGAAACAAAAGAACCCAAGAAAACACAAATTAATTCAGTATTCAAGAACCTGCAGGAAATGCAACGATTTTTTAAAAATCAGGTATGATAAGCTTATGAAAATCCTGACTATGTGGGAGTCTACTATTGTGAGGCTAGTGGATAAAGCCCAGACTGGACAGAAAGATCTATACACTATCCCAGGCACCAGTTATTCTAATTTCCAGGAAGAATAACATCAAATGGATAGCGCCTATGATCATACACAAGTAGGAAGCCAGATTCTATCTGAAAATTAATCAGGATAATTTAGGGCTGGGGGCATGTGGCACTGTGGCTCAAGTGGTAGAGCACAAACCTTGAGCTGAAGAGCTGAGGGACAGTGCCCAGGCCCAGAGTTCAAGCCCCACGACCTGACCCCCCAACCCCCAAGAAAAGGTGATGGCTTTTCAAGTACTTATATATCACCTGAGTTACCTTTGTGAAGCTAATGGATTCAATATAAGCCTTGCTTAAGAGCTACTTCTAAATTTCTGCAGTTTAAAATTTCCCAAATGAGGTCTTACTGTCACAAATGTCTACCTGACCCTTTACCCTTCTTCCATGTATGAACAGACCAACCAGAATATCTTACCTTGACAGCATAGATTGTCTTACTGGAACAAAACTAAAATGTTACAAGGGATCATAGAGAGATGAACAGTTAAGACAGAACTGTTCAGACTAGAAGGTATTTTATCAAAATCTAATTGTTTATTACGCCTACCATTTCAAAGTAGCTAAAGTCAAGAAGATGAAAAAATTGTTCATATGCATTATTACCTAGTGTCCTGGCCTGTCTACCATCCAACCAGGAAGGAACTCACACTATTGACTTTCTATCACCAAATATTTCCATTGCTCCAGGAGAAGTCCATATGTTTCTCCTCGATATTAGGCCTTATATTGGTAATGTTTAATCACAGTGTTTCCTCTTGCCTCTAGGCTGTACAACTACAAATGGTAAAGCATTAGGTCTAACTTTACCAAACACTGAGGTAGAGATAATGAAATAATACTTTAAAACAGAGTTGCTTTTGATACCCTAACCATAACAGAAAATGCAAAACATTTTCTCATATTATATATAGTTATATATTTTATTTTTATATTTATATTTATAAATATATATATATATTATATTGTATATTTCACACAGTGAATCTTACTAAAATTAATTGATAATTTGACAAATAAATTGATATTTATGCCAATAAATAGATTGGAATATAAATAAATAGGTTTAGAATATATATTAGGATATAAAAAGTATCAATGCAATGTCTTCGGTATAAACTTGTGATACGTTCTAAGTGTACTTGGTCTTTTGAATTCACATGGTAAAAAAATGTGTTGTTTTCCTCTAATCTATAAGGGATTTTACTCTGCTGCTCTCTTTATTGTTTTAACTAGCTGGTCTCAAACTGTTTTTCTCCATATTTCTGAAGCATTCCTACTGATTATGCCCTAATTTTGCTGATATGATGTCTAAAAGCTATTATTCTTCTGCAGGACCTACAGGTCTTAGGATCCCAGGTCCCAGTTATCCACATCATCAGATAACAAGGGCAAGACTTCTCACCTAAGCCCATGCAACATGCCAACAAAAAGTAATTGAAAACTCATCTCAATTTCTCATTTCCTATAATATTTCAGGGCCCCAATTCCTTAAGACACAGAAGGTAGCGGTAAGCAATTGTGAAGTGCAAGGCATCTTAAAATGAAAGATGATATCACAAAATCTGAGAAAATGAACAGTAATTCAAAATTTCAATTTACAAATGACCAGCCCATATGAGTGAACAAGATCACAAATGTCACAAGAGTATTTTTAATATCCCTCCCCTAATTATTAATGAAAAATTTCAGTACAGAGTAAGTAGGCCAAAAAATATTTCCTGGAACGATAGATTCATAATTGGTCTACCAAGGCTAGATAAACGACTTAGAAGTCAAATACAATTCAGTAAAATATTAATTGAGAAGATCATTAGTGCTTCAAAACATTGGTACTTCAGTAAAACTTGGTTCTGTAGTATAAAAATGTTGTCATTCTCAAACCAATGATAACCTACATTTAATCTCCTGAAAGTATATTACTTTTCAAATAAACTTTTTAAAAATCATTCACCAAAATAACATTTGACAAGTAAATGATACTTAATGACATTACAAGTTTTTCATGTGTAGGGAGCAAATTACAATAGAATTGATTTATTTACCCAGCACTAATGCCAAACAGGTTCAACCATTCATTGAAGTGTAGAAATAATACTCCCCACCATTTGTCTTGTTCAGTAGGTGCCTTCCAGAAATGTGTTAAATAGATCAGGGACTCATATTTCAAACCAAAACATTAGTTAATAAAATAAATGTCATCACATAAGGTACATTTCAAAAAGTCAAAAATAGTTGCCTTATCATACGTTGTTTTTTATGTTTCCCTATCTGTCTAACATATGTTTCCCTATCTAAGAAATATGATTTTTTAAGTCTTGAAAATGGGTACTCATCAGAGATGTGACGAACATAAAATCTGTCTTCTATTTCCATTATATTCCTCTATAGTATTAAATTATAGTTTTCTTCTTTTTGCAAAACCTGTAGGTAGTAGAAAATATTATCCCATGTAAAATTAAATAATCGCAAACCATTGTACAAACCCATTTTAAAAAAAACTGGTAGTTAGGAATACATTCTAAGCCATTTTTAAACTTTCTTGTTGACTAAAGATTAATCTTCCAAATGGATGAGAATAAAATCATGTCTAGGTGCTTCACGTCTCCAGTCTTGCAAATTGTTATTGCAGATGAATGAATTATGAAAATATAAGCGGACATCAGTTCAAGTATATGCAGGATTGAAACTCCATGGAATGTATATAAACCTTTCAAAGTATTAACAGACAGTTTAACAGAATGACTATCAGGAAGTTGAAACCAGGGAGGAATAATTGTAAAGATATAGAATAAATGAAAAATGGAACAAGCGGCAAGTCAAGCTAGAATACTCAATGTACACATGTGATAAAGGAAGTAATAAATCTGAAATAAATCTTGGAGAAGGAGTTGGTTGAGAATGATAGAAGGAATGACTCTGATCCAGGAGCATTGGACAATTAGATGGACATATTTAATTGTAACACACTTGCACAAACTTCTGAAATTCAGTAAAAAAAAAACACAACAAACAAAACACACAAAAATCACAACCAAACAGCAATCTCTAGAGAGTATGAATATGATCTCTCAAAATTTTAAATAGTTAATGAAGGGCAGTCGTGGGAAAGGCAAACAAAGCTGTTCAAAAAGGCAGTTTGGGGTTTGGGGAGAATTTTGATCAGATTTAAATAGATTTTCTAAGGTTATAAATCACCTATATCTGCTGCAAGTATTTTCTTCTGTGTTTTCTTTGTCTGAACTGGATACTCCAGTCCTGAGACACACTTGATAGCTTGTGAAGATAGAATGGAAGAAACAAGATCAAGAACCCCTTACTCCACTGGAGACAAAAGAGTTCTCTATGTTTTCTCTCATCTCTCCGCACTACTCTTTTTTCATACTTTTAAGTCAAGTGATTTTGAATTATATCTCTCCTTTTTTCTGGCAACTAATTGGTCAAAGTAATTCACTAAATATTATTTGCCATTTTGTTTTCTATCAGGCTGTTTACGTGTCCAAGCAAGTCCATTAAACTTCACCCTTGTGTTTGGTTGCCATGAAAACCCAACATCTAGGTTAATGAGGACAAACTTTAATGTAAAACTTTGTCTCCAAAAACCCAGTCCAAGAGGCTATGATCACAAATATTTAGCTATTCATTTTTCTTTTTTCTTTTACCTTTAAAGTCTTCCTGTGTTTAAAGTGCCCACAAAAATAAGTACTCCACCAATTTTTGGTTTAATCACTTCTAAACTCAAAGATATATTTTGCTAACAAGATGCTTAGAGGAAACCGAAGTATACTCCACGTTTATCTTCTCCCTTAATACTCTCCTTAGATACAATATCAGAAACAGTGAAGTTATTCTTTGTAAAATTATTTCAATGGATTATTTTTCTCTTGGTCTTGCATTTGCTCAACAAGGTGCATGAAGACCAGACTTAAATCACCCATACCTTGAATGACAGGGTCTCTTACAACGGACAATACTTCTTTGTCCTACTTCGATGTCTTCCTCTTAGCTCTTGCCTGATTTCGAATTAATCACAGCTTCTTGACTTCAAGTTTGGTGAAGCTGAAAGACTATAAGGCCTACCCCACTGCTAAATCTTCATGGTTTCTCTTTTTAAACTCTTTTATTTGGATGTGGAATTTATTTTCATGTTTTCATTCAGCATTTTCTGAATTGTAGAGAGCCAAATAGGTTCTGTAAAATCACTTTAGGTACCAAAAATGTTAACACAGTCTATATCAAAAAGTTTTGGCCTCCCTCCACTGCTTAACTTGGGCTTCTAAGAACGCCTTTTTTTTACCTTTTCAATTTGCTCAATTCTTTTCTTTTCTTTTGGAAGGGGGGTCTAGTCGTAGGGCCTGAACTCTGGGCCTGGGCACTGTCCCTCAGCTCTTCAGCTCAAGGCTAGCATTCTAGCCACAACACCACTTCCAGCTTTTTTTCTTTTTGCTTATGTGGTGCTGAGGAATCGAACCCAGGGCCTCATGCATGCAAGGCAAGCACTCTACCACTGAGCCACCTTCCCAGCACTGTTCAATTCTTCTTCTGAGCCCAAAACTTTTTGGTTTATGTAATAAGGGAAGTCTTCTCTATATCATGTTAATAAGGATATTATATTTTGTGAGCTACTTAGATACGTGAAATCATTGGTTTGAAGTATCCAATCTGATGTTTTTCTGTGTTTCACTGCTTCATGTGCAAAGACATTGTGGAAAGTATTGCAAACAGAAAAGTGTAAACCCAATAACTTCTTTCACTGTGGAGGGCATTTTCTCCCTAAATATTTTGACCCAAATTATCTTTTTCGGAGAATTACTGTTTGGTAATCAATGGTCAATTCACAAATTTTGATGTCTTTTTTTAAAGAACTTAGCATTTAAATTCTAACAAGAACCTTGTTTGAAACAGTGAGAGTGTATTTCCTGGGTAAGGACAATTCTCAAGGGAACCTACAGTATTTATAGCAAGGTTTTTGAGGTTTGTTTGTTTAGAGTGAAAATGAGCCATCTTCACCCACATTGCTCCAACTCAGCTAAGTCTCCATGGATTTCTTTGCATGAAAGCCCATTTTCCTAGGCAATTTAAAATTTTCTTAATAGGCTAAGCTATTAAAAAGTTTGAACAATTACACTTTACCTGTCATAATTTTTTTTCTTCTTTTTTCTTTTGAAAATACTGTACAGAGGCATTACAATTACTTGAGCAAGATAATGAGTACATTTCTTTTTTTTTTTAAATCAGATTTTATCAGATTTTTTTATTGTGAGAATACTGTACAGAGGAGTTACAATTACATGGGCAAGATAATGAGCACATTTCTTATCAAGCATTGTAGCCTCCTCCTTTGTTTCCTCTTCCCATCCCTTCCCATAATGAGTACATTTCTTATCAAGCATTGTAGCCTCCTCCTTTGTTTCCCCTTCCCATCCCTATCTATCCTTCCCCTGCCCCCCTCAGCAAATCCTCCTCGCCCCCCTCCCTCCCCCCACACCAAAGCTGTAAAGTTCCTTTTCGACATAACGACTTGTACATCTCATTTTTGCAATGGCTCCAGCTGTATCCCTATTTAAACGATTTGTTTTTCCCCTTCCCCTCCACAAATTATACCAACATCCAATACAGTGAAAGCAGGGGTTATACTGTTGGGGAAGGACATACAAAGCAACAAAGAAATAATCTCATAAATGTGTTAAAAACAATCGCATGAATGAAAAAAAAAACATTTGAATACATATCTTAGGGTTCATTTCGCTAACATCACCTTATGGGACCTTTTCTGCTTCACTCAGACTTATACTAGATATTGCAAAGGGAAACCATGGGACCTATGTTTTTTTGGGCCTGGCTTACTTCACTTAATATAATTTTTTCCAAGTCTTTCCATTTCCTAACCAATGGGGCAATGTCATTCTTTCTGATGGAGGCAAAGAATGCCATTGTGTATATATACCACATTTTCTTGATCCATTCATGTACTGGGGGCATCTGGGTTGGTTCCATATCTTAGCTATAGTAAATAGTGCTGCAATAAACATAGTCGTGCTAGTAGCTTTAGTGTGGTCTTGTTTGTAAATATTTGGTAAATGACCAAGAGTGGGATTGCCGGGTCATAAGGGAGCTCTTTGTGGAGTCTTTTGAGGAACTTCCATACTACTTTCCAAAGTGGTTGAACAAGTTTACAACCTGTCATAATTTTTAAACTCTTTTGAAATTTCTTTATCAGAATCGCAAATTCACCAATCCTAATTCCACCTTTACCATCAAAAACAGTTAACATGTTGTTTTCATGATATTGTGTCCACGAAACTATTATTTTCCAATGACTTTCTTATGCGTACATATGACCATATAAGCTGATGCTGAGCAAAATGAACTCCAAGATATGGAAACAGAGATTTTTATTTGTGATTGTTGTTTTTTCATGTACTATGTGATTTCTCTTTTCTTTGGGCTTTTCCCCTATGGTTTATCCCCTGCTGTATTTGAATTTGGTACCCTGTTTATTGTGTATTCATTTACCTAAATTGGGGAAGGGAAAGGGAACAACAAATTGGCGAGACAAAGGACAAAGAGCAAACCAATTCAATAGCAATACTCACCAGACAATATGTTGGAAATGTACATTACAACTTGTGAGGTTATTAGGGTGAAGAAAAACTGTGAGAAAAATGAGGGAGGGGGTAACAAGTTTGAAAAGTTATTTATTCACTAATTTACAATTACTGAGACCCCACTGTACATAACTTTGACAATAAAATTAAACTTAAAAATAAGTTGCATAAAATATAGCTTATCTCTATTTTGAACAAAACACTAAACCGCTGCTAATGTGATGCCCTCCTTGTTCTGGAACGAACACCACAATAAACTGGGTTGCATGAATTTTCTCCCCACTGGTATTCTTGAGATCAGAATACTTGCAAATATTACTTATATTTATACTTTTTTAACTATCATAGATATTAAGGATGCTAAGATTGGAAGATTATAGTTCAAAACCCACCCAGGCAGGAAGGTTCCTTAGAGTCTTATCTCCAATAAACTTCTCAGAAAAAGCCAGACACTAGTGGCACTGAGGTTGAAGTGGTAGGCCATGAGCCTTTAGCAAAAACAGGCTCAGAGACAGTTTCCAGGTTCAGAGTTCAAGCCCTAGGACAAACCAATAAAACAAAACAAAAATATAAACTAATCCCAAACCTAACATTTTTCTCATTGCATACAGAGGCATGTAATTAAGGAAATTGCTTCTTGTGTTACATATAGGTACAAGAAAGAAGATCTGACAGAATCATTCTCTTCATACCATGTTATACCAAAGCCTCAAAAAATTGCTCTTTTTCTAAATTTATGAATTAATACCATCCATTTGTTCGCAACTCTGTGTAGAGTATTCACATTATCATTTTATACATGAACTATTGGAATTATACATTAACTAATTTCTAATTATAACTCTTGAAAGAATATTCTGGGCAAATAGAATGCCAAAATCATTTGTGAATTTGTCAATTAAACCATCTACATAAAAAGAATTTTGTACTATCCTATAGAATATGAAATTACAAACAAAACCAAAATATTTATTTTAAATCTAAATTCTAATTTAGCAAGATCTTTAAAGTCTTACAGACGAAATTTGCTATTTCTCCAGGCTTAACCTTTTGTAATCCTTCATCATTTCTTTGGAATCCAACAGAATGATGATTATTTAGTTTTTCAAATTTTGGATGGGAATCATGAGCCATTTTCCATCTAGGAATGTTCGGTAATGAAGAGAGCATTTAAAACTCAACTGGCGATTATATATGAGTTGCATTACAATAGGAAACTTGACTTCTCAAAACATAATAACAAAATTAGCCCAATCTTCCAACTGTGTATTCCTTTCTTGAATGGTTGCTTTTATTAAGACAAAATTATACTACCTGGTCCAGGGAAGCTATCACTATGTAATTGCACTCTCTAATCTCCTGTCTTAGTCTGAGTGCTAGAATTCTAGCCTTGTATCACATTGCCCTGCCATAGTTTCTTGGTTTATTTAATCTACATACCGACTAGCAATTCTGAACTACTCCAGTGATATTATCCACTAGAATGACTGTTCAGACTGTTTATCTACTATTTTCAAAGATGTTCTAACATTCCACACAAGATATGAACATTTTCAGATGCACCTGCAGGGGTCTCTGATTCATTCTTCCATGGATCCGATTCCTTTAATAATGATTACTTGATTCTCTTACTATCTCTGGTACCTACCTATGTAATAGTCTCAAAATTTTGAAGGTAATTCACGTGAGGACTTTCTAATTTTAAAAATTATCACTTTATTCTAGTGTTACTCATGACATATTTTCTAATGTTTTCTAACTTTTCTACATATTCTGAGAGTTGTTTCATTTGTGTATTCGTGTGTGCACATGTAAGTACCTCTGTGTGTATGTGTATGTTTGTATGTATGTACGCAAAAGCCCCAAGCTCTTATCCATCAGTCTTGCTCATGACTAGTATTCCATCACCTGAGCCATTCTTCCAATCCAGCTTTTGGCTGGTTAATTATAGGTAGTGTCACAAAGAATGTTCTACCCAGGCTGGATGCAAACTGAACTTCCCAGACTCCTTTACATTCTTAGGTTATATTTATCCAGTAGTACCAACTTTTTTTTTTTTTTTTTTTTTTGTCGGTCGTGGGGCTTGAACTCGGGGCCTGGGCGCTGTCCCTCAGCTCTTCAGCTCAAGGCGAGCACTCTACCACTTGAGCTACAGCGCCACTTCCGGTTTTCTGGTGGTTTATTGGAGATAGGAGTCTCACGGTCTATCCTGCCCGGGCTGGCTTTGAACCGCGATCCTCAGATCTCAGCCTCCTGAGTAGCTAGGATTACAGGCGTGAGCCACCAGCGCCCGGCCAGTAGTACCAACTTTTGAACTACAAACATTTTTGTGAGTGTAAAGTCTAATCTGTATACCAGATTTTTTACTCAAGAATTCATACAAAGATAGATGAACATACACATTGCATATACTGAGTGTACACTGTTAGAAATGTGATCTTAAACCGTAAGGCGATGAGATCTGAGGATTGGGTTTCAAAGCCAGCCCAGGTAGGAAAGTCCCGGAGACACTTTTCTCCAGTTAACTACAAGAAAACTGGAAGTGGCACTGTGGTTCAAGTGGTAGAGCATTAGCCTTGAGCTGAATAGTGGAGGGAAAGTGCCCAGGCCCAGAGTTCAAGACCACCACCACCAACAAAAAATATATATACGTAAAGAAAAAGAAATGTAATCTTAGCCAACAGTTCATTGCTAGTATAATGCCTGCTCTCTCAAGATGGACTTTTCCCCTAGTTAAGTCCATGCTCTTATAGCTGACTTGCATTGGAAAAAGAATTATTCTTCCATTCTACTTTTAATAAATTTGCATGGTGAGCAAATGTGATTTAGAAAGGGAATGGCCTCATACTTCATGTTCCACGTAGGAGTAATGTTTTCTGTATATCACTCCTATAAATCTACATACTGAACTTGGCTTTATTGTTTCATTATTGTCTTATTTGTAGAGTCTTCTATACTGTATTGAACCCTTATACTTAAAAACAGAACTTCTTTTTCTCCTATTATTGCTATTGTTTCTCTCACTAACTCCTGTACACTTGAGAAATAATGTGCAGCACATACACTCACAAAAAGAATGACCTGAGAAAATTCTTCCCATTAAAAATTTGCCTTAATTTACAGAGAACTTACAAAGTTTGAACTCAAGGTACTCATTGATAATGTATTTATAAGCAACATAAATTTCATATTTTCTCTTTACTAAGTTGTCTCTGAAACACGTGTTACCTCAGGTCCAAAGGTGTCCTTGTGTTATTTCAGTGAACCCAGAAAACTTTCATCATACCTCAGGCAGCACCATCGATTGTTACTGGAAATAACTGCTACTGGATGTGGAAACTCCCAGGAGAAGAAATAAACATAGAGGAATGACAAAGTTCATGTTAACTTGTGCTTTCCTGTTTACTGTACAAGAAAGAATCCTAAGGCTTGAAGGAAACTCTGTTCCTGACTTTTTCGAGTGTGTTCTATACTCACATAAAATTTTTCTGTAAATTTCTAGTTGAGAGTATTACAAAAAGAAATAATGTATCATTTGAAGGCCAGCATAGAACAAAAGGAAATAACATTGTTTTAAAAGTGTTCTACAGAAAAGAAACAAAGACATGGAGGTTTTAAAGTGTCTTATGGATGGATATTTCACCCCTGAGATGATTCTCTTGTTGCAGGATGGGACAGTTATCAATTCCTTTAGTCTGGTCCTGAGTTCTCCAGAGCAATAAGGATTCCGAAAAAGCAGGATCCAGTGAGTATGATCAGCAAAAGGAGCCTCTTCTAGACCAGTACTCCATAAAGGATGGTCCCAAAGAAATATGTGGGGTTATTTTTGTTTCCTTGTTTGTTTGTTTAGTTTGTGTTGGTTCTGGGGCTTGAATCCAGAGGCTATACTCTGTCCCTGAACAGTTGTCTTTCCTGCCCACCTCCCTACAAAGCTAGTACTCTACTGCTTGAGCCAAACTGCACCTACGGATTTTTGGTGTTTAATTAAAGATAAGAGTTTGACAGACTCCCCTGCCTGGGTTGGTTTTGAACTAAGATAGTAAGAAAGCTAAGTGACATCAACTGTATGGACTTATCTTTTGAAAAAAGAAATAATACTTGAGGGCTGGAAAGGTGGCTCAGTGGTAGAGTGCTTGCCTTGCATGCATGAGGCCCTGGGTTCGATTCCTCAGCACCACATAAGCAAAAAGGAAAAAAAAGCCGGAAGTGGCACTGTGGCTCAAGTGGTAGAGTGCTAGCTTGAGCTGAAGAGCTGAGGGACAGCGCCCAGGCCCAGAGTTCAGGCCCCACAACTGGACCCCTCCCCCAAAAAGAAAAAATATTAGTTGTAATTTATTGTCAAACTAATATTTTACAATTTTTTTGGGTCCAGTTGTGGGGCCTGAACTCTGGGCCTGAGCACTGTCCCTCAGCTCTTCCGCTCAAGGCTAGCGCTCTACCACTTGAGCCACAGCGCCACTTCCATTTTTTTTTCTTTTTGCTTATGTGGTGCTGAAGAATCGAACCCAGGGCCTCGAGCATGCAAGGCAAGCACTCTACCACTGAGCCACCTTCCCAACCCATATTTGACAATTTTTAAAAGAAGAGTATATGTCCATCAAAGAAGACATAACTTATATTTTAACTCAGCAAAAGTAGGTGCATTGAATCATTTTGGAATTATTTCTTCTGCTTGGGAAGATTGTGACCTTGTCATTCCTTTTGAGGAAACTTAAAGTCATATTTCACTTTTTTTGTTGGTCTTAGGGCTTAAACTCTGATTCTGGGCACTGTCCCTCAGCAGTTCAATTCAAGTTGAGCGCTCTACCACTTTAGCTACAGCACGACTTCTGGGTTTCTGGTGGTTAATTGAAGAGTCTTATGGATTTTCCTGACCAGGCTGGCTTTGAACCACAATCCTCGGGTCTCAACCTCTTGAATAGCTAAGATTACAGGTGTGAACCACTAGCACCCATCTCACATTTGCATTTATGTGCAAATATGCAGACAAAGAATGGAAATTTGAACCAAATGATGACATTGCAGCTTTTCAGAAAATTTGAGTTAGCAATAAATATGTCCTCCTTTTCCATGTTGTTACATTAATGACTAATGAGCTATGGAACCCCTACATTAGTATCTTATGCCATCTGTAATATGTGTAGTATCAAGAAATGTTCATAGAGAAATACAGAAAGATTGAGATTTTTAGAAAGCAAAGGAGATCAGGTATGAAAGAACAGCATAGAAGGATATACATTTATCACACAGAGCTTAAGAGCTAGCCTAAGAGATTTGGAATGCTATAAGGCAATGAGGAACAATCCTAATTGATAACTAGTTCTTCAATAATCAAAAATGGTTCCCTAGAACAGCTTCTGTTATACCTTAGCTATCATTTTATTCCTTCCATCTGGAGTTATTCCTTCTCTTCTGTCACAACTGTTAATTAGCCTCTGCTTTTTGGTGCCATGACTGACCAAAAAGATTTTGACCACCCTTCTCTTTGTGATTAGCAATGACGACACAAAGCCTGGAATCATTGACTTTCCAAAATTAATCTTCACCTGACATCTAAGCACATTCCTGGCATTAATTGCTGTGACCTAATAAACAAAACTTTTTATTTCAGCACAGTATCCTAATATGAGTATTGCACATGAATTAGGGCCTATTTTTAGGTGTCAGTATGGAAGGAGCAATTATATATTCCAAGTATGGGTTCTTTATTTTGCATGTACTAACTAAATGTTTCTTGTTTTGTTTTGTTTTGTTTTTGCCAATCCAGGGGATTAAACTCAAAGATAGGGAATTATTCCCCAGCTTCTTTTTTTTTTCTCAAGGTAAGTACTCTACCACTTGAGGCACAGCACCACTTCCAGTTTTTTTCTTTTTATGCGGTACTGAAAAATTGAACCCAGGGTTTCATGAATGCTAGGTAATCACTGTACCATGAAACCACATTCCCAGTGCCCTAAATGACTTTCTTAATATGGCATTACATTTTCATTCCATAACTATGTATCATAATTTTGGCCAGGTGCTACAAAATGATGTTGAAAACAATACTAAGTCCAGTAAGGCTGGATGAAAAATGAATAACCATAATGGTCTAGCCAGGGCACAGAGAGGCTTACCTCATGGAACTGTTTCATCAGGCTGAGCGAGACAGCTCCTGACCCAAAGCCCACCCGCAGAATGAGAGGGCCACCTTGGGTTCCAGCCACAAGGGGACGCTGGGCCACCTCCTCCAGCACCCATTCAACCAGTTCCTGTGTGTGAGGGAGAGAAAGCAAGTCAGAATTACACTTAACTAGACAGGTGGCTGAGAGTTGAGAATCATGGCTCATAGCCATCCCTGGCAGGAACAAATGTGAGACTTTTATCTCCAAAGAAACATGAGAAAACTGGAAGTGACGTTGTGGGTTCAAGTGGTAGAGTGCTAGCCTTGAGCTGAGGAGCTTGAGAACAGCTCTTAGGCCTAGAGTTCAAGCACCACGACGGACAAGAAGTGGACTTTCGACCACAAGAAGTGGGCTGAATAGCACCCATTGTCCTAGAGAGCATGGCAGAGAAGTCAGGCTGAGCTTCCTGTGTACTTGAGGTCATAAGTAGGTCACCTGGCTTCTCTATGCCTTCCTTTCCCCAGCTGCAAAACTCAACACAGTGAAGGATCTCTTTCATCATGAGGATAGGGTAATGATGAAAGAAAGCCATGTTTTGTTTCATAATTCCAGACCTGTTCTATGAATAATAACAGGCCCCACCTGAGCCCTTTCCTGGTATCTTCCTGTCATATGCTCCCAGAATTGTCAAGAACCTTGTCTGAAGGCCACTCCCTCTGTGCTTAGCCATGCTCGAGATCCCTCTGTATAAATCCCTTGTTTCGTCACAACTATTCTGTGAGGAGACTGAGGTCCTATTGTTGAGGCCCTACACAGAGATTCACCTGTGGTCAAAAATTGGCTGCTGTGGAGTAAGAGTATGGGGTAATCCATCTAAACCGATGACTGAGCATGGCGCTACATGCCTTACCATCCCAACTACAGAGGACCAGGTCTGGTGGAGCATACCTGTCACAGATAGGAGTACCATGATTCAGCCCAGCCTGAGCATATATTGAGTCTCTATCTCATAAATTCCCAAGACAGAAAGCTGGCTCCTCAGAGCTGGGGAGAGGAAACAAGCAGGGGATCATGGTGCCCCTAGATGGGTGTCTGAACCGGGGTAGGGTTGGTGTTGGGGTGGCCATACACCTGTGCTGCTGGGAGAAGCTGTTGGTGGCTGCTCCAGGTGGGGTGAGCAGCAATGGCAGCAGCATTGCAGACACATGGGCACAGAGCAGAGGACCTGGGGCAGGGACCAGGTGGGGGCCTTAGGCTAGCTGGCAGCAAGCCATTGCCTGAGGTATGAAACCCAGCACTGAGGAAGCAGGGGAGGGGGCCAGGGCACGGGCTGGAGTATCAATATCCTACTATACTCAAATTCTCTTGTGCACTCAGCCACCTCTGCCTTCCTCAACTGCTGGTAGTGGTGTCAACCAACAGAATGAATCCCTGTGCTACCTGGCAGCATAGAATGTGGGCGTGGCCACCATTCTTGTATCCCATTGTTCAGAAAGAAACATGAAAGAATGGGGGTGTGGCCGGAATTCTGTAATGCAAGCAGCATGGGTGGAGTAAAGATGACAGCGGCTCCCCCAGCCCTTTTCCCAGAGAACTCTGTCCAATTCAGCTGGGTACAAGAGGGTGACCTGCTTTAGCCAGATAGCCAGCTGCACAGATTGTTGTGTATGTATGTCTGTTACCAGTCCCAGACCTTGAACTCAGGATCTGGACAGTCTGTCAGCTCCTTTTGCTCAAGGCTGGCCCTCCACACAGGAGCCACAAGGCTTCTGGCTTTGTTGGCAATGAAGCTGGACAGGGGTCTCAAGGACCTTCTTACCTAGGGTGACCATGATTCTCCTGTCACAGCCTGGTATGTATCTAGGAGGACTGCTGAGAGCCACTGGTGCCTGCCTCATCATTGGTCTTGCTGATGTTCTTGTACAGACTGGTGAGTTCCCTATCCATGGGTTGAAGTCGTGGGAGCTGGAGCCCACAGTTTGAATCCTGGTCCTGCCACCTCCAAATGGCAGGAGAATCCAAGAAACTTGTTCCTATCCGTATGATTACCAATGGAATGTGATATATGTCATGATTGCATGAGCAGATCTTGAATGATTCTAGCATAAAATTATTCACAATTATATTGTAGGACACTGATCAATTTTAGTTAATAATTTATTAAGCATTTAAACAATCACATACATATAATGGAGGCATAACGAAATTCTTAAGAATTGAGCCGTACATACTATAATGGTTCCATTTTTCTGCCAGGACTGGGATTTGAACTCATGGTCTGGGTAACTCTGTTGCACTGTGTGGGAAAGGGAAGCTGGCTTCCTTGAAGTCAAGAAATTCAAGTCTGATCCTTAGGCCTGAAATAGATCGCCACCAATAGAAAACATCCTATCCATGTACAACTTACATATATGATTTTTATTTATATACATATGTTAACTCCATATTGTGTTAAATACATCTATTTTATTTTTTGTTTCATTCATGTATTGACTGTTTATGTCATTGGCTATTATGGCACATAGAACATTGATTACATTGATTAAATAGGATATAGTTCTACATATGTATTCTACTTCATACCTGACACCGAGGACATTCACAGAAAAGGAAAACATGTGTCACCATCAGCTTCTTACTCCACGATTCATTGTTTGGGAGTGCTGGCATCTGAACTCATGGCCTACAAGGCCAAACTCATGAATGGGTAAGCGTTATCACGCCATCCTGGGGCAAATTGAGCTGACAGGCTGTTTCCAGGATCTGAGTTAGAGCCCAAAGTGTTAACAAAATAAGAACAGATTGACATGCAGATGGCATTATGCTAATAAATATATATTTTATAGAGTTCCAGATACATCTATACATTTTTCAATTATACAGATTACATTTCTACCAATTCCTGGGTATTTATTATGGATCCATATAATTAATGTTACTGTTTTCATCCTTAAAATGTTAATGAAATCAATTAGTGTCCTGAACTTATTGCATTCCTGTAAGTAATTATATTCTTTTAATGCTTCATAAATATTAAATAAAATTAATCAACCTCCTGAAATGATGCTGTCTAATTTTATAGGAGCATCATTCATTGACACTATTCCATTGTTATTCCTATGGATGGGAACCAGTTTCTTAATATCTCCTGCCATTGGTTGGTGTCAGAATGGGGATTCGAAATCAGGGCCTATGTTGCCACGTAGCCCTATGGCTTCCCCGATAGTCTGGCAGCCTTCAGCAATGCAAGGTGAAGTACCCTTTGCAACAGTGTCATTCAGACCCAGGAGGGTCACCATGCAAAGTAAGAATACATAAAAATGCCACATTTTTTTCTGTGCATTTTTTTCCAGGCAAGGCCCTGGGGGTTTAGGATGCCAGGAGCAGCTATGGGGCCAGAGGGTGCACCCCAGCCTAGGGTTATCAGAGCTGAGGCAGAGGTACCACGACCTGAGTTCAAGCCCTGTGCTGAGAAAAAAAATTAAAAATTAAAAATTAAAAAATTAGCTACTTGGTTTGCAATTCCCGCTATTCATTCTTCCAGGCTTTGGATTTGAACACAGGATCTGGGTAAATCTGCAGCAATGTGGATGAAGGGGAAGATTACTGTACTTGAAGTTAAGAAATTCAGGTCTGCTCACTAGGCCTGAATTCAAACCCCAATCCTGGAAAACATACTATTTATATTCATTGTAAAGATAGGATTTATACTTACCTATTGATGTTCAGTCCATACATGTTTGATGTGGTTGTTCCTTGCATTTTTTGTTTTATTCATTTATTTAACATCAATTGTACTATGAGGAAACCCATTCTGTTTATTACATTGATGACATCCTATCACAGAGAATCTAGATTTGTAGAAACGTTCTCCATCATGCCTGACACCCAGGATTCTCAGAGAAAAGGTAAACAAATTTCACACTCGGCTTCTTACTCCATGATCCACTTGTTGGTAGTGCTGGGATCTGAACTCAGGGCCTAGCAGGACCAATTGGAGAATAAGTCAAGGTGAACACACCAACCTGTGAGCAACTAAGGAGCTCGGACATTCTCAGGTTCTGACAATGATCCCCAGGGCGGTCCATTATAGTCATAAATTCATTACTTAAACATAGAATCTATATTGACATACATGTGTGGACGCTATCTTGTGTTCGGTGCACTTCTTCTTATTTTGTCTCTAATTCTTTGAGGTATTGCATATTTTACTAAGTATGGTGACAGGTATAACTGTTCTAAAATGGATGACAACCTGTTCCCATGGTTATAGGGTTGCCTATACATTCTACATCCTAGTTGAGACCCAGGACATTCACAGCAGAGGAAAATGTGTGCAACAACTGGCTTCTGATATCAGCATGAATGTTTTGTCAGTGCTGGGATTGGAACTCAGATCTGGGCAGCTTTGGTGCACTGGGTGAGAAGGGGAAGCTCACCATCCTTGAGGAATAGAATTTCAGGCCTGGTCCAAGGCCTGATTGGAAGCCCCAGTACAGCAAGCCCACCTTTTTTAAACATAAGATCTTTCTTTACCTACAGGTGTGGTATGCATCTTGCATTCAGTGTAGTTATTCTTTTCATTTTGTGTCTTATTCAAGGATGTATTGTATATTTTATTGTGCTGATGTGGATGACAACCTATTGCCATGGCTATAGAGTTGTCTATATAGCATTCTCCATCCTCGATGAGACCCAGGACATTCACAGGACAGGAAAACATGTACAACCATTGGCTTCTTACATCAGAATTAATCTTTTGGCAGTGCTGGAATTTGAACTCAAGGCCTAGCAGACCCAATTGGTGAATGGGTCATGATGAACACACCAGCCTGTGAGCCACTAAGGAGTTAGGTCATTCCAGGGAACTGAGATCGAGCCCTGATGGGGAGCAATATAGTCATAAATTCATAATTAAACAGAGGATCTATATTTCCAAACATTGGTGGCCTCATCTTGCATTCGGTGTAATCACTCTATTTTGTGTCTCATGCATTGATGTATTTTGTATTTTCTTGAGTATAGGAAGACAGATATAACTGTGGTGAACTGGATTACAACCTATTCCAACGAGTATAGAGTTGCCTATGCATTCTCCATCCTAGCTGAGACCCAGAACTTGCACAACACATGAAAACAGGTCCAACGACTGACTTCTCACATCAAGGTGAATTTTTGGTAGAGCTGGGATTTGAACTCAGGGCCTAGGAGGCCCAACTGCACAATGGGTCCAGGTGAGCAAACCAGCCTGTGAGCCACTAAGGAGCTTGGGTCATTCCCAGGAACTGAGATTGAGCCCCAGGGAGGCAAAATAGTCTACAAATGCATCATTAAAACATGAGATATATATTCAAATTCATGTGTGGACTGCATCATGCATTGAATGTAGTTACTCTCTTTCTTTTGTATGCTATTCATGGATGTATTGTGTATTTTCTTGAGTATATGATGAGTTGACATGGGTTGACGTGGGTAATAACTTTTTCCCATGGCCACAGGGTGGCCCATGAATTCTCCATCCTAGCTGAGGCCCATGACTTGCACAGGAAAGGAAAACAAGTGCAATGATTGGCTTCTGACATCAAGATGAATCTTTTGGCAGGGCTGGGATCTGAACTCGGGGCCTAGCAGTCCCAATTGGAAATTTGCTCCACATGAGCACAACAGCCTGTGAGCCACGAAGGAGCTAGGCCATTCCCAGGACCTGAGATTGAAACCCCCCCTTAGGGGGGGAAAGAGTGGGGAGCACAATAGTCATCCATTCATAAACTGAAGTAGTATGCAAATAAGTACATATTTGTATAGGGTAGGAGAGATGGTATCCTGTGATGGAATCCAATCTACCATGGAACTACCGATTCTTGGATCTTTCCTGATGCCTCCATTTCATGAATGTGATGATTATTTTCAGCTTCATCAACTCTTCTTTACAATTAATCGATACTCCATGAGTCTTGCCTATCATTTCCTACTCGCATGTATGAACTACTCATTCAAGGATGAGATCGATAGCATATCATGACTCTTCCTAGGTCCAGAACTGAGTAGCTCATGATCTCCCACCATTCCCTCCTCGTAGTGGGGGCTGAATTCAAGATTCAGGCCTGGAAAAGATACACCTTATATACATTTTAAAAGTAGGATTTATACTTCCATATTGATGTTCAGTCCAAATTGTGTTTGGCGTGGTTATTCATTTTATTTCTTGTTTTATTCATTTATTTACCATTTATTTTATTGACTCTGATGACACCTATACCATTTAGTAAATTGTTTACATCCTATCATATAGCATCAAGATTTTAGATGTGTTCTCCATCATGCCTGGCAATGCTAGGCTCGGAAATCAGGGCCTAGCAGACCCAATTCATGAATGGGTGAGTTTGAGCATGGCAGCTTCTTGCCAATGAAGTTGTGAGGGGGTTCCCACATGCTGAGATTGACCCCCATGTTTGGCCAAAACAGCGATACATGGATAGGCAGACGGTGGTATACAAATAAATATATATTAGTAAAGAGTGACAGAGCCATCTATCTATGATTGAATGACAACAAATACATTCCTATCAACTATTAGGTATATATTATACTGCCAGTGAATGAATATTATTCATTTCATGCTTAAAAAACTATTAATTAAGATCAATCAGCATTCTAGGATTATTGCATCCAATTTTAGACTAGACCAAGGCATGAGCTACTCTTTCAACCAGTATTCCTATGCATAGGAATGAGTCTCTTGTGATTTTCTGTCATTGGTGTCAGGACTGAGATTTGAAGCTAGGGTCTATGTTGACAGGTTGGCCGATGGCTTCGCTGAGAGCCCACCAGACAACAGCAATGGCAGGTCAGGTCCACTTTACAGCCGTGTCATTCAGACCCAGGATGGTCACTGTGTAAAGAAAAAAAAATCATAAAAACCAAGGCCTCTGCAGCTCGACACTTTTTGTGTTTTCCAGCTTTTTCTTTTCTTCCTGACAGCCCCGTGGGCCTAGGATCTCAGGATTGGCAATGAGTCCAGAGACTGAATCCCAGCCTAGGGAGATCCAAGCGGAGGCAGTTTCCACGACCTGATTTCAAGCCCCATGGTTGGCCAAAACATAAATAAATGAAGAAAGAAAGAAAGAAAAAAGGAAAGAAAAAAGAAAGAAAGAAAGATAGAAAGAAAGAAAGAAAGAAAGAAAGAAAGAAAGAAAGAAAGAAAGAAAGAAAGAAAGAAAGAAAGAAAGAAAGAAAGAAAGAAAGAAAGAATTCAACAAAATAAAAAAAATAAAGTTCCTTGGTTTGGAATTTCTGCCAGTTTTCTTTCCTCGCCTGGGATTTGAACTCGGGTTCTTGGTAAATCTGTAGCAATGTGAAGGAAGAGTTGCCACTACTTGAGTTCAAACCCCATGCCAACCAAAATTGAAAAATTAAGTCACTGACCTAGGCAGGTGGAGATAGTTGTCAAGATGGGAGGGAAGAGATGGTAAGGGGAATACAAAGGAGGAGGCAACAAGGCTCAATAGGAAATGTACTCATTACCTTGCTCATGTAACTGTGACCCCTCTGTACAACATTTTTACAATAAAAAACATACAAAAAAAAGAAACATATTAGTTTTCAGAAAAGCACTTTGGGGGTAAGGGAAGGAAATCTGAATAGCTGTACAAAATTCTACGCTGCCTTTTTTTTTTTTTTGGGTCCAGTTGTGGGGCCTGAACTCTGGGCCTGGGAGCTGTCCCTCAGCTCTTCAGCTCAAGGCTAGTGCCCTACCATTTGAGCCACAGCGCCACTTCTGGTTTTTTTCTTTTTGCTTATGTGGTGCTGAGGAATCGAACCCAGGGCCTCAGGCATGCAAGGCAAGCGCTCTACCACTGAGCCAACTTCCCAGCCCTACGCTGCCTATTTTTAATGTTCAGTATGGAACTGAATAAACATAACTGCTTCCATTTAAAAAATTAAGTCACTTTCATGGAACTGGGGCCAGTATTTCTGCAATTGCTAGGATTTGAGCTCACCATCCAGGTAACTCTTTTGCAACACGGGTGAAGGCGAAGCCCACTGTCCTTGAGGAAAATAATTCAGGCTAGAGTTCCCAGGGCCTGAATGAAGGCCCTGCAATGGAAAAAAAATATTTCTATACATGTGTACTGAATGTATGTTATATACTTACATATGTATGTTAATTTCATATTATGATTTTTATTATTGATTTTGTATTTTATTTTTATTTGATTCATTTATTTATTGATTATTGTATTTAATATTATTATACACATAATATGTATTGTATTTTGCACATCTATTATAAAATTATACACAATAACTTAGGACATTGACTAATTTTCCTTAATATTTTATTAAGTGTTGAAACATAATACATAATTAAATGGAGCCATTTGTCACCGTTTTCACATGTTTAGAGTCTCTCCCAAGTATGAGCTTTTTTTTTTCTTTTCTCTTTTTTTTCTTTTTCTTTTTATTGTGAAAATACTGTAGAGAGGGGTTACAATTACATGGGCAAGATAATGAGTATATATCTTATCAAGCATTATAGCCTCCTCCTTCGTTTCCCCTTCCCATCCCTTCCCATCCTCCCTGAGTTTTTTCTTATCTTTGGACATCTTCCTATAGAGATTCCTTTAGATTATTTATACTCAGAAGCCTTTTCCTGAGGATAGGCAAATTGAGGTATAAAATTTTAAGGGTGGAGCTAGAAATGTGGCTTGGTGGTAAAGAGCTCGCTCCCTCAGCATGCATGAATGCCAGGATTTGAATCCTCAGTGACACATACTCAGGAAAAGCCAGAAGCTGTAGAGTGGTTCAAGTGGCTACCCTTGAGAAAAAAAGCACAGAGATAGTACCAAGGCCCTAAGATCAAGCCCCAGGACTGACAAAAACAATAGGCCAGATGCCAGTGCTCACACCTGGAATGCTAGCTTCTCAGGAGGCTGAGAGCTGAAGACTACAGTTCAAAGACAGCCTAGGCAAGGAAAGCTCCAGTGAACCACCAAAAGACCCCACCTGGCGCTGTGGCTCTAGTGGTAGAGTGTTCACCTTGAATTGAAGGGCTCAGGGAGAGTGCCAAGGTTTGAGTTCAAGACACACAACTGGGAAAAAAATGACGGTTAATCAAAGTACTTTCCTATTTGCTAATTAGGAGAACATTCTCTGGAAAATGAACACTGATGTACACCAAAATTGGAGTCAGAGCTCTAGGTTCAAATGTAGCAGATTTATATTCCCATCCTCTTAGACTCTAGCATTGAACCTTGTGTCCTACATGGTTCTTAAAGGTCCATCGTTGAAAGGCTTAATATGCTTCCCGAGCCTTATGTGATAAGCAGTTGACTTGTATTGTCAATGTCATTACATTTCTGAACCTAGCAGAGCACCAGTAGCTCATGCCCAACACCCTAGATCATGAGGCTGAGGTCTCAGGATCACAGGGTGAAGCCAGCCAGCGCAGAAAGGTCTATGACACTCTGACTTCCACTTCTGAAAGGTCAGATGTTCAAGAGCTTCCTGTGTTTCCCTTGGTGATGAGAAGTTACTTGAACTCTAATATTCTTAGAGTTCTCGAGCTATAGAAGCAGCAAAGAAACATTATTGAACCATCCTGGGTTCAAATGAAGTTCTCATTATCCAAGCCCTAGCACTGTTTGCAGAAAAACTCCAGTGTAACACTGTAATTGAAGGACAGAAAATGGTTGCAAAAGCCAGGCAAGGTGCAGAGACCTAGGCCTGCAGGATTAGGAAACAGAATGTACACACTCAACAGGGAAGTCAGCTGCAAAAGCCAGCAATGGGGGGAACCCTGAAACATTTGTTAGAGTTACAACAGGGTCAGGCTTTTCTCACACTCTTCAAACAATGACTAATTAACCTTCCTCTCTCAGGTGAAGGGAGCCTCAGGCTATCTTTAGGGTAACAATAGAGAGCCAGTTTAGTGGGGGAGAGGGGAGGAACAGAGAAGAAAAACCCTGCTCTCTGGTCTTAAGGAGTGGGGATTTGACTCTCCATGTGTCAGATTTAAAGACCATTCTTCTACCTCCGCCAGTCCATTCTCCTTCCTTC
The DNA here is from genome assembly GCF_024711535.1 of Dipodomys merriami. Classification (NCBI taxonomy): domain Eukaryota; kingdom Metazoa; phylum Chordata; class Mammalia; order Rodentia; family Heteromyidae; genus Dipodomys; species Dipodomys merriami. The sequence goes on from NW_027206102.1 coordinate 8,547,627, forward strand.
ATTCTGAACATCATTAATGCAAATTCCCAGTCCAAGGAGAAGCAGGGTCCTTTCTCTTCTGTCTCCAAGCACCTGAGTTAAAACCTGGCTCTGCCCTCTTGGCTCTGGGGCATTTGGCTGCCTGAGAAGTGGGAAAGAGACAGTCTTCCTGCTCTGTGGTTGTGTGAAGGCGAAGTTGGTGACCGGAACCCTGCAGAAGGCATCATGATTGGGAATTGTTCCCTTCATTCCTCCTGACATCCAAGACTAGGTTAATATATCATGTTTCTTTCTATCTATCTATTTATCTATCTATTTTTCTTTCTATTTATCTATCTTTTTTCTATCTATTTTCTATGTATTATGTATGTATGTATGTATGTATGTATGTATGTATCTCTCTCTTTCTCTCTTCTCTCTCTCTCTCTCTCTCTCTCTCTCTCTCTCTCTCTCTCTCTCTCTCTCTCTCTCTCTCTCTCTCTCTCTCTCTCTCTCTCTCTCTCTCTCTCTCTCTCTCTCTCTCTCTCTCTCTCTCTCTCTCTCTCTCTCTCTCTCTACCTATCTACCTAGTTAGCTAGCTACCTACCTACGTAGGTTTCTGTTTGCCAGGTCTAGCCACAGCACCAATTCTGGCTTTTTCTGTGTATGTGATACTGAGTAATCATACCCAGTGGTTCTTGCATGCTTGGCAAGCACTCTTTCAGTAATCCAAGTCCGCAGCCCCATCTTTTTCTTCATGGTAGATTTTACATAAGTATACTACCATTTTACATCCCCAAATTTAATTTTCTGAATACTAGTTATTTCTAAAAAACCTTTCCTTCTGTTCCCCTGCCTGATTTGTGTCTGTTCCTGCATGGGCCTCATAATAAAATGTAAATAAAAACTGCTGAGAGCTTAAGTGTGCATCATATAAGGACTCAGGCCTGGAACCCTGGAAGAGAAAAGCCATGGGCCTGAAATGAAGAGAATGGTGCAGTATGTGCAACGAGCATATCTGAAAAATGAACCAGTAAATAAAAGGTCTGTTTGCACTCAGGGAGGTACTATACATACATAAGTAGTTAGTGCACTGATACATAATCCTGGCCTTCTCTTTTTGAAAAGAGAAGCCATCCCAGTGCTTAAACACAGGGCCCAATGCATTCCTCAGCTGTTTCGTACAAGGCTGAGGCTTTACCACCACCACAGCTTCACTTCCAGCCATCTGGTTGTTAATTGGACATAAGTGCCCCCCAGGCTTTCTTGCCTGGTCTGGCCTGTGTCTCCTGCTCGGCTTTCTCTCTCAAAGCTGTAGCTTTACCCTCTGGGACACTGTTCCACTTCTGGTTTTCTGGTGGCTTATTGGTGATAAGAATCTCACAGACTTTCTTGCTTGGGCTGACTTTGAATTGTGATCTCCCCAGGAGACTGCAAGCAGCTTTCTCAGGGATACACTGAAAAACCCCTCCACACAAAACCTTAGTCTAAATCTCTGGATGTACTAGAGAAAAACAGAAACATGCAGATGCTTCTAATGTGTTCTAGATAATTAACACTGGAGGCACACAACATTCATAATTATTAGATCATTTTATAGGAAAAAGGAGCAATGCAGACAGTATGAGGATTGCTCCAGCTTTCGGTTCTCTCATCCTTAGACAGTAAATTCACTGCAGCTCAATGCTAAGTGCCAGAACTGGCATTTAATGTGGACATTAGCTGCCAAATCCTGTGATACTCATATCTTACTTTTGGCTTCAAACCTGTGACCAGAAGAGAAGATGAGGAGTGAAAATCCTTCTCAGAGAAAGCAGCTATAAAGGACATTGGAATTGCTTACTTATAAATTCAAACCACTGGAAGGACCCTGTTAAGAAGTCACATTGTACAGATTAAAAAATGAAGAAGAAAAGAAAGGCAAGAGCCAGTGGAGGCTGACTATAATCCCAGCTCCCCAGGAAGCTGAGATGTATAGAATCTGAGTTTAAATCCAGCCAGCATAGGAAAATCCATGACACTGTTACTTCTAAGACATCACAGAAAAACCCAGAAGTGGGGCTGTGATTCAAGGTTAATGCAATACCCTTGAGCAAAAGGAGCTCAGGGATAATGCCTAGGTTCATAATTCAACCCCACGTCCTGCCCCCTGGAAAAGAACCTGTACCTCCATGTCTCTGTGTATATGGACGTATTCCTATAGGTGAATCTCCAGAGTAGCTATTATGAATTGCACCAATCTAGAAAATTTGTTTTCAATTCAATGATTTCATAACACAGAGAGTGCTTTCATGACAGTGCATGTTCTGGGGCTCACCTCACTGTTCCCAGTGTAGCCTGAGGGTTTCTCTGCATCCCAGGCCTGCTGGAAGAAGTCTCTCTCATTGTTTCTCTGCATCCCAGGCCTGCTGGAAGAAGTCTCTCTCATTATCTGGATATGCAGACAAATGGCCTCAGTCCTGTTCAGCTGTTTAACAAACAATTCCATCTGCATCAGTTAGTGATGATGAGTGTGGGCAGGCTTTGAAGGCCAGGAGAAAAAGGCCTCTTTGTATCCCAAGCGATCTCTCTCCCCAGTGCCCTGTTTTGACAGGAAGCCTTCATTTGTGCCACTTCCCATGGCAGGCCAAGTCCTGTGCACTCATCCTGCCTTTGTGAGACTATATTCCGGTGTTCAGATACAGTGCTCAATATAATTCAGGAGACCTTCTGGCAGACAACTAGGGCACTGAACCTAATGAAATATTTCATTGTTGGAGATGATGGGCCTATGATGCCTCTCCTAGGTTTCTTGAAGCTTAGGAAATCCAAGCGCATGTCAGATATCTCAAAGCTTCCTGTCATCTAGGGCTGGTGAAGCTCATCAGATATTGAAACTTTTGACCTCTCCTAGTTAGGCCCTGGGTGGCTAGGTTTGGGGGTTGAACACAGGGCCTGGGTGCTACCATGAGCTCAGTGCAGAAGCCCAAGGCTTTACCATTTTGTGTCACAACTTCACTTCTTGTCTCTGTGTGTGTGTGTGTGTGTGTGTGTGTGTGTTTGTGTGTGTGTCTGTGTGTCTGTGTGTCTGTGTGAGTGCACATACACCAGTCCTGGAGCTGGAACTCAGCACTGTACCTAGTTTCTCTTGTACAAGGATAGCCCTCTCCCGATTGAGCCACAGAGCCACTGCAACCTTTTTCTAGTGTTGTGGTCCTGAGAAATGAAGTTCAGGGTTTCATAGTTGCAAAGCACTCCACCCCTAAGGCACATTCCCAGCCCTTTACTTCAGGTTTGTTAGTTTGTTTCTGTCTTTTTTTGTTGTTGTTGGTTGTAGTTGAAGTCTAGGCCTGGGTGCTGTCCCTGAGCTCTTCAGCTCAAGTCTTGTGCCCTACCACTTGAGCCAAAGCACCACTTCATGTTTTCTGGTGGTCCATTGGGGCTAAGTGTCTTAAAGACTTTCCTCCCCAAGCTAGCTTTGAACCATGATACTCAGATCTCATCCTCCTGAGAAGCTAGTATGACAGGTATGAGCGACAAACACCCAGCTTCAACTTCAGGTTTCTTAGTGGTGAATTGGAGATAGTAGTCTCATGGGACCTTTTGTTTCTGGGATAGTTTGAAACCCAGATCTTCAGATCTCAGCTTCTTGAGAAGGCGGGGTGACAGTCCTCAGCTATCGACCCCTAGGTGGCACTCTCCTGCAAGGGGGTCCTTGGCTCCACGGGGTCGAGTGCTAGCCATGTACCCAAGAGGTAAGGGTCAGTGGCTAGGCCCCAAGTTCAAGGTTCATGACTGTGAAAAAACAAAGAAAGAAAAAAAAAACCAATTGTCTGCAGGAGACAACTCACTAGTCTTCAGTAATACATAATTTTGTCCCTGACATGGGGACGTATCGAAGCCTCAATATTCTTGTCTGCATAATCATCTCAGTTGTGGAGCTCTTACAAGGACCTGATGAAAGAATGCACCTGTGAAGGACACAGCACATGACACTCTTTGCATGACTCAACAAACAGCATCCTGTGAAAGACCCAGCACACAGCACCCAATGCAGGACTCAGCACACTGCACCCTGTGAAGGACTCAGTACATAGCATCATGTGCAGGACTTAGCACAGAGCACTTTATGAAGGACTCAGCACATAGCTCTATTCCACAAGCTGTTATTTGAATTAGGGTGCTTTCATCACTATCACCATTCTTTGAGGAACATTTCACAAACCACACAAGTTCACATCTAATGGTTTATTGTGGTGGGTTTTTTTTTTGGGGGGGGGTTAGGCATATGGCTTGAACTCAAAACATGGAGATTATACTCTAATAACATTTGCTCAAGGCTAGAGCTCTACCACTTGGAGCCACATTTTAAAGAGTCTCACAGGACTGGGTTTTAAAGCCCCTGAGCAGCTAGGATGATCTGGGTAAGCCAGTTTTGTCTGGTTCCATGGAGCTAGGTTGCAGTGTTTACATCTGGCTAAGTCAGGTTAGGTGGCAGCTGTCAGCACCATACTCCTAGCTTGCTCTGTGATGAGGTATTTGAAGTTCTGTCTTTGTATAGTTGCATTTAGAACAATCCACCTTTTTGTGGAAGCAGTCTTATGGCTTGAGTAAGGGCTTAGACACTGTACCTAAGCATTTGTACTCCAGGCTAGCACTCAATTGATTGAAAGACCTCAGAACTTCCAGGTATTCTGTTCATGTGGCATTGAAGAATCGAACCAAGGGCTTGGTGCTTGCTAGGTGAACACTCAACAACTGAAACCAGGAGTGAACAAGGTATACTTAGAGATTGCTGTATATAAATATTATATACACAGAGAGATGTCTGTATATTATTTAATTATAGATAATATTACTAACAATTGTAGGTATTAAATTATGTCTCCATTTAATGATATGTTCCAGTTGAACAATTAATAAATCATTAATCAATAATTACTCAATGTCCTGTTGTTGTTTATCATATATGTACATACATCCATACATAAAATTACATATTTTATAGAATGAGATAGATGTCTATATATAGTTAAATTATGTATCATGTGTTACTTTCAATTATTAGGTATTTAATTATATCTCCATGTAATTTTTATTCTGTTAATGCTTAATAAAATATTAATTAAACTTAATGCACCTCCTAAATTGTTGCATCTAATTTTATCCCAGAATGATTCACTACTAATTCAATCTGTTTTTCATTCATTTTAGTGACAATTATTCCACATATGACTTTTCTTACCTTTATGACATCCTATTACATAGTATATAGATTTGCACCCTAATTATACATCCTATCTGAGCATTTTCAAAGAAAAGGAAAACATGGGTCCCGCTCAGCTTCTTACTCCAAGATTATATTTTTGGCATTGCTAGGATCTTGACTCAGAGCCTAGAAGGCTCAGTTCATGAATGGGTGGCTGTCAGCATAGCAGCCTCTAGCCAATTCATCTGCCAGGCAGTTGCCAGGCCCTGAGATTGAGCCCTGTATGTTGACTCAATATTCCACTTATTGTAGTTATTCATTTGATTTTTTGTTTTATTCATTTAGTTACCATTTATTTTATTGACTTATTGCACATGGAATATTTACTACATTTATTACATAGGATATAGATTTGCCTATGTATGAAACTTCACAATTGACACCCAGGACGTTCACAGAAAAGGAAAACATGTGTTACCCTGGTCTTCTTACTCCCTGCTTCAATTTTTGTGAGTGCTGGCATCTGAACTCACAGCCTACAAGGCCCAATTTATGAATGGATGAGTGTCAGCTCGGCCAGCATGGGGCAGATGGAGCTGACAAGCAGTTCCCAGCACTGAGATTGAGCCCCAGGGGTTGACAAAATAAGAACAGATTGACATGCAGATGGTAGTACACAAAGCAGTATGGAGGTTCCTCAAAATACTCCACATAAAACTTCCCTATGACCCAGCAATCCTACTTTCGGGCATTTACCCAAATGGTCACAAACAAGACCATACTGAAGCTACCAGCACAACTATGTTTATTGCATCATTATTTACCATAGCTAAGATATGGAATCAACCTAGATGCCCCTCAGTAGATGAATGGATCAAGAAAATGTGGTATATATACACAATGGAATTCTATGCCTCCATCAGAAAGAATGACATTGCCCCATTTGTTAGGAAATGGAAAGACTTGGAAAAAATTATATTAAGTGAAGTAAGCCACGCCCAAAGAAACATAGGTACCATGGTTTCCTGTATATGCAATAACTGGTATATGTCTGAGTCAAGCAGAAAAGGTCAGATAAGTTGATGTTAGGGGAATGAACCCCAAGATAAGTATTAAATTTTTTTGGTTTTTTTTTTTGCCTTTCATGCAATTGTTTCTAACATATTTATAAGATGATTTCTATATTGCATTGTTTGTCCCTTCCCCACGGTATAACCCCTGTTTTCACTTTATTTGATGTTGGTATAATTTTTGGAGGGGAAGGGATACAGGTGAACCCATTGCAACAATGAGATGTACAATTTGTTATGTCGAAAAATGAAATTTACAACTTTGGTGGGGAGGGGGTGAGGACCTGGTGGGGGGAAGGGAGTAGTATGGGAAGGGATGGGAAGGGAAACAAAGAGGAGGCAACAATGCTTGATACGAAATGTACTCCTTATCTTGACCATCTAATTGTAACTTCTCTGTACGGTATTCTCACAAAAAAAAAAGCCCTGAAAAAAAAAACAAATAAATATAGATCTTTATTAAGTGCCAGAGATTTCCATACATTCTTCAGTTATATAGACTACATTCTTACCAACACTTGGGTATTTATTATGCCTCCATGTAATTAATATGACTGTTTCCATCCTTAATGAATTTTTAATTGAATCAACCACTGTCAGGAAACTATTACATCCATGGAATTAAAAGTATTCTTTTAATGTGTCAGAAAATATTCATTAAAATCCATTGGCCTCCTAACATCACTCTGTTTAATTTTATAGTGGTATCTTTCAGGAACAACTAATTCAACCTTGACATTCATAACCTTCCATCAGTATTCCTATGAATAGGGATGAGACTCTTAGGATTTCCCTCCATTGGTAGGAGACAGGAATGGGCTTCTAACACAGGGCTTATGTTGCCGAGTTGGCCTATGGCTTCCCTGGTAGCCCGCCAACCTTCAGAAATGCCAGGTTACAAACAATTTTCAGCCATCATACAAATCCAGAATGGTTACCTTGCAAAGAAAGTAAATGTAAAACCGGAGCCATCTGCAAGTTGCCGGATTTTTATCTGTCTTTTCATTTTTTTTTTCCTGTCAGTCTTTGGGGCCCAGGAACTCAGGTTCAGCTGTGGGTACAGTGGCTGCACCCCAGCCTAGACTAATAAAAGCGGAGGCAGAATTGTCACTACCTGAATTCAAGACCTGTGCTTGACAAAACAAAAATAAATAAATAAATAAATAAATAAATAAATAAATAAATAAATAAATAAATAAATAAATAAATAAATACATTAAAATATTTTAAAAATTGTGAGGCTCCTTGGCTTGGAATTCATGCCATTTTTTCTGCCAGGCCTGGGATTTGAACTCAGGGTCTGAGTAAATCTGCAGCATTGTGGGGGAACGGGAAGCTCACCGTGTTGGAGGATAAGAAAGTCAAGCCTGTTCTCAGGTCCTGAATTCAAGTCCTAGCACTCGAAAAAAAATAATATTCGTATACATTTTAAATACATGATTTATATTTACATGCACGTTTACTGCATATTGTGGTTAGTGTAGTTATTCATTTTATTTTGTGTTTTATTTATTTTAATCTATTTAATGAGTATGATTACACATATAAGATTTTTTACATCCTATTACATAGGACATAGATTTGTCAATGTATTATACATCATTCCTGAAACCCAGGACTTTCGCCGATAAGGAAAACAAGTGAGACAATTGGCTTCTGCCACCAGGATTAAGTTTTTGGCAGTTCTGTAATTTGAACTCCAGGCCTAGAAGGGCCACTTCATGAATGGGTTAATGTTAGCACAACAGTCTGATGCAAGTGAAGTTGGTGAGCAAATTTCAGGACCTGAGATCAAGGCCTAGGAGTGGCCAATACATAAACAGATATATGTGTAGATCGCTGTGTGTGTATTTACATATGTATATTCATCTATAAATAAATGTATATATAGAGAGACAGACATGTATGTAGATTCTAGTGTATAACTCTATATAATGTGATGTCTGTCTATATCTTATTTTTATATATTCTATTACTACCAATTATTAGTTCTAAAACTATGCCTCCATTAATTACTCATGGTAGAAGACTTAATAAGGTACTAATTAAATTAATCAATGACTTATATTTATTGCATACAATCTTATAATAGACTAGCTAATTAGTAATTAAATTAGTATATGTCAAACATTCTATTAGTGTTCCTATAGATAGGAATGAGTCTCCTAGGATCTTCAGCTGTGAGTAGGTGGCAGTCCCAGGATCATGGAACTCAGGTCCTAGGTGTCTCTGTTGGGCTCAGGCTTCACTGACAGCCCAGAAGCCTTAGGCCATGCAAGGTGACATACAATTTTCCAGCCGAGTCATTGAGACCCAGGATGGTCACAGTGCCAAGGAAAAAGAGGTAAAATGGTTGTGTAAAACTTCTTGGATTTTTCTTCCTCCGTTTCTTTTTTTTTTTTGGTTTGATGTATTTTTGCCAGTGCTGTGAGTTGAACTCAGGTCCTAGGATCCCCGGATCATCTGTGGGTGTAAATGCTGTACCCCAGCCTAGGGTAAACATGGTTTAAGACAATAAAGTGCTTCCTTCAGCAAAAGGAGCTCAGGGACAATGTCTAGGCTCACAGTTCAAGCCTCAAAAAAAAGCCATTACAAAAAGCCATTAAAAAGCCACAAAAAAGAGCCATTAACTCCATGTGTCTGTGTGTGTATGCATGTATTTCTATCAGTGAACATCCAAGGTCGCTATGAAGAAAGGCACACAGCTAGGAAATTTGCTTTGAATAGAATGATTTCATAGCACAAACGGTGTTTTCAAGACAGTGCCTATTTCGGGGCTCCCCTCACTGTTCCCAGGGTATCCTGAGGGTTTCTGCGCACCCCAGGATGCTGGAGGAAGTCTGCCTCACTGTTGGAACAGGCAGACAAAAAGTTTCACTCCTGTACAGCTGTGTAACAAACAATTTATCGGGGGCAATTAGTGAGGATGAGTGTGGATGGGCTCTGAAGGCCAGGAGAAAAAGGCCTCTTTGTACCCCAAGCTAACTCTCTCCCCAGTGCTCTGTTTTGACAGGAAGCCTTCAATTGTGCCATCTCCTGTGGCAGGCCAAATTCCCTGGACTTGTCCTGTCTTTGTGAGACTATGTTCCAATGTTGAAACAAACTGCTTCAATTAATTCGAGTCCTTCTGGCAGACAACTAGGGAGCTGAACCTAATGAAAAGATTCCTAATTGGCAATGGTGGTGCCTCCCTAAGATTCTGGAAGTTTGCTAAATCTAAGCACTTGTGCAAAATCACAATGCTTCCTGTCATCTAGATCTGGTGAAGCTTATCAGGTTTTGAAACCTTTGTCTTCTCCTAGTCAGGCCTTGGGTGGCTAGGTTTTGGGGTTGAACACAGGGCTAGGGTGATGAGAATGAGCTCAGAGGAGAATCCAGGTGCTTTACCATTTTGTGTCACAACTTTACTTATGCTCTGTGTTTGTGTGTGTGTGTGTGTGTGTGTGTGTGTGTGTGTGTGTGTGTGTGTGTGTGTATACCCTAGTCCTGGAGCTTGAACTCAGGACATGAACATTGTATTTGTTTCACCTGTTCAAGTATACCACTTGAGCTTGAGCCAGAGATCCACTTCAGAGTTTTTTTCTAGGGATGTGGTACTTAGGATTCAAACCCAGGGTTTCATACATGCAAAGCACTCTACCCCTAACACAAGTTCCCAGCACTCCACTTCAGGTTTCCTTCTTTCTTGTAAGTTGGAGGAGTTCAAGTCTGGGCCTCGGTGCTGTCTCTGAGCTCTTCAGCTCAAGTCTAGCTCTACCACTTGAGCTACAGCGCCCCTTCAGGCTTTCTGGTGGTTCATTGGAGATAAGCATCTCAAGGAATCTCCTGCCCAGGTTGGATTTGCACCATGATCCTCAAGTCTCAGCCTCCTGATTAGCTAGGATGACAGGCATGAGCCACCGATGCCCAGCTTCCTCTTCAAGTTTCTAAGTGGTGAAAATATGATAATAGTATCATGGGACATTTTGTCAAGTTAGATGGCAGCTGTCAGCACCAGACTCCCTACTTGCTCTGTGATGAGGTATTTGTAGTCCCATACTTGTGATGAGGTATTTGTAGTACTATACTTACATTGTTGCAGTCAGAACATTCTATCTTTTTTTTTTTTTTTTTTTTTTTTGGTGCCAGTCCTGGCTCTTGAGTAAGGGTCTAGACACAGTCCCTAAGTTTTTATGCTTAAAGCTAGTGCTTGACTGCTTGGGTAACAGCATGCCTTCTGGATTTTTTTGTGTACACAGTAGTGAGGAATCGAATGCAGAGCTTTGTACTTACTAGGCGAACATTCTATCATTAAACCCCAGGAGTGACAATTGTATGAACAGATAAATGTATAGATTGGTAGATAGACAAATAGATGTATATGTATAAAACAAGAGAGAGATGTCTGTATATTATGAAATTGCATAAACAATATTAATACTGATTATTGGCAATTAAATTATTCCTTCCATTTTTAAGTATCATGATTGAATACATAATAAAGTATTAATTGAAAACTAGTCAATATTGTATAATTGTGTATAATTTTATAATATCGTATACTAACTACTAATTTAATTGTTAATTTTATAACATTCCATTCATATGGATATATATGGGAATAGGTTTCTGAGAATCTCCATTCATTAGTGGCAGTCCTGGGATTCGACCTCCAGGGCTAAGTTGCTGGTTTTGGCTATGGCTTCCTTAATACCCCACCAAACATCAGCAATGCAAGATAATGTATGCTTTCTGGGCCTTGTCATTTAGACCCAGGATGGTCACAATACAAAGGGAATAAAAAGGAAAACTACCTCCTTGAACTTCTCAGTTTTAGGCTTCTCCTTTACAGTTTTTTATTTATTTTTCCACCCCAGGATTTGAACTCAGGTCCTAGGATGCCACCGCCAACTGTGGCAGAGATGCCAAGACCCGAGTTCAAGCCCCGTGCTTAGGCAAAATAATCATCATCATCTTCATAATAATAATAGTAATAATAATAGTAATAAGGCCCTGGTTTGGAATTTGCACCATATTTATATTTATACATATATATATACATATGTATGTATGTATACGTTGATAAATATGTAGATTGAAGTAGATAGAGAGATAGACATAAACATATACAAATATATACATATACAGAGAGTGGGAATGTGAGGATATTAAATTATATATGTTATTACCAATTATTAGTTAATAAATTTTGCCTCCATTTAATGAAGTATCCGGGTTGAATACTTATAAAAGTATTAATTAAAAATTAATCAATATCCTTAATTATACCATGGTGTTAGAATGGAAAACATAAACCCAATAATTTTTGTGTGGCATTCTAAAATAGGGTCATGAATCCACTGCACATTTATTGTTACATTAGCAACACTCTATAAGCATTCACATGAACAGGAATAAGTTTGTCAGGCTCTCCTTCCCTTTGTGGGTTGCAGTCCTAGCATTCAAACTCCAGGCCTGGGTCATTTAATTATAATGCAAACCATTGGAGTGACACCATGAAGACTTCAGGTTGTTACCATTAAAAAAAAGAAAAAAGAAGAAAAGTAAGCAAGGTGCCAGTGGCTCTTGCCTGTAATCCTAGCTCCTCAGGAGGCCAAGATGTAGAGAATGCCAATTTGAATTCATCCAGGATGGGAAAGTCCATGACATTCTTCTTTCTAAGAGATCACAGGGGAAACAAAACCATACATGGGGCTGTGGCTCAAGGGCAGAGCACTACTCTCGAGCAAAAGGTGCTCAGGGACAGAGCCTAGGCTCATAGTACAACCCTGGACCTGCCAAAAATAAAAAAAAACAACAACGAGGCAATAACTCCATGTATCTGTGTATGGACAATGGGCATTCAGCAGGTTGCCCATGCCCAGCCCCCCAACCTGGGCAAGCTGGGACAAGCCCTCAGAGAGTACAAAGTCTGAGCAGGCAACATGAACAAAGAATCCTTCTCTGCCATTTAAGAACTGAAGCCTTATGTTCTGGCCGAGGTGTCCCATCGGGACACCATGAAGCCAGCCACTGCCTCCAGGGAAAGCACAGTTCCTAGGCTGTAGGAGTTGTCAAAGGTTCTGGCTCCATATTCTTTATCCTTCTGTAGGATGACAGGCTAGACTTCTGGGGCCTGTGGCTATCACTCATTTATCATGCCTCATTGCCGAGTCACAAGCTGGTCCCAAATCATGGCAAAGATATGAAATAGAGATTTCTACACCAAAGGGGGTAAGCCAATAAACCCCACCCTCATAACTCCCGTTAGAAGGGAGCCTTGGGATGAGATTGTGGCTTAGTGCTAGAGTGCTTACCTAGCCCGCATGCACAAACCCTGGGTTTGATTGCTCAGTACCACAGAAACAGAAAAATCCAAAAGTGGTACTGTGGCTTAAGTGATAGAAAGATAGCCATGAGCAAATGAAGCTCAGGGATATGCCGAGACTCTGAGGTCAATCCCCAAGACTGTCAAAAAGAAAAAATTCATCCTGGTGTGATATTTTGCTCTGGAACTCAGACGAGGGCTGAAGTTATAGATAAGAGGTAGAGTAGAGGACAGGTGCTGGTGGCTCACCCCTGTAATCTTAGCTACTCAGGAGGCTGAGATCTGATGATACCAATTGCAAGCAATAAAGTCTATATGAGACACTTTTCTCTAATTAAACACCCAAAAAGCCAGACATAGAGCGGTAGTTCAAGTAGTAGAGTAGAGCGCTAGCCTTGAGCACAAAAGCTCAGGGATATGATAGCATCCAGGCCATGAATTCAAACCCCAGGACTGGCACATACATGCACACACACACACACACACACACACACACACACACACACACACACACACACACACACACACACACACACACACACACACACCAAGATAGAGCATTTGCCAGTCAGCCTGCACAAGTTCCATCTCTAGAAACTCAATATTAAAAAAAAAAAGAGGGAGAAGGGAAGGAAAGACTTGCTCCACTAGGTGATATAACCAATGCCAAAATTCCACAGGAGTTCCAAGATGTGGATTCAGGACAGAGGGCCTCAGGCAGAAGGTACAGCATGGGCAAAGGTCCTGAGATGTGCTTTAGAGCAGATGGTATGGGTGGAATGAAGGTTCTGTGGCTTCAGACAAGTCTGGTAGGACATTCAAGGCTGGGTCAAGGTTTATATGTGAGTCACAGGTAGGGCAGAGGCTGGAGTCCCAGAATGGGGCCCAGGAGGAAGATTAGTTGGCTTTTTACCAGAGACCCCAGCCATTTCCTGTGGCTGGAAGCTAATTTTTCAGAGCTCCTGACCCTCAGACCTCCTTTGCATGGAGGAGTTAGGGCAAACTCAGGGCAGAACACTTGCTTAAGAAAAGCTTCTAGCCCAATGCCACCAGTGGCTCAACCCCTGTAAATCCTAGCTACTCAGGAGACTGAGATAGAGATCGTGGGTCAAGCCAGCTCAGGGGAGGAAAGCAAGTGAGACTCTTCTTGCCGATGAACTACCAAAAGCCAGAAATGGAGCTTTGGCTCAAGTGGCAGAGTGCTAACCTTGAGGGAAAAAATTAAGGGACCAGAGCCTAACCCCTGTGTTCAAGCCCCAGTACTTGCACCTAAAAAAATAAAGAAAGGCTTTCAGAAGCTCCTAGTCTACTGTGGTGAAAGGCCAGATCAGCCGGGCACCGGTGGCTCACACCTGTCCTCCTAGCTCCTCAGGAGGCTGAGATGTGAGGATCACGGTTCAAAGCCAGCCTAGGCAGGAAAGTCTGGGAGACTCTGATCTCCAAGGAACCTCCAGAAAACCAGAATTGGTGTTGTGCCTCAAGTGGCAAGCCAAACAGCTTGGGGACAGGCCCTAGGCCCAGAGTTCAAGTCCCATGACCAACATCTGGCCTGCTTGGACCTCACTCTGTGGATCTAGGCAGAGTAATTTCAAGTGGGCCACTGAGGGTCTCCCAATGACTAGGTGTCCTACAAGTCTTGAGAGCAGCCTCTTTGGAGGCCTTTGCCTACAGAGCAGGCCACAGTATCAGAGAAGGTTGGAGCCTTGAGCATGGAGGTCATTAATCTGTTCATCAGAATGGCATCTGTCATGGCTGACCAAGGTTCTGGGCCAGCAGGGGCAGGAGCTGCAAGATGGCACAGCAGGTAATGCCCACTCACTCGAGTATCACAAGAGTGTGAATCTGTCAGGCACACATTGGGCGGGTGTTGAGTTGGGCTCAGGAAAGACTTGTAGTCTCAGGTATCCACAGCCAGCAGGCTGCTGCTGGTAGCAGTCTCTATCCCAGGAGTCACAGGGTTCGGACCCTTACTTTGCTTACCAGTGCTCGGGGCAATTGTGGGCCGACTACAAATGAGCATCCATAATGCCTTCCCTTGGTCCTGTGGCCCCGTGCATGGATAGAAAGGCAGGTTCTATGGAACTTACTGGCATGACCCAGACCCCTCAGCCCAAGAATGACTTAGGGAAAAACCACTTGATCTGCTTTGAGAGTTTACTATGACTATGCCTCAGGAGTGCCCCCAGTTTTCTAGCTGAGCTCATCATTACCACCTTCTTCTGTGTGTGTGTGTGTCTGTGTGTGTATGTATGCCTGCACACACTTGCACACATCTTGGTACTAGGGCTTGAACTCAGGGCCTGGACTCTGTGCCTCACCTTTTTCATTCAGGGCTAGCACTCTACCACTTGAGCCACAGCTTTTCAGTGGCTAGTTGCAGAGGACAGTCTCACTGACTTTTCTAGCTAGGCTGCCTCTGAATGGCAATCCTCAGATCTCAGACTCCTGAGGAGCTTGGACTAGGAGGGCATGAGCTATTAGCATCTGGCCACACTTTCCTTCTTGGCTGAAACAGACTACCTATCCCCCAGCCCAGCGCCCATCTACAGCTACCCTCCTTCCCCAGGCTACAGAAGAAACATACCCTCCCATGAGTACAAAGAAATGGGATCAGGTTAGAGGTTTATGTTCTCCACACAATCCCGGGATGCTGAGAGCTGAAGTGGAGGTCAGAGATCTAGGCCAGGGGAAGTAGACAGCTGTTAGAACAGAAGAGCGTATGAAAAGACATTCTTGCAACTGGGTGCCAGTGGCTCATGCCTATAATCCTAGCTACTCAAGGCTGACAACTGAGGATCAATCAAGATTCAAAGCTAGCCTGAGCAGACTCTTCTCTCCAATGAATCACCAAAATCTGGGAAGCAGAGATACCCTAGTTCAAGTGGTACAGCACCAACCTTGTGCAAACAAGCTAAAGGATAACACCTAGGTTCTGAGTTCAAGTCCTGGTAAATACACACACACACACACACACACACACACACATACACACTCATGCACACACGCATGCATGCATGCACACAAACACGCATGCAAGCACATGCATCCACTATCATCCTTAACTGGAGCCAATTGTTCATACCAGCAATTCCAGCGACTCAAGAGGCTGAGCTCTTAGAATGGCAGCTTGAAGCCAGCCCAAGCAGGAAAGTCTGTGAGACTCATCTCTCCACTAACTACAAAAAGGTGAAAAGTGATCTATGATTCAAGTGGTAGAGTGTTAGCTCAAGGACAGTGCCTAGGCCCTGAGTTCCAGCTCTGAGATTTTTTTTTAATATACACCCTTTGCCTTCCCCACCCCCACAGACCATAAATCCAGATTTTGGTCGTACTAGATCTCACTTTTGCTCCTGCCACTTCCATATCACTGCCACAAATGGCCGGTGTGTGGCCAGCCACGGGTTAAGAAGTGAACTTACCCAAGGAAGGCATAACCAGGTCAAGGCTAATGCCCCAGAACACTGCGCTACTGGCCATACCAGTCTCTCATCCCCCAGTTCCCTGGTCCTGGAATCTTAAGTCTGTGCCTCTGTATTCTGGGTATCCAGAATTGTCTAGAAGGACCTGAGAGGCCAAGCTGGGGCTGGGAGATAGACTTGGCTGCAATAATGTTCGTTGACATTTCCTAGACAACAACAGATACTTTCAAGCCACCTGGGCCTCACCTCTATGCAGCCCAAGATCCTTCTTGCTTGGGTAGCCTTCAGTCAGCTATCAAGCTCAAGTTGGTCAGAGCCACTGGCAACCACCCTTCCCACACTCCACTGCCAGCCTGCTGGGAGGGACACGCAGCCAGAGGCCCAGCTGAGGAAAAGGACAAGACATCCTAGGACTGAACCCTACCCCTCCAGAGGTAAGGGAGAACCTATGCCAGCTGGCCCTGCTGACACAGAATCCCCTGGAAGTGGCCAAAGATATGGACAGCCAGACTTGGGCCCCAATGAAAAGCTGGACTATGCAGGTCTCTGGCAATTTAAGACTCATTGTAGACTCTGACGGGGCAAAAGGCAAGGTTGTAATGGAAGAGGGGAAACATCCCTGGTCAGGAAGAGTAAGACAGGAACCCAGGAAGGGGACAGAGAAAGATGAGGAAACACACACACACACACACACACACACACACACACACACACACACACACACACACACACACAAACACACACACACACACACAGGGGTAGCCCAAGGCCTCATCAGTCCCTGAGCACCCGAACATGCCAAACCCCGAGTAGATGGCACTACCGTCCTCAGACCAACTGTAGACAAATCTCAGCCTCTCACACGTCTGGAATGGCTCATAACACAGAATGGCATTTCCTACTGTACATAACTCTATGCAGAAAACTCATCCACCTTATTTTTGGTTGTCGGTCATGGGGTTTGAACTATGGGCCTGCACGCAGTCCCTCAGCTCTTCAGCTGAAAGTGTGTGCTCTACCAGTGGAGCCACAGCACTACCTCTGGTTTTCTGGTGGTTCATTGGAGATAAAAATCTTACAGACTTTCCTGCCCAAGCTGGCTTTGTACTGCAAGCCTCAAATCTCAGCCTCCTGAGTAGCTAGGATGACAGTTGTGAGACACTGGCAGCACCCGGCTTCAGTTACCTTCTTATAGCCAGGTGAAACCCAACTTGTCAGGCTACAAACCACATGCAACCCTTCACTTCAGACTTTAACACCGGCATCCAAAACTATATTTCCATGGATAGAGGGAATATAATTGACACTACCCTCCCATCCCTGCTCCCATTAGCCCACCTTGCCTAAGACAGGCCACGACTTCTGGAGTTGTTGGTAAGGCAACGCCCACCCTGCTGTGACTTCACACTGGGGCAAACCTGGAGAGTTTTTAGAAATTTCTGTACACTTAGGCTAGCATCTGGTCTCCCAACGACAGGACCCCCATTGCTTCACCATCACTTGCAAGCAAGAGTGTATTTCTGTTTTTGTTGTTGTTGTTGTTGTTGAAGGGCTTGAACTCAGGGCTTGGGAACTGTCCCTGATGATGATTTTTGCTCAAGGCCAGTTCTGTATCTTTTGAGCCATGGTGCCATTTCTGTTTGGAGATTGGGGATGACACTCTCATGGGACTTTCCTGCCACGCCTACTCCGGTGGAGTCTGCTTAGCATGGGAAACCTGCTTTCAGACCTGAGAATGGGGCTTCACAAAGACCTATCTCTGAGAACGGGACTTCACCGAAATCTACCTCAGAGAATGGGTCTTCAAAGAGGCCTACCTCCTGGAAAGGCTGGCAAGCCCCTGGGAAAGATGTGTTTCTGTCCCTGCTTTTCTTTTCTTCACTGTATAAGAGTGCCTATTAATCTTTTACTGTTTCTGCTGCTCATTGTACTTACTCATGCTCAATGTTCCCTTATTTAAAGCTCTTTCTTAAGAGTGTTGACGACTCCAACATCTGATGAGTGTCTTAAAAATATGACTAACTCACCAGAGTTAAGTGCTACCCTGAAAGCCCCTCTTATGGACGCTAGTAGACAAGTCATAAGTAAATATAAAAGTATTGGGGGTTTCACGACAGCAGAAGGAATTGTTTGTAAGAGATTTACAAGAAGCTGTAGGCCGGCTAGAACAGAAAGAATGTATGGCAATTGCTGGGAGAACTACTTAGGAGAAAGAATTTCCTGTTACTCTCTTTCATTTACTAAGAGACTTGCTAGATCTAGGCCTCCTTGGTGCTTACTATTAAAGAAGGAACAGGAAAGATCTTATGGGACCGTTAAGGCCTCTATAGAAAAAGGTAATGGTTAATTGGTGATAAACATCGAAACCCATTGTATTGCTTAAAAATAGAGATAAGCCAGAAAGAAGTGCCTATCAGGCGACCAGCTGGTAACCACCCAAGAATGAAGCCCTGCAGCAAGATTGTGTAACCTTTTGCCCTTTCTCCTGGAGACTTTTGCTATAAAAGTTTGTTATCTTCTGCATTAAATCGCACTCATCATCCATTCCTCTTGTGTGAGTTGTCTGTTTGCCATCTCCCCACCTATTCCAGTTCCTCCACTAGGTGTCCTCCATCATCCCGACAGAGCCAGTCCTTGGCACTTTCCTGCCTGGGCTGGGAAATGAGATCCTCTGAATCTCAGCCTCCCAAGTAGCCAGGATAACTGGCGTGAGCCACCAGCACAAGGCTTACTGTGTCTCAGTCTTTAGAATTTCCATGTAGTCCTCCTCTATACACTACCACCTAGACACTCCTCTATCTCCCCCACAGAAAGCAAAGAAAGGCTTGGAATTTGGTTAGGGCCATGGGCATTAAAGAGCTCCCTCCACATCTCTACCCTTCTCTAAGCTCCCATCTGCCTCCTCTGGATGGACTGGTCCTCTGGGACAGGTCAAACCCACTAGGACTTCTGGGGTTTGCCCTGTATCCCCCCAACCCCATCCAACTTGTACCTGAGGATTTCTGGGGCCATTTCCCCGGTGAAAGATGTTGGGAGGGTTGCTGATAACCACCTCCAGAGGTGTCCAGGGCAGAAGGAATATCCAGCTCTCCTCTGTCAAAGAAGGAGACACTAAGCATGGATGGATTTACTAAGAGCTACAGGGCATAGCCAACCACCTGTCACCAAGGTCCATCTGAGTGCTATTTTATTTTCACAGTCCTGGGGCTTGACCTCAGGGCCTGGGCACTGTCTAGGAGCTTCTTCTGAGGCAATCACTCTTCCACCTGAGCCATGGTGCCGCTTCTGGCTTTTTCTGTGTATGCGGGACCTAGGAATTGAACCCAGGGTTTCCTGTGTGCTAGGCAAGCCCACTACTGCTAAGACACAATCCCAACCCTGGATAGCTGTTCCTCTGTGAACCCTCGGGCCTGTCTCGGGATAGTCTTTCACATCAATACTGAGTTTCTCACCAGCAGCCCTGTCTGTAAATAAACATGCTCAACTATGTTGTAATTTATCTACAGCATCTTTGCTCTCTGTGCTTCCTGTCAGATCCTCTTTGTTAAGAAAAACCCCCTTTCAAGTGCTGCCTCTAAAAAGCCTGCTCCAATCGCCCTGACAGAGCAAGATCTTCTTTGCTCTGCAGGCTGCCTGCCTTGTCACGCTCTGCCTTCCAGCTGGTGTGGGTTTAGAGCACACGAAGGAGTAGGCCTGGCTTCCACCACCCAATTTCTGAAGGCTCTGATACACTACCTAGGACCAGTGTTGTATCACACTCTGTGAGAAGGCACTCAAGGCCCAGGCAGTCTGTGGGCAAAAAGATGGGGCCATTTTTGTGTGTGGACTTGAACTCATGTTCTGGGAGTGGTCTCTCTGAGTTTTCATGCTCAAGGCAGTGCTCCACAAATTGAGCCACAGCTCCACTTCTAACTTTTTGGTGGTTCCATGGAGAGTAGATTCTCACCAGCTTTCCAGCTTATGGCTGGCTTTGATCTTTGATCCTCAGATATTTGCCTCCTAAGTAGCCAGGGTGTCAGACGTGTACCTGAGCCAGAGGTGATGGGCCCCAGACCCTTTCTTTGTTTATCTCGTGCCAACAAGCAAGCCGTAGTTAAAATAGTCATTTACAAGGGATCAAGTTCCTCTGTTAGGTTATTTAATACAAGGAGATAATGTGCCTTTGGAAAAGGCTAGTCTGAGTTGGCCTAGGTGAGTGTGTGTGTATGTGTGTGTGAATTACGGGGATACCTACCCCCATCTCTGCAGTGCCTCATCCTCCCAGTGGTGAGTACATCCAGAATCCCCACCCCAAGGAAAGTGGGTAGGGGAGGGTATATAAGGTCACATTGAGTGGGATGATCTGAATTCTATCATGAAACTGAAGCCTGGAGAGCTAATGGAGAGAAGGGGAGGTTTAGAGGAGCGTCAAAGAAGCCCCTTACTTTTGGCTACAAGTACCAAAGAGAAGACTGAATCCATTTTTTTAGTAGTAAGATAACAGGTGCCCACTATTCATTTATTTTATCATTTTTTTCTGAGCCCTAGGACTTGGATTCAGGGTCTCGGTGTCGTCCCTGAGCTTCTTTCATTCAAGGCTGAGGCACTACCACTTGAGACTGAGACACAGCACTAAATCTGGCTTTTTTTCTGGTGGGGGGATGTGGTTTGGGGGAGATAAGAATATCACAGACTTTGCTGCCTGGGCTGGCTCTTAGTCATGACCATCAGACCTCAGCCTCCGAAATAGCCAGGATGATGGATGGGAGCCACCAGCACCTGAACGCCACCATCCATTTATATTCCTCTAGGGCCAGTGCCGGCCACCTGCACTGCACCCCCCCCCCTTATTGTGAGTGGGAAGTAATCATGAGTGGGTTTGATACTTCAACAGCCTGCCTACTTACCTTTGAGCATTGTATCTGATCAGTTTGATGGCAGCTACTTCCTTATCCACAGCAATGACGGCTCTGTCACAAGAACAAAGGTACCACAAGAGCTGCCAGGTCTGGAGTCTTTCCTCTGCACCCCGCCCCCCTACCTGAAATGACACACCCCAGCAAAGCGAAGTAGACATAGAGTGAATTCATTTTCTTATAACCAGGGTCTGGCCAGATAGATGGCAGTGAGGATCAGAGGCCCAGGATCATGCTGGGCTGTTGGACAACACGATGCCTCCTCATCCACTTTCCTTTAACTGTCTTAGCAGAGGGTAGTGGGGAAGTACTCAGAGGATGGATGGACAATGAATAACCGTCACGTTTTAGCCTGGGCACAGAGTGGCTGACCTCAGGGAGCTATTTCAACAGGCTGAGCAAGACAGCTCCTGACCCACAGCCCACCTCCAGAATGAGAGGGTTACCGTGGGTCCCAGCCACATGGAGACGCTGAGCCACCTCCTCCAGGACACATTCAACCAGTTTCTGAAAGAGAGAGAGAGACAGAGACAGAGACAGAGACAGAGACAGAGAGACAGAGACAGAGATGGAGAGGAAGAGAGAGAGAAAAAGAAAGCAAGAAATCAAGAAAGAAAGAAAGAAAGAAAGAAAGAAAGAAAGAAAGAAAGAAAGAAAGAAAGAAAGAAAGAAAGAAAGAAAGAAAGAGAGAAAGAGAGAAAGAGAGAAAGAGAGAAAGAGAGAAAGAAAGAAAGAAAGAAAGAAAGAAAGAAAGAAAGAAAGAAAGAAAGAAAGAAAGAAAGAAAGAAAGAAAGAAAGAAAGAAAGAAAGAAAGAAAGAAAGAAAGAAAGAAAGAAAGAAAGAAAGAAGGAAAGAAAGAAAGTCAAAATTGGTCTTATGCCTGATGCCAGTGGCACAGGAAGCTGACATATGAGGATCATGGATTTTAGCCAGCACAGGCAGGAATGTTATGTGAGACTCTTATCTCCAAAGAACCACCAGAAATCCAGAAGTGGTGCTGAGGGCTCAAGTGGTAGAGCACCTGCCTTGAACTGAGGAGCTTGGGGACCCAGAGTTCAAGCCCCAGGACTGACAAGAAGTGGATTTTCCACCACAATAAGTGGACTGAATAGCAGCCATTGTCATAGGGAGCATGGCAGAGAAGTCAGGCTGAGCTTCCTGTAAACTGGGGGTCATGAATAGGTCACCCAGCTTCTTTGTGCCTCATTTTCCCCAGCTGCAAAACTGAACACAGTGAAGGATCCCCTTCCACATGAGGATAGGGTAAGGATGAAAGAGAGCCATGTTTTGTTTCATAATCCCATACCTACTGCATGATAAATAACAGGCCCCATCTGAGCCATTGCAGGGTACCTTCCTCTCATATGCTCACAGAATTTCCAAAAACCATATCTGGCAACCACTCCTTCTATGCCTGGCCCTGCCCCAGTGATCCCCCTATATTGATCCCTTGTTTCCTCACAACTGTCCCAGGAGGATACTGAGGTCCGATGGTAAGGCCCAGAGCTTCAACTGTGGTCAAGAATCAGCTGCTGTGGACTAAGAGTTTGTGACAATCCATCTAAACTGATAACTAAACGTGGTGCTACCTGTCTAGCATCCCCATACAGAGAACCAGTCATGGTGGCCAACACCTGTCACAGGAGGATCATGAACCAGCCCAGCCTGAACATATATTTAGTCTTTATCTTGGAAATGCCCAAGACAGAAAGGCTTGGCTTTCATGGTAGAATACCTGACTGGCAAGCCTAAGGCCTTGAGTTCAAACCTTAATATACCTAAAAGAATCAGAGGCCAGGTGCCAGAGGTTCATGCCTATAATCCTAGCTACTCAGGAGGCTGAGATCTGAAGATCATAGGTCAAGATTTAAAATAGGGTTGGCCTCACCAATCAGACCTCATGATGAGAAGACCCAGAGTTTGACCCATCCAGTATGCTCCATAATAACAGAGCTGGCATCCAGACTAAGTGCTGGCCATGCTCTCTGTCCCTCTGGGGAGCCACCTCCTGCAGGCCCCACCCCCAGGTCCTCCCAAGCTCCCTCTGCCACCATCCAGGGACAAGGAAGTAGACAGCTCCAGGGAACACAGATCCCTTGGTCTTATAATTTAAGCTTTTCACCCTTCCAGGCCCCCAAACCTAAGACACAATATCCATGCACCCACCCAAAGATAGCAGTTAGAAGTTACCAAAGGGTCTAGCGCTCCTTGTTACAACCCACTTCTACACACACACACACACACACACACACACACACACACACACACACACACACACAAATCTCCACTTCTACACACACACACACACACACACACACACACACATACACACACACACAAATCTGGCACAGGTGGTTCATGTCTGTCATCCTACCTACTCAGGAGGCTGTGGTCTGAGGATCACAGTTCAAAGCCAGCCGATGCAGGAAAGGCTCTGAGGCTCTTATCCTCAGTGAACTACCAAATAGATAGAGATGGACCTGTGGCTTAAGTGTCAGAGCACTAGCTTTGAGCTCAGAAGGTCAGGAACAATACCTATGCCCTGAGTTCAAGGCCCAGTTCTTCTACCTCCAAACAAATACAGACACAGACACAGACACAGACCCACACAGACACATAGACACAGACACAGACACACAGAATCACACACACACACACACACACACACACACACACACACACACACACACACACACACACACACAGGGACAGCTCAAGGCTTCAGCAGTCCCTGAGAACAGAACCATGAACTCATTCCATTAGGATTACATCCCACCCACAAGAAGGTGGCACTACCGACATCAGACCCACTGTAGACAAAACATTGAGCCTCTCACACATCTGGAATGTCTCATAGACCAGCATGGCATTTCATACCATACACACTGCTATGCAGAAAACATAGCCACCTCGTTTTTTGTTGTTGCTCATGGGGTTTGAACTCTCGCCCAGGTCACTGTCCCTCAGCTTTTCAGCTGAAGGTGAGCACTCTCCCACTTAAGCCACAGCACCACTTCCTGTTCTCTAGTGGTCCATTGGATATCAAGTCTCACAGACTTTTCTGCCCAAGCTGGCTCTGAACCATGGTCTTCACATCTCAGTCTTCTGAGTAGCTAGGATGACAGTTGTGAGCCACTGGTGACTTCCAGTTTCAGCCACCATACATACCCAGAGGAAAACCATCTCATAAGGCCACAAACTCCTTGCAACCCTTCACTTCAGACTTTGTCACCAAGAATCCAAATCCACCCTTTACTGGAGAAAAAACAGACACAGCAATCCCAGCCCTGCACCCATTCACCCACTCACTGCCTGCCACAAGCCATGTCCTCTTGAAGCTGTGGCTTCAAGCTGGGGTAAACTTGGGGAGTTCTTAGAAATGTCTGTACAGTGGGGTGAGCACCTGGTCTCCAAACCACAGCACCCCCCTTTTCATCCCTTGCACACCTGGACCATCCTTTGCAGGCAAATATGTTTTACTTTCTTTCTTTTTTCAGTTGTGGGGCTTGAACCGTAGGCCTGGGTGCTGTCCCTGAGCATTTCAGCTCAAAGCAAGCACTCTACTACTTAAGCCACAACACAACACCACTTCTGCTTTTCTGGCAGTTGGTTGGAGATAAGAGCTTCAGGGTTTTTCCTGCCCAGGCTGGCTTTGACCCCTGATCCTCAGATCTCACCTGCTGAGTACCTAGGATGAGAGTCATGAGCTAGTGCCACCTGGCCAAAGATACTTTTCCATGCCTGTCATCCTATCTCCTCAGGAGACTGAAATCTGAGGACTGCAGTTGGATGCCATCCTTGGCAACAAAGTCCATGAGAACTCTTTATCTCCAATTATAAACACCTAAACAAGTTGGAAGTGGAGTTGTGGCTCAAATGGTAGACTGCTAGCTTTGAGTATAAATGACAAGGGATAGGACCCAGTCCCTAGTTTCAAACTTTTTCTAGCAAAGACCCACCCAAGAAAGGGAAGCAGGTGGGCATACGGGAGCTGAAAGCTCACACATAATACTCAAGACTCCCAGAACAGACCCCATCCTGATCTGATTCTCTAGATTCTATGTCCTACATCATGGTAAACTTAGATGGAACTTACCATGCACTCTCAGGATGTTCAAGTACAATCGCATATTCAGGATCCCCTGACCTTATCAAAGACTCAAGATCTCTCACTGTCCAGCCTCTACACTGGGTAGGGAGGTGAGGTCTAGTTATCTAACCACAGGATGTGGGAATGAAAGGATTTCTTGGTCAAGGGACACAGACTCAAGGGCTCCAGGTCCCTCTCTCTCAGGAAGGAGAAAAGGGCTGATCTATCCCAGGAATGTTCCTGGGTTGTGATTATCCTCAAAGAAACAACCTTGCTCAGAGACCAGTGCCTCTGGTTTTCCCACCAGCCTCTATCCAAACCTGCCCCACCTTCAGTCTGCCCTCTCTGAATCCCAGATCTGCATCTAGACTAAAGGCTGAGCCTGCAAAGAGAACCATCTCTGCCTCTGAGAATGGCAATCATGGGGTCCTCGCGCCCCCTAGAGGAAGTCTGGGGCAACAAGGATCCTTACTCCCATCCTCATTCCCTGGCTGTCCTGTGCTAGTGGCCAGCTTACTTCTGTCTCTGGTGGAGGAAAGAACGGGGGGGGGGGGAGGTGTCAACTTCAGATTGAGACATGGAAAGTCCCAGTCCCCAAGGATGTACTGCACAGGCATCCTGCAGTGGACGATAGCCAGGTGGTCAATGGTGACCCAATGTGCCAGGACTCTTAATAGCAGTGTGGCTGGGTCAAAGGCTGTATCACTTTTGGTCTAAGTTGCCAGGTGAAGTCATGGCTACAATGTCCTGACACTCTTCATCTTCCCTCTTCATCTTCCTGCTTATTCCTTGCACACACACCCCCCCCCCCCCGACACTCCCTCACAACAATACCTCCCTAGCCCTTGGACAGCTTGTTCTAATCTGACCAGAAAATAAACTCATTGGCACCAGGGATGATTGAAACCTGGTGACCCGCCCTGAGTCCTAGTGTCTACCTGAGGCTGCTTCCCTCTGCAGTCGGCTACCACACAGCTCCTGGATATCAGAAAGTTGCTAAGGTGTCAGTAGCTTGGTCCTACATACTGGCTTTAGGCTCTGAAATTGTCCCCACATAGATTGTGAATGGTTGGCTCCCTTGTTACAGGGACTCCAAACCAAGTCTCACATGTTCTCCCTTCTTCCTTCCTTTCCTCTTTTTCTCCATCTGGACTTCCCTCCTCTTTCTCTCTTTCCTTCCTTTCTCTCACTCTTGGACCTTGAACTCAGAGCCTAGGTGCTGTCCCTGAGCCATTTTACTCAAGGCCAACAGACTATGGCTTGAGCCACACATCCACTTCTGGTGTTTTCTATTTGGTAGTTAGTTGGAGATAAGAGTTTTACAGGCTTTCCTGCTTGGGCCTCAAGCATCCATCCTCCCATCACAGCCTCCTATGTAGCCAGAATGACAGGCATGAAGCACCGGCATCCAGCTCAAACCAAGGTTTCTTCATGTGCTGTGGAACCAGCACTGGAAACTCTCATTGTCTATGACCCCTCCAGAGCCTGGCACACACTGTAACTCTTTGTGGATAAATAAATGAGCATCTGTCTACAAAAATACTACAGAAAACTCCCATCCCGTTCAGGTAAGCATCTTGTTGGGTGGGGCAAAGCCTGATGTAGCTCTCCCACAGTTCTCCCTTCTCCTTCTTCCCACCCTCCTTGTGCCACTGAACTTAATTGTTTTGGCTCTGCAGACATGATCCACGGTGTGCTCACTGGATTCTGGGGCCTCTGGGATGCCTATCTTCTCAAAGATCTCTGGCCAGCAGCTGACCGCTCTGTGGTACTCAATTCCCCACTCAGGAGTGAATGAGGTTGCCATGAGCTGAAGGCCAGGCTCAAGGGGCCTACTCTCCTACCCCTGGGGCCAGCCAGGATGGACCACCACATCTGGCACCCAAGTTTCATGTTGCAGAGAAAGGATCCTCGAGGCATCTTGGGTATATGAATCTCCCAGAGTCCAGTGCAGGTGCTGAGAATCCTCTCTACTCATAGCTGGCAGGCTAGGGATGGTGAGGTCACAATCTCTGCTCCCCATGACATCCTCAATGTTATGTCTAGGTCTCAGGACCCCACCAAGAAGACCACCAAGAATCAGACTCTACAGCTGTTTTATTTAAACGGGCTGGAGCTTGGGCCTCGTCCTACACTCTGACACAGCAGAGCCCAGGAGGAGAGCCCCGAGCTAAGGATTTACAGGTCTTATGAAGGCACACAACCAGGTGGTTTAGCACCATGTGTTGCTCTGCTTTGAAACAAGCAACAAGTGGGCACTGCCTCAAGTACTTTAACCCTTCACTCAACTGTGGTGGTCACACTAGAGAGAGTCAGAGGAGAATCAACAGCTGCCCCATAAAAGCAATCAAGGCACGACGTTCATAGCAGGAGACCATCTGGCTTGGAAATTCTGCTTGTGATACTTTGAATGTCATTGATTGTTGGCTGAAATGGTTCATCTAATTTGAGCCATAATCCCAGGCATTAGTGGAAATTGCCAGCTTCAAGAAAATACCCTGGAAAAGGTGTCATTTCAGTTGTCCCAATCAAACTTAAAGGGTTCCAAAGTTAGCGGTCCCCTTTTCTTTCCAGACAGCCTACAGCAGGTTACAGAAACTGGCATTCAGCAAGCCCTAGCTAACTGCCATGGCCTGATACCGAGCAGGCTCCAACAGGGGGAATGCACTTGCCTACCACTGCCCAGCAGGAAACAGCACAGGCAGGACATAGATTAGAGTCTGCAGGATTCCAGGGAGGACATCCCACCAGAGGACTCCCCCAGGAGGGAATCCATGCCACCAGTGAGAGCCCAGAGCCCCCTGCCCAGATGCCCATGGACACCATCAATGCCCTGGGTAAGGTTGCCCTCTCATCCTTGGTAGTGGTGAACCATCTGCAATGTCACACCGTTCACCACTTCCCAGACCCTCCTAGCTTCACAGCCCCTGCCCTACTCTCCCCCCTCCATCTTGTTCCCTAATTACATTTGGCAGACACATTCCCAACCCTTGAATTAGCTCCAACTATACAAATGAGAACAGACAGTCTGGCTGGAAGAGTGTGGCTGTGGTCACACTCGTCTCACAAGCTTTCAGGCTTAAGACAGAAGGTGTCCACTTTGGTCTGTGGTTCACACAGGCCTCCTAGGCGAGACCCACACAGGCCCAGCAGCTACTGTGGGCTATAGGAAAGGGGGAAGAGAGAGGTGGAAAGGAACGTCTACTGAAATCTTCCCCAAAGGAGCCATGAAACAGTGAAGGTGAAAACAAAAATTATACTTGGCATTGCTGAAAAAAGAACAACAAATACACACACACACACACACACACACACACACACACACACACACACACACACACACACACACACACCAAGAACAGTGACTGTAGACTCATCCATGCAGCACCTACAATTTGCCAACTGATCACTCACCTGAGCACAGTCAGGTGCTCTCTCTCTCTCTCTCTCTCTGTCTCTCTCTCTCTCTCTCTCTCTCTCTCTCTCTCTCTCTCTCTCTCTCTCTCTCTCTCTCTCTTCATGCACGCATGCACACACACACACACACACACACACACACACACACACACACACACACACACAGACTCAGAGTAGTGCCCTGAGTTTGTTGGTTCCTCATCTGGGACAATCTACAAGCTGGAGCACGGGAGTTCCCTTGTCAGAACCAGGAGCTCGACCCAAGGAAGCACTGCTCTAATAATGCTGAACCACTCTGCCTCTCCCTTTCTCTAGGACCAGACACTTTCCCTTGGGCAAAACCAGCCTTGACTCCCCATTCACCAAAACCCTAGGCCAGGACTCTGGGTGAAGGAGTCCTGAGACAGGTGGCTCTTCAGAACCTGGACTGAAAACAAGCAGGAAGTCATAGTGCCCCCAGAGAAGTGTCTGACCCAGGGTGGGGTCAGTGTTGGGGAAATGGATGAGGTCCTAAAGGCTACATACATGGATGAACTTCCTACTCCAGCCTAGATGCTTCTGGGTGACTTGGTGGATTCTTGGGGAGGATGAGGAAACCAGATGGGCCTGGAGCACCAGCAGATGGTGCCAGAGCTG
Source organism: Dipodomys merriami (assembly GCF_024711535.1). Classification (NCBI taxonomy): domain Eukaryota; kingdom Metazoa; phylum Chordata; class Mammalia; order Rodentia; family Heteromyidae; genus Dipodomys; species Dipodomys merriami. The sequence goes on from NW_027206102.1 coordinate 8,576,607, forward strand.
GGAAATGTGATCACCCTGTGAGTGCTGTTGACAGCTGGAGTGGGGGGGACCAGCAGGGTGTATGTGTGTTGGAGGGGCATGTTCTTCCCAGACATTCACCTTGTATCTGACCCCCAGTGCCCTCATCTCCCTAGTGGGCTCTTCTGGGACCCTCCTCAGGGGAAAGGGTGACCGAGCACAAAAGACAAGGGCTCACACAGAAGGGGGGGCTATCTTCTGCATCCAACACCACCCCACCACCAGAAAAAAGGAAAACTCCCAAGAAGGAAGGTGTGGAGGTGCTGCTCCCCACCTCTGACTAAAGCCACCGAGTTCCCCCAGGGAGAGAAAGGGTGAAGATGCATGGCTCTGTGGCTCCCACTGCTCTAGGCCAGGATCTCACCCATCCCTGCATCTGCCTTTTTCCTGGGACACTGGCCACTAGGGATGGGGGTGGGATCCCCGGATCAACATCCACTCCCCTACCCCCCACTCCTGGGGCGCATTTGTGGCAGTCAGGGCTGGCCTGCCTGGTGCTGGGGAGGCATGTTTGGGACACAAGAGGGGAGGCAGGAGTCACGGGTCTGGGTCCGGGTCCGTGGGGGGGGTGTAGGGTAGGGGGAGGTCATGAGGTGCAGACCCGAGGGGCTTCCACTGGGGACCAGGACCGGGTCAGGGCCGCAAGAAGGCCAGGGATGCACCATCTCTGGATGACTCCAAGAGGCACCACGGGTCCAAGCTGGCAGCAACCTGTTTCAAACGAGGTGCCACGGGGAGGGCAGGAGAAGGGGCCGGGGCAACGGTGGGCAGGTGACAGGGCTGAGCTCACCCCCTCCACAGCTGAGCTCCTGGTGCAGGGGCCTTGGACTCAGGTCCTACCTGGCCTCTGAGCCTCCCTGGAGCTGAGAGGGATATGCCTGCTGTGCTGGCTTTGTGTCCTCTGTGCTCCTGGCCCAGACCTGTGCTCCTACAGCAGCGGAGGCCAGTCATGGATGCTGACACCCCTGGTGCATGTGCCTGCTCTCTGTTCGCTCTCTGCCCCCACTTTTCATGCAGGCTACCCAGCCCCTGCTGCACAAGTGTGCCAGCTCCCGTGTGCCCCTGGCTGCAGCAACTATGTGCCCCTTCAGCCACACCCTGTCCTCCCCTCAGTCACACTCCCTCCCCACCTCGGGCATGCCCCCGCCCCTGGCTTTGTGCTGCCCTGACTCTGCCCTAAGACTACCAGGCCATGGCAGAAGCAGCCTCACCTCAGCTCAGGGCTTCCCCCTAACCCCAGCAGCTGCCTGGGGGAATTGAAGATACCCTCAGCCCAATCACTTGGGGAGACTCTTCTCCATCCACACCACACACCAAGCAGGTGCAAGATAATGCTCCGAGTTTGTGTGTGTGTGTGTGTGTGTGTGTGTGTGTGTGTGTGTGTTGTGTGATTGTCCTCTCGAGGACTCAGAACATTGAATCTTTTGGGATGACAACACACAGCACACTTTTAAAAAAAGCATTAAGAACTCTGTGTAATGGATTTAGCACAATGTGCCTTTTGAAGGACTCAGCATATAGCAACTTTTGGGATCCTCATGGTAATTTAATTACCAATAAGATTAGACATGCCATTTTGACATCACTAAACTTAAATATCATAATATTATGGCATTATATGTCATAGTGACATTAGAGACATATGTGAATTCCTATTCTGTGATTTCATTCTATTACAAGCTAACAATATTGGTGGATATCAGAAATCTATTGTGACCTCAAAGCCATTGTGACATGAAAATCCCTTTGTGACATCACAGTGCCATTGTGATATCATTAGCCTGTTCTGACATCACAAACCTGTCTTGTCCATTGTGAGCTCATCACCAATGTGACATCACAAAGCCATTGTGATATCACATTGCTGTTGTGACATTACAATCACCTTGATACCTCCCAAACCCATTATGACATCTTTCGCATCTTTGAAAAAACACATGGCCTTTGTGACATCACAGTCCCTCTGTGTATCCGTATCCTCATTGTGAAATATCAATTGAGATCAGATATGTCATTGTAATATCACAAAGCATTTACAATATAATCATTGGTGTGACATCATATTGTCTTTTTGACAGTATCAGGTCATTGTGACATCACAAATCTGTAATGACATCATACCACTATGACACCACATTGTCATTGTGACAACATATATACATTATGAAGGCCTATTATGTGATTTCGTTGTATTTCAAATGTGGGTTCATATCAAAAACACATTTTGACTTCATAACCATTGTGACATGACAATACCTTTGTGATATAACATTGCCATTGTGATATCTCTAAACAACTGTGACAACTCAAACATATTCTGTCCTCGTAAGTTTTGTGACATGTTGCCACTGTGTTAGGCCCATTGAGAGCTCAATCTATTTTTGATCTCATATTATTTCAGGTATGACATTAAATATTAGAAATATACTGTGATATTATGAATATTGTGACATTGTAATGACCATTGTAATGACCATTGTGTCACATTGTCACATCACAAATCTGTTCTGACTTCATCACATTTGTGCCAACAAATGACTTTGGAATCCTCACAATCCCATTCAAACTCATATACTCATTATGAGTTAATGAAAATTGAGGTCTGGAATGCCATTGTCACATCACCAAACTACTGTGACATCACAAAACTATTTTGAACTCATCACTATTATGGCATCACCAACTAATTGTGACATAACAACACTCTTATGACATTATAATTTGACATCATATTGCAATTGTGATATTACTGAACCCTCATGCTTTCACAAACCTATTATGATCTCATCACATCTTAGAAAATTATGGCCTTTGAGACATCAAGTTCCTTCCGTGAACTTGTATCATTGTGAACTTGTAGTAATTGAAAATAGAAATTAGATGTGATATTGCAAACTAGTTTTGACATCACTAACCCATTTTTATATCATTAACACTTTGACAACCAGAACCTGTTAAGAACCCTAGCACTTTTGACAAAAAACATGGCCTTTGTTTCATCACAGTTCATTTGTATATGTCATTGTGACTTCATTCTCATATCCTCACTATAAACTAATGGAAATTAAGATCTGACATGCCATTGTGACATCATAAACCCTTTGTGACATCATCACCAGTGTGACATCAGACTGTCATTATGACACCATCAGCTCATTGTGACATCACCAAGCTACAGTGACATCATAGCATTATGACATCGCATTGACATTTTGCTGTCATAGACACATTGTGAATGTATATCTTGTGATTTCATTCTATTTCAAATGTGGCATATCAGTTAATATCAGAAACACATTGTGACCTCATAACCATTGTAAGATAATAAACCCTGTGTGACATCATAACCAGTGTGACATTATATTGTTTTTATGACATCTTTAGCTTATGGTGACATCACAAAATGATAATGACAGTATAGCATTTGCCATTGTCATTGTGACATCATTGTCACATTATGAATGCCAAATCTGTGATTTCATTGTATTTGAAATGTGGCATGTGGGTTGATATCAGAAACTCATTGTGATGTCATAACCATTGTCACATCAAAATCCCTTTTTGACATCCATTTGGCAATGTGACATCACACTGGCAATGTGATGCTAGTAAGGCACCGTGATATTACAATGGTCATGAACTCACAATGGATTTCTGATATCAACCAACATGCCACATTAGAAATAGAATCAAATAACATAATAGGCAAACACAACATGTCTATGACATCAGAATGACAATGTGATGTTATAATGCTATGATGTCATTGTAGTTTTACATGTCAAAATGAGCTGATGGTGTCATAATAGCAACATATTGTCACAATTATGATTATGTCAGAAAGGATTTGTTATGTTTCAATGGTATATCTGATGTCAGTTTTCATTAGTTCCTCATGAGGATATGGATACAAAAAGGTTCTGTGATGTCACAGAGGCCATGTGTGTTTTCAAAGGTGGTAAGAGGTCATAATAAGTTTGGGATGGCCCAATGTGATCCATAATGTCACAATGGAAATGAGATATCCCATTGGGTTTTTCATGTCACAGTGGTGATCAGGTCGCAATGATTTTGTGATGTCACAGTTTGTTTGTAATATCAGAATGGAATGATATATCAAATTTCAATGACTCATAATTCAATATGAGGATACCAGGTGATAGAAGAAGCTCCATAGTATGACGTCATACTATGTGAAAACCCAATGGGACAGTGATTTCACAATGACAATGTGATATCTCACCATCCTGTTATAAGAATGTTTTGATGTCACAATTGGTGATGCAATACTGATGAGGAGGTTGCAATAGATTTGAGATTTCCCAAGGGGTTGGTGATGGCACAATGGCATGTGGGATCTCAATTGTCATTAACACACCATGAGTATATAAGTTTGGGAAGGGATTCTGATGTCAGCAAAGCATATGTAGTCAAAAAGGTGAAGAACTAACAGGTCTGAGATGTCACAAAGTGACGTATTGGTTATGGTGTCCAGCGATGTGATATCATGATGTTACACAGGATTTTAGATATCTCATGTCATATCTGAAATACGAGGTCAAACACAGATTTTCAACTCACAAAGGACCTAAGATATCACAATGGCATGTCACAAAATTATGAGAACAGGAGAGGTATTTGATGTCACATTGGGTTAGTGATATAACAAAGGCAATGTGCTGTGACAAAGAGATTTAGATGTCACAAAGGTTATGAGTTCACTATGGTTTCCTGATATCAATGCAAATGGCACATTTCAGATAGAGTGAAATCAAAGATAGGCATTCAAAATGGGTCTATGACATGAAAATGACAATGTGATGTCAAGGCAGCAATGATGATAGTATATGTACTCATTACCTTGCTCGTGTAACTGTAATCCTCTGTACAGTGTATTTACAATAAAAAAAACTCACAGAATTAAAAAAAGAAAAATATGGCATGGTGTCATTGGGGTTTGGTGATGTCACAGTAAATGGTGGTGTCATGATGACAATGTGATTTCACAGTCATAATTATTGCACAAAGTATTTGTGATGATAAAATGCTATGTGTGATAACAATTTTTATTAGTTCACTATGAAGATATGAGTACACAAATGGTCTGTGATGCCACAGAGGTCATGTGTTGTTTTTTTTTTTTCATGTTTTTTTTTGTGTGTGAAAATACCGTACCGAGGGGTTACAATTACATGGGCAAGATAATGAGTACATTTCTTATCAAACATTGTAGCCTACTCCTTTGTTTCCCCTTCCTATCCCTTCCCATCCTCCCCCTGCCCCCCCACCCAATCTTCCCCGCTCCCCCTCCCCCCTCCCAATGAAAGTTGTAAAGTTCGTTTTCGACATAACGACTTGTATATCTCCAGAGTTCACAATAGCTTTGTGATGTCAAAATGTGATTGTGAAGGCACAACAGCAATGTGATGTCACAATGGTTTTGTGATGTCACAGTGGTGATAAGGTCACAATGAGTTTGTGATGTCATTATGAGTTTGTAATATCACAATGACATGTCCAATTTCAATTTCTACTAGTTCACAATGAGGAAACAATTTCAAAGAAAGAAAAGCTCCAAAGACCATGAGTTTTTAGTCATAACTTTTGCGATATGCTGCCATTAGGATATTTTAGGCCTTTAGTAAGCTTATAATCTGTTTTCAAACTCATAATATTTCAGGTATGACATATGATATCAGAAATTGACTCTGACATGAACATTGTGACATCACATTGATAGACATCAAGAACAAGGTGTCACATTGTGAACTCACAAATTTGTTAGGGCTTCATCACATTTGTGCCAATGACATGACTTTGGAGACAACACAGTCCCTTTGTGAACTCATATTTTCATTGCGAATTAATGACATTTGAGACCCGGCATACCATTGTGACGTTTCCAACCAATTGTGACAGCACAAACGTATTATAGTAGAAACACATTGTGATCTAATAGCCATTGTGGTAGCACAATCCCTGCATGACCCCATATTTCGATAGTGATATCACTAACGCAATGTGAAATTCCAATCCTCTCATACCCAATCCAGGTATGAAATGTGATACCCGAATCCAGTGTGACATCTTGATTATGGTGACATCACACTGATAGATGTTATGAGCATTTTGTCATATTCTGACAACACACACCTGTTAGGACTTCATCACTTTTGTGACAACACATGCCTTTGGAGACATCACAGTCCCTTTGTGAGCTCATATACTTATTGTGGGTTAATGACAATTGAGATCACATGTGTCATTTTGATATCACCAACCCATTGTGACATTGTGACACACCTCTTGTAAACTCATCACCAGTGTTGCATCACCAATTGTGATATCAAAACATTACGAAGTCATCATATTGCAACATCACATTGCCATTGTGATGTCACTGTTCCACTGTGTTTTCAAAAACCTGTGTCTTCACAGCGTTTTAGAAAATTCATAGCCTTTAATACTTCAGTCTTCTTCTGTGAACTCATATCCTCATTGTGAAATAGTAGCAACTGAAATTCGACATGTGATTATGAGATATGACTTCACAAAATTATTTGATTTCATCACAAATGTGACATCACAAACCCATTGTGAGCTTTCATTGCCATTTGACAATCACTATCACATTGTGACATCCCAAACCTATTAGGACTTCTTAGCATCTTTGCAAAAACACATGGCCTTTGTGACATCACAGTCCCTTTGTGTAACTATAACCTCATTGTGAACTGACAATTGATATCAAACATGCCATTGTAACATCACAAACCCTTTGTGACATCACAAGTGTGACATAATATTGTCATTATGGCAGCATCAACTACTTTTGACATCACAAATCTACAATGACAAGATAGCATTATGAGATCACACTACCATTGTGATGTAATAATAAGATTATGAATGCCTGTTTTTAATTTTTTTTTCAGTCCTGGGGCTTGAACTCTAGGCTTGGGTGCTGTCCCTGTTCTTCAGCTCAAGGTGAGCAAGCTATCGCTTGAGCCACAGAGCCACTTCTGGTTTTCTAGTGGTTTTCATTGGAAATAAGAGTCTCATAGACTTTCCTGCCTGAGCTGGCTTTGAACTGCGATCCTCAGATCTCAGCCTCCTGAGTAGCTAGGTTTATAGGCACCGGCGCCCGGCTTTTTCATTCTATTTCAAATTTGACATGTGTGTTGATATCAGAAACATAATGTGACCTCATAACCATTGTAACATCATAAATCAGCAGTGACATCAAATTGTCATTATGACACCATCAGTTCATTGTGACATCACTAAACAACAATGGCATCATAGCATTATAAATCACAGTGACATTGTTATGACTTAACAGTGTGAAGGCCGATTCTGTGAATTCATTCTGTTTCAGAAACCCATTTTGACCATATAACCAATGTGATATCACAATCCTTTGTGACATCACATTGCCATTGTGATATTATTAACCTGCTGTGCCTTCACAACCAGTCCTGTCCTTGTAAGTTTTGTGACATGCTGCCATTGTCATATAGTAGGGCCTTTGTGAGCTCATAATCTGTTTTCAATCTCATATTTCTGGTATGACATGTGATATCAGAAATCCCTTATGACATCATACTGCCAGATGTCATGACCATTGTGTCACATTGTGACATCACAAAGCTGTTAGAACAGCATCACATTTGTGACAACACATGCCTTTGGAGACATTACAGTCCCTTTTTAAGCTCATATATTCATTATCAATTAATGACATTTGAGATATCCCATGCCACTCTGACATCATGAACCTATTGTGACATCACAAACTTATTGTGACCTCATCATGAGAATGGTATCAACAACTAATTGTGGTATCAAAGCATTATTTTGAGATGATATTGTGGTATTGGCATTGTTATTTCACTGTCCCATTGTGTTTTTACAAACTTATTATGGCTACAACACATCTTAAAAAATTCACGGCCTTTGAGACTTGAAGCTCTTTCTGTGAACTTGCGTACTTATTACCTCTAAGGCAAGGAGACAAACCATTGAGTCACATTTAATATAATAATCCAATTTACACTAGAAAAGAGACTGTGATTACCTTATCCTGGACTGGATAACCAGGTCCAAGATCAGCCTTGACCACCAAACCTGAGACCTCCAATGGGCAGCCCCGCCCTATCTTAGTTGGTCTGCAAACCACCAGCCAAAAAATTATGATCTCCAAAGCTCCAAACCTCAATGGGCAAGGCTTTTAACTTTTCCATTACTCCCTCCTTCAGTACAGACCTGTCATTCCTTTCTGGTCTTTCTCTTTTTCCCTTCCACCATTTCCTTCTTCTCTTCAGGCCTCTCCAGTCTCCACATGCCTACACTACTCTGCCCTAATGACCACTTTTCTGCTTCCTCTCTTCTCAGGTTTTTCCCTTCCTGCTGCCTTACCACTTTCTTCCATCCAGGTAGCTCTCATTTTTATATTCCCTTCCAATGCTCTAAAAATGCAACTTATATATAGATTGTACCTCTCCTCACTCCAAAGAGTCTTCTGCCTGTTTTCAACCGTCACTTTCCAAACTGCCCAATGTTCAATCACTTCTTGACAGCTCACCAAGTGAGGCTTGACACCTTCACCTTTGGTGGCATTCCCCACACTCTCCGGTGGGCCAGGCCAAGAATTTACAAAGATTAATGGCTCCCACAGATAATTCTGGCTCCACTGGTTATTACAGTATCCTCATAGTGAATTAGAAGAAATTGAAATTGTATATGTCGTTGTTATATTACAAACTTGATGACAGGCTCTTCAGTAAATGATGTTGGCTAAATTGGTTAACTACTTGTAGAAAACTAAAGCTAGATCCTAATATATCACCCTGCACCAGAATCAACTCCAAATGGATCAAAGTCCTCGGAGTCAAACAGACATTCTGAAAACTTTACAGGATTGAATAGGAGAAACCCTAGGTCTCTTGGCACAGGCCAAAATTTTCTTAATAGAGACCCAGAAACACAATACATAAAAGAAAGGTTGGACAAATGGGATTGCATGAAATTGCAGAGCTTCTGCATGGCAAAGGACATAGCTAGCAAGATCAATAGAAAGCCCACGGATTGGGAGAAGGTCTTCACTAGCCATACAACAGATAAGGGTCTCATATCCAAAATATAACTGGAACTCAAAAAATTAAATTCCCCAACAACAAATTTTCAAAGAAACAACTGCCCAATAAATAAGTGGGCTAAAGACTTACAGAGAAATTTCTCTGAAGAGGAAAGAAGGATTGCCATTAGACACATGAAGATATGCTCAACTTCTCTAGCCATAAAAGTAATGCAAATCAAAACCACATTGAGATACCACCTCACCCCAGTTAGAATGGCTAAAATCAAGAACTTTAATAACAACAGATGCTGGAGCGGATGTGGACAGAAGGGAACCTTACTGAATTGTTGGTGGGAGTGTAAACTTGTTCAACCACTTTGGAAAGTAGTAAAGAGGTTCCTCAAAAGACTCCACATAGAGCTCCCTTATGACACAGGAATCCCACTTTTGGGCATTTTCCCAAATGTTCACAAACAAGACCACACTAAAGCTACCAGCACAACTATGTTTATTGCAGCCTTAATTACCTTTACCCTAGCTAAGATATGGAACCAACCCAGATGCCCCTCAGTAGATGAATGGATCAAGAAAATGTGGTATATATACACAATGGAATTCTATGCCTCCATCAGAAAGAATGGCATTTCCCCATTTGTTAGGGAATGGAAAGTCTTGGAAAAAATTATATTAAGTGAAGTAAGCCAGGCCCAATGAAACTTAGGCCCCATGATTTCCCTTATTTGCAATAAGTAGTATATGTCTGAGTCAAGCAGAAAAGGTCAGATAAGTTGATGTTAGGGAAATGAACCCTAAGATATGTATTCAAATTTTTTTTTTCTTTCATGCATGTGTTTCTAACACATTTATAAGATTATTTCTTTGTTGCTTTGTATGTCCCTCCCCATGGTATAACCTCTGCTTTCACTGTATTTGATGTTGTTATAATTTGTGGAGGGGAAGGGAAAAACAAATAGTTTAAATAGGTATTCAGGTGGACCTATTGCAACAATGAGATGAATAAATCGTTATGTGGAAAATGAACTTTACAACTTTGGTGGGGTGGGAGAGCTGTTTGGGGGCGCGTGGGGAGGGTGGGATGGGAAGGGGAAACAAAGGAGGAGGCTACAATTCTTGAAAAGGAATGTACTCATTATCTTGGACAAGCAGAAATGATCAGATAAGTTTATGTTGGGCGAAATGAACCCAAAGATAAGGACTCAAATGTTTTTTCTCTTGCTATTGTTTTTTTTAGGATATTTATAAGATGATTTCTTTGTTGCTTTGTATGTCCCTCCCCCATGACATAAACCTTGTTTTCATTGTATTTGATGTTGTTATAATTTGTGGAGGGGAAGGGAAAAACAAGTTGTTTAAATAGGGATACAGGTGGTCCCATACCACAATCAGATATACAACAAGTTATGTCGGAAAATGAACTTTAGAACTTTGGTGCATGGGTTGCTTTGCGGGGAAGATGGGAAGGAATGGGAAGGGAACACAAGGGAGGGGGAAACAATGTTTGATAAGAAATGGAATCATTACTTTGCTCATGTAATTTTAAGCCCTCTATATTTATTTTCACAATAAAAAAATCATGAAATAATAAAGTAAAAATCCATGTCAAATTTTTTTGGTGGTCGTGGGGCTTGAACTATGGGCCTGGTCGCAGATTTCAATGAGTTCTTCAGCTCATCGATACCACTGTACCATTTGACCCACAGTGCCATTTCTAGTTTTCAAGTGGGTTATTGGAGATAAGAGTCTCACAACTTTTCTGCTGAGGCTGGCTTTGAACCACTATCCTCAATCTCAGACTCCTGAGTAATTAGGATTATAGGCATGAGCCTCCAATGCCCAGATCCAAGTCAATGTTTAAAAAGCAAGCTTATTGAAACTTCTGGTTTTTCCAATAAGCAATCTTAGTTTTTAGCATTAGTTTATAACTATGAGTTATTTTTAGATGTAACTGTGAACTTTTTAATAGAATCAAATATAATTTTTACTATTACTCAGTATCTCACAAAATCCACTGTAATTGACTTTCCCCAAAGTCAGTTATTATGTACTATATTACTCACGATTATTACAGTCTATATTACATATAGTGTGAAGCGAAAATAGTTTGGATTATTTCATATAAATTAGTAGATGCTATTTTAGCAATATAAATTCACATCTGTAATTTTAAAAGAAGGAAAGAAGGTTTTAGAGTTAAAATCAATTATAAATGTGTAGTGTGTCCCAATTAAAGCAAAAATTCTGAGTTCATACAAACAAAATTATTTTCTTTCCACTAAAGACTTTGAAGTATTACTATATGAAATAGTGAGGCAATAAGAGGAAGATTCAAATCATGTCAATGTCTCTGTTATTCTACTACCCCCTCCACTAACAAGACCTATCCAGTCCCAGATGTCACAAAACTTCAAGTATCTCCCTTAGAACTCTATTTCGAAAAGTTCTAAATCACTTATTCTTTTTGTACTTTCTGTTATATGAAACAAAATATAGACACAAAACAATTGAAATAAAATGCACACATATGTTGAAGTCACCACAGCTGGAAAAACAACCAACAAATTAGAACGCCCTCAGGAACTAAAACATGTTGGGCCCAGTTATTTTTAAGCACAAAAACCTCAAATACATGTTACCCTTGACTAGAACCATAAAGATAACTGTGTCTCAGAAATACAGTTGTGTTCATTTGTAATTAAATTCATCTAGATGAACCTAATATAGCAAATCCCTTGAATGGATCAAACTGTTTAAAAGAAATGTGACTGTACGTGGATTGAGATCTGAATATATTTAAGAGAATAAAATAACAAAAATCATGACATCTTAAAAAATTCAGAAATGCAATGAATAAGTCTAATAGTATCCATATTGAGACCTAAATCCTACTGATTCAACAAGAACAAAATATGCAAATAGTAGAATCTGAGCAGTGTACCTGAGTGTACATAATTTAAAACTACTCCAAATTACACTTTGTAGCAGACAGAATGTGGGTTATTTAAAGGAAAATATCAACCCATGAAATAAATGATATTAAAAATCTCATGAAAAGGGCTGGTATGATGGCTCAGTGGTAGAGTGCTTGCCTTGCATGCATGAGGCCCTGGTTTTGATTCCTCAGCACCACATAAGCAAAAATAAAGAAGCCGGAAGTGGTGCTGTGGCCCAAGTGGTAGAGCACTAGCCTTGAGCTGAAGAGCTGAGAGACAGTGCTCAGGCTCAGAGTTCAGGCCCCACGACCTGAAAACAACTACTCTCATGAAAAGACAGTAGTTGTTTCTGGAAAATAATAGTTTAATAAATGGTGGTCAAAAAATCTTTCTACTACTGACAAAATTGCATACATATTTAATTAGATCCAAAAAAGACCCAAGATACTCATGCTCATTTGAAACTTTGGCAAAGTAGCAGGATACAACTATAACATTATTATGGATGTTGACTCTGGCATGGAATTAATTTCCTCTTTGATCTGAGAAATGAATATATGAAAAAACAGAACTTCAACTAAATATCAAGTCCTAACTAAACATATAACCAGAAAAGTCATCATGCAAGCCGTATTGCAACTGGGATAAAAGAAAATATCAATCATACTGATTCTGTATTTATTGTAAATGTTGACTTTTTCATAAATTATTTCTTTCACTTGCATTTTAAAAACATTGCGTTAAGTCTATATCTTGGTAACTAATTTTGGATTCCTCCTTCAATATAGTTCTGAGTATAATGTCTCACATCAATTCCTAACCCATGAAATGATGTTGATTACAAAATAAATAGTAATAACCACTGTTTATAATACACAAAATGTCATAAGCATGACACCAATAAGCATTGGTTAACATTTTGGTATCATGGTCTCATGACTGATGAGGCCTATCTGCATGAGCATAATTGTACCTAGATTCCTCAGCCTAAATTTAACAACTGTTAAAAAATGTTTATATCTTTATCTGTTGCCCATCAGAGATTAAACCTGAATATAAAGCCTAAGGAAAATGATAAGGTAAGAATTTAGCTTTACTAGATATAAAGTAAACAAAATGCAACATACAGTAACTCTGGTTTAAATTCAACCTATTTCTCCAAAACATTCTAAGCATTTCCTTACAATGTGTATTATTCTCAAGAAGGGAATGGGTAATGTGAGAAGAGGACTAACCAAGCATTGTCTTCAAATATACATAATTTTGATTTACCTCTTTATTGTGCTATAAGCATTTTGATAAAAAAAAAACAGTTTGAATAATTGATTTCCAGATCAAGTATAATATATCCTACTTGCATATACCAAAGTACATTCAGAAAATGTTATATAGCAATTAAGTAAAGAAAGTCTGGGCAGAAAAAATGGCATCTCTATACTATGTGATGCCCAATTCTTCGGTATTTCATTCTGCCTCCATTTAATAAATGTGATTGTTTAAATGCTTCATAAAGTATTAATTAAAATTGATCAGTATGCTAGAATACAATCGTGTATAATTTTATCCTAGAATCATGCAAGAACTGCCCATTCAATCACAACATACATCACATTCCATTGGTATTCATATGGATAGGAATGAGTTTCTTCGGATCTCCTGCATTTGGAAGTGGCAGGAACAGGATTCCAACTGTGGGCTCCAGCTCCCACCACTTAATCCTGAGGATAGGGAACTCAAGGGTGTGTCCAAGAACATCAGCAAAACCAATGATGAGGCAGGCACCAGTGGCTCCTCCTTGATACTTACAAGGCTGTGATAGGAGGATCATGGTCACTCTAAGTCAGAAAGTCCTTGAAACCCCTGTCCAACTTCAATGCCAACAAAGCCAGAAGCAGAGCCGTGTGGCTCCTGTGGTAGAGGGCTATCCTTGAGCAAAAGCAGCTCAGGGACTGTGCCAGATCCTGAGTTCAAGGTCCAAAACTAGAAACAAATGGACATACACAATAATCTGTGCAGACATCCGGCTCGAGCAGGTCACCCTCTTGTCCCCAACTGAATTGGACAGAGTTCCCTGGGAAAGGGGCTGGGGGAGCCACTGTCATCTTAACTCTGCCCATTCTGCCTGCATCACAGGTTTCTGGCCACACCCCCATTATTTCATGTTTCTTTCTGACCAGTGGGATACAAGAATTGTGGCTACGCCCACATTCCATGTTGCCTGGTAGATGGATGAGGCTCTGTTAACACACTGAGGCTGAGATCAACAGGGGGGAAATCATACCACAGGAGCGGTGGGCCAGCTGTAGGCACCTGGCCCTACTGGCAGCTCAGTGCCAGACTGAGCTGGAGCTACAGCCCCCTGCCCCATGAGCTGCCACCACAGCAATCATGGGAATGGGAAGCATGACACATGGGCGTCCAAGAAGAAAATCTGATTCATCCACAACCTGCCTGATGAGGTGGACTTCCAGAATCCAGCAGGTGAGCTCCACCATCGATGCAGCCAGCTGTCAGCACACATCCAAACAATTGAGGAGTCCCTTGTGGTGTGTAAAGAGCAGATGTTGGTCCTGAATGAGCTGTTTTGGGAGAAAGCCAAGTGTGTGTGCTGGCTGTTCCAGGAGAAGATGGAGAAGAGGAGAGTGCTACAGGAGCTGCTGTTGATCCTCACAGAGGAAGGCATGGACAGCAGGCTCCAGATGCAACACAGGCTGAGCCCCACCACCAAAGCTGCTTCAGATGCATCAGGGCCTGTGGTGGGTAAATTAAGGGAGGAGCAGAAAGGTTTTGAAGAATTGCAACTTGAAGACAGCGTGGAAACTGCCAGAGGATAGGTCAGGGTTCTCATCACCATAGAGGACTCCCCCAAGGAGCATATCTTGCTGCAGATGCCCCAGATACAGATCTGCCCACAGCTCAGGTGAGGAGCATTCCCTCTCTTTCTTCTGTAGACTGATGCAGATAATGACTCTCCATATGACATACTGACTCTCAAAAGCCTTGGCAGCCACCGGAATTAGGTGGTCAGGTGGCCTTCTCTCAGGCCTCCATCTGCTGGGTGATGGGAAGGTTAAACTGGGGGTCGGGTAGGGTAGAGGCTCCCTGGAGGTGGCCCAAGTTCAAGGGACATCTAATGGCCCATTGGTGGCGAGGGAAGGGACCCATGTTATGCTTATCACAAAGAATAAATTGTTTTCAGAGGGGAAAAAAGCCTCCAACAAAGATTTTTTTCTTCCAGTACTGGGGCTTGAACTAAGGGCCTGGCCACTGTCCCTGAGCTCTTTTTGATCA
Organism: Dipodomys merriami; assembly: GCF_024711535.1. NCBI lineage: Eukaryota > Metazoa > Chordata > Mammalia > Rodentia > Heteromyidae > Dipodomys > Dipodomys merriami. The sequence goes on from NW_027206102.1 coordinate 8,591,946, forward strand.
AGGCTGGTGCTCAACCAGTTGAGCCCCACTTCCCCTTCCAACTTTTTCTGTGTGGAATCAAGCCCAGGGCTTCAGTCATGCTAGGTGACCACTCTATCACTGAGCCACATTCTCAGCTAGGATGATTCATCCCTCCCAAACCCATATGGCCATTCCTCAGATAAATAAGAAATAGGGGCTAGGATTAATATGAAGCACTTCTGGTTCACACCAAAATACTTCTCCGCCCCCTATTCCCAAACCCTTACTTGAAGTTTCTCTTATACCATTGAGGGATGAGGGAGGGAGAGGGGAGTACCAAGAGAGGACTATTAATAGTGGCCCCGTGAGCCCCACATCCTCCCCCACACAAGGGGTCCTCCAGATTCCAATTTACCTGACTCAATGTGGAGTCTACACTGTCTTCCCACCACTGCAAGGCTCAGGATGAAATAAAAGTCAACCCTGGGCTCAGCCCACACCCAGGGTGGAAGCTTCTAATCCCAGAACTACTTCCACCTCTGACTGCCCTGAGTTAGGCCAAACCCACCACTCACCACTATGTTGGCGGTGATGACCTCATGGATGGATACCAGGAAGAAGGTCTGTGGCAAAGAGCAGAAGCAGCAGGGTGAGCATGGCAGAAGGAGATGCGGTGATTGCTCTGGGATCTTCCTCCTTGGAGCCCTCCCTTCCATCCAGAGCCATGCTGACCTAAAACATGGACAACACCAAGGGGTGAGAAAAGATGGACCAGCACAGGACTAAAGGAGGCACTGCTTTGTCGTGGAGCACTTGAAAATTCCAATTATATTTGGCCAATGCCAATCCCAAAGCCAACATGCAAAGCCTCTCCTTGTTGTTGGCCATGAACACTGTACCTGAGCTCTTACTCTCAAGGCTGGCACTCTACCATTTGAGCCACAGGACCACTTTTGTTTTCTGACAGTTCATCGAGGATAAGAGTGTCACACACTTTCTGCCCAGGCTGTCTTGGCACTGTGATCCTCCAAATCTCAGCTTCCTGAGTAGCTAGGATGTCAGGCATGAGCCACCAGTGTCCAGTATGTGATGACTTTTGAAGGTATCTTGGCAATTTTGTAAAGGAGCCCCAAAGGGCCTGGATAGAACATGACCCAATCAAGGAGCTGGGATCGGAGAAGGATGACCTTCTACCCATTCTGTTCCCAAAATTAAAGATGCCAGGTAGCGGTGTATGCATCAGACACCTAGGCCAGCAGCCACCAGGCTTAGTGGGGGAAAAGTAGAGAATACCCAAAGATTGCGGTGTAGAAATCTCTGATTTTCCATGCATTTAGTGTGTGTGTGTGTGTGTGTGTGTGTGTGTGTGTGTGTGTGTGTGTGTGTGTGTGTGTGTGTGTGTGTGTGTGTGTGTGTGTAAACTCAGGGCCTAGGCTCTATCTCTGAGTTTTCTTGCTCAAGGCTACTGCTCTGCCACTTGAGCCACAGCCCCACTTGCCTTTCGACTGTTAAATGTAGGTAAGTGTCTCAATGATTTTCCTGTCCAGGGTGACTTGGAAGCATGATGGAGACCCCAGGGAAGCAAAAGTAACACAACTCACAGGTAGAATCCCTATGGCGGGACACTCCTGCCCCCTGGTGGCCAGTTGCGGGACATGCGGCCCCGTGACATTGTCCTCTAAATTTCAATTTTAAGAAGTGACCAGGGCCAAGCTGACTTTTGTTCACCCTGAGTGCTGATGCCAGAGCAAGTCTGTTCCACCCTAGGCCAAGAGAGCTCCAGGAGGCCTAGCTTCCCAGGGGCACAAGAAAGAGAGAGGTCAGCTCCAGGTTGAGCTAAGAGCCTTTGCACACAGACACCCCAACTTGGTCTTCCTTATCACCATAAGACCTGTCAAAGAACAACCCAAAAAAACAAAATTGGAGCTGTGCCTCCACGTGGTAGAGCTCTAGCACTGAACCAAAGAGCTCAGGGACAGGGCCGCCAAAATTTGAGTTCAAGACCCCCAGCTGATCCTCCCCCATAAAACACAGGTTGGCTAAATGTGAACTAGTAGGATTTGTGAAGTGTTTCTGAAGAATGGGGATACTGAAGAAAGCACCCTAATTCTAATGAAAGCTGAACCTGTGACATACAGCTATGTACTGAGTCCTTCAAAGGGTGCTATTTGTTGGGTCTTTCCCACATGGGGGTTTTGTTCTGAGTCCTCCAAAAGGTGCTGTTTGCTGAGACATCACATAGGGTGCTATGTGCTGAGTCCCTGAGAAGTGTGGGCAGTGCTGAGTTTTTCAAAGGGTGCTGTGTGCTGAGTCCATTACACAACGTACTGTATGCTGAGTCCTTCAAAAGGTGTGGTGTGCTAATTCATCTGAAAGGGTCCTGCTATGTGCTGAGCTCTTGAGAAGAGAGGGATGAGGTGAGTTTTTTGAGTGCTGTGTGCTGAGTCCTTTACACAGGGTGCTCAGTATTGTCTTTCAAATGGTGCTGTGTGCTGAGTGCTTCCACAGTGTGGTATGTGCTGAGTCCTGCCATAGTGCGGTATGTGATGAAACCTTCAAAATTCTTCTATGTGCTGAGTTCTTCGAAGGGTGCTATGCAATGAGTGATTTACAAAGGGTGCTTTGTACTTAGCCTTTCAAAGGGTTATGTGTGGAGTATTAACACAGAGGGTGCTGTGTAATGAGCCCCTGGGAAACTGTGCTATGTACTGAGTTTTTCAAAGCATGCAATGTGCTGAGTCCTTTACACTGCAAGCTATGGACTCCCTCTTTCAAAGGGTGCTGTGTGCTGAGTACTCTATACAGGGTACTATATGCTGAGTCCTTCAAAGGGAGCTGTGTGCTGAGTCCTTTACACAGGGTGCTTTGTGCTGTTTTTGGAAGTGTGCTGTGTGTCATCCCAAAGAGTGCTATGTTCTGAGTCCTTGAGAGGTAATTATCCCCAACAATCACACACACACACACACACACACACACACACACACAAGGGTCACCATGCACATTCTTAGTGTGTGGAGTGAAGGAGGATGGAGGAAGAGTCTCTTCCAGGGGTGGAGCTGAGGGGAGATTCCATCCCTGGGGAAGGTACTGGGGTTGGGGGAGCGTGCTGAGCTGAGGTGATAATGCAATTGCCATGGCCTGGTAGCCTTAGAGCCCAGTCAGGGCTGTGATTGCATCTAAGGGTAGGGGGCATGGCCTAAGGGAGGAGTGGGCATGGCCAAGTGGAGGAGGGGGTGGGGCCCTGGGGTACACTGTGATGGCAGCAATGGGGGGAGAGTAGGCATGCCTGTGTGGTGGCCCAGGAGTGGAGCGGGGGCAGAGAGAGAAAGAGCAGAGAGAAGAGCAAGCACAAGCACAAGGGGAAGCCGTTCCAGCGGCTGGCGGCTGCTGCAAACAAAGTGCAGTCCTGGACAGGAGCACAGAGCACCTGGAGCCAGCAAGGCAGGCACATCACTGCGGGCAGCCCCACAGGGCATGGCGGCCATGGCTGCCCTGAATCTGAGGTCCTGGCACGGGAAGCACGGTGGTGGCTTCTGTGGTGGAGGCAGCGGAAGCAGGCAGCTGAGGCAGAGGTGGTGGTGGTGGTGATGGCAGCTGAGGCAGGGGTGGCAGAAAGCACAGCCCCGTGCAGGTGCCCCCGCCCCCTCCCAGCAGCACCGAGTTTCAAATATGGCTCTGCCTGCTCTGATAGGCGGCCCCATAAGCAATCTCCCAGCAGAGATGGTGGGTCCCTGCCTGGCATGAGGCCCGACCTGGTCCCTGCCCTTGGTCCTTGCACTCCGGGCCTGGATGCACCCAGAACCATTGCCTACAGCTTCTCCCAGCAGCACGCGTGAGTGGCTGCCCCATGGGACCACACCTGGTGACTCCCACACCCAGCGAACCTCCTCACTCCCTCCCCCGCAGACCCAGACCCCCGCCTCCAGCCTACTCTCTCCCATCCTGCCTGCACCTCCTCTGCACCCCACAGTCCACCCTGGCTCTGCCACAAATGTGCCCCAGGAGAGGGGGGTGGGTGTCACCCAAGGATCCCACCCCAATTCCTAGCAGCCAGTGTGCCAGGAAAAGGGCAGATACAGTGATTGGTGAGGAGGGAGCACCACAGAAACCCTGGCCTAGAGCAGTGGAAGCCACATCTGCACCCTTCCTCTCCCTGGTGGGAACCTAGTGGCTTTAGTCAGATGTGGGGAGGAGCACCTCCACACCTGCCTTCTCGGGTCTTTTCCTTTTTGCTGGGGGTGGGGGGTGTTGGATGCAGGGGATAGGCCCCCCTTGCTGTGTGAGCCCTTGTCTTCTGTGCTAGGTCACCCTTTCACCTGAGGAGGGTCCCAGAAGAACCCACTAGGGAGGTGAGGGCACAAGGGTTCAGAGGGTGACTATCTGGGAGGAACACACCCCCTCTGATACACACACACCTATCCTGCCCCCCCCAGTACTCACAGGGTGATCACATTTCCCAGCATTGAGAGCTTCTGCTGGTATTCCTGGTCCTTCTGGTCTCCTAGTCCTCCCCAAGAATCCGCCAGTTAGCCCAGAAGCATCTAGGCTGGAAGTAGGCAATCCATCCATGTATGTAGCCTTTAAGACCCCATCAAATTCCCTAACAACGCTCCCACCCTAAGTCAGACACCTCTCTGGAGGCACCAGAACTGCCTGATTTGTTTTTGTCCGGGCTCTGAGGAGTCACTTGTCTCGGGATTCCTTCACCTAGTGTCCGGGCCTAGGGTTTTGGTGAATGGGGAGTCAAGGCTGGTTGTTCCCAGTGGAAGGGTCTGGCCCTTGGTAAAGCCAGAGGCAGGGTGGTTCTGCATTATTAGAGCAGTGATCCCCTTGGGTGGGAGCCCCTGGTTCTGACAAGGGAACTGCCATGCTCGAGCTTGTACATTGCCCAGATGAGGAACTAAAATACTCAGGAGAGGCACTGCTCTGAATCTCTCTCTCTCTCTCTCTCTCTCTCTCTCTCTCTCTCTCTCTCTCTCTCTCTCTCTCTCTCTCTCTCTTTCTCTGTGTGTGTGTGTGTATGAGAGAGAGAGAGAGAGAGAGAGAGAGAGAGAGAGAGAGAGAGAGAGAGAGAGAGAGAGGAGGGAAGGAGGGAGGGAGGGAGATATCGATCATCTTTCTCCTCGTACAGCCTGACTGTGCTCAGATCAGTGATCAGTTGGCAAATTGCAGGTGCTGCATGGTGAGTCTTTTGTGACCGGTTTAGATGTGTGTGTGTGTGTGTGTGTGTGTGTGTGTGTGTGTGTGTGTGTGTGTGTGTGTGTGTGTGTGTGTGTGTGTTTGTGTGCGTGTGTGTGTGTTTGTGTGTGTTGGGAGATTAGGAGATGAGAAAAATGAAAGTATATTTAAGTCATCATGTCTAAAAAGAGCAAAAGCAGTTTATTTGTGTGTATGTGTGTATTTGTTGTTCTTTTTTCATAATGCCCAGTATGAGCTCAGCCACAATTTTTGTTTTCTCCTTCACCATTTCATGGCTCCTTTGGGGAAGGTTTCAGTATATGTTCCTTTCCACCTCTTTCCACCTCCCTCTTCCACTTTCTTGCAGCCACAGTAGCTGCTGGACCTGCATGGACTCCCTAGGAGGCCTGTGTGAACCACAGAACAGAGTGGACACCTGTCCTGTCTTCAGCCAGAAGTCTCGTGAGGCCAGTGTGACCACAGCCACACTCTTCCAGCCAGACACTCTGCTCTCATGTGTATAGTTGGAGCTAATTCAAGGGTTGGGAATGTGCCTGCCAAACATAATTAAGGAATGAGATGGGTGGGAGTAGGGCAAGGGCTGTGAAGCTAGGAGTGTCTGGGGAGTGGTGAACGGTGTAACAAGGCAGATGGTTCACCACAACCAAGGATGAGAGGAGAACCTTACCCACGACATTGACGGTGTCTATGGGCATCTGGGCAGAGGGCTCTGGGCCCCCTCTGGTGGCGTGGATTCCCTCCTGGGGCAGTGCATCCATGTGTAGTCCTCCCTAGAGTCCTGCAGTCTCCAATTTGTGTCCCACCTGGGCCGTTTCCAGCTGGACAGTGGTAGGCAAATTTCCCCTCCTGGAGCCTGTTCGGTATCATACCGTGGCAGTTAGCTAGAGCTCTCTGATTGCCAGTTTCTATAACCTGCTGTAGGCTGTCTGGAAGGAAAAGGGGACCACTGATTTTGGAACCCTTTAAATTTGATTGGGACAAGTGATATGCCACCTTTTCCAGGTTTTTTTTTTTCTTGAAGCTGGCAATTTCCACTAATGCCTGGGTTCATGGGTCAAATTACATGAACCAATTCAGCGGTCAGACAGTGAAGTTCAAAGTGGCACACACAGAGTTCCCAAGCCAGATGGTCTCCTGCTATGAATGTCGTGCCTTGACTGCCTTTCTCTGGCAGGTGCTGATTCTTCTACAGCTCTCTCTAGGGTGACCACCACAGTCAAGGATGTCATGGGGAGCAGAGAGTGACCTCACCATCCCCAGCCTGCCAGCTGTGAGCAGAGATGATTTTCAGCACCTGCAATGGACTGTGGGAGATTTAGAGATCCGGGATGCCTCGAGAATCCTTTCTCTGTAACATGAAACTTGGGGCCAGATATAGTGGACCATCCTGTCTGGCCCCACGGAGAGGAAAGGAGGCCACTTGAGCCAGGGGTTCAGCTCACGGCAACCTCATTCACACCTGAGGGGGCATGGAGTGCCACAGAGTTGGTCCGCCACTGGACAGAGATCTTTGAGAAGATAGGCATCCCAGTGGCCCCAGAATCCAACGAGCACATCGTGGCTCACATCCTGGGAGCCAAAACAGTTAAGTGTGGTGGCATCAGGAGGGTGGGAAGAGGGACGAGGGAGAACTGTGGGAGAGCTACATCAGGCTTTGCCTCCCCCCGCCCTGCCCCAGGATACTTACATGAATTGAATGGGACTTTTCTATAATATTGTAATAGACAGATGCTCATTTAGTAATCCAACAAAGAGTTACAGTATGTGCCATGCTCAAGGAGGTAAGGGAGTGGGGGTCATAGATGATGAAAGGTTCTGGTGCTGGTTCCACAGCACATGAAGAAACCTTGGTTTGAACTGGATGCTGGGGATTCATGCCTGTCATCCTAGCTACTTAGGAGGCTGAGATGGGAGGATCAAGGCTTAAGGCCCAGACAGGAAAGACTATAAGACTCTTATCTCCAACTAACAACCAAAAAGAAAATGCCAGAAATGGATGTGTACCTCAAGCTGTAGACTGGTCACCTTGAGTAAAAAGGCTCAAGGACAGCACCCGGGCTCTGAATTCAAGGCCAGGAGTGAGACAAAGGAAGGAAACAGAGAGAGAGGAAGGAAGGATGAAGGGAAAAAAAGAGGAAAGGAAGGAAGAAGGGAGCATGCGAGCCTTGGTTTGGAGTCCCTGGATCAAGAAAGCCAACCACTCACAATCTCTGTGGGTAACATTTCAGAGCCTAAAGCCAGTATGTAGGATTAAGCCACTGACCCTTCAGCAACTTCATGACATCCAGGAGCTGTGTGGTCACCAACTGCAGGGGGAAGCAGCCTCAGGAAGGACCTAGGGCTCAGGGGGGGGTCACCAGGTTTCAATTATCCCAGCCCCAGCAAGTTTATTTCCTGGACAGATAATAAGAAATTGTCTAAGGGCTAGGGAGGTGTTGGGATGAGGGAAGAGGTAGGAAGATCCAAGGTCAGGTGTTTCAGGACATTGGAGCCATGACCTTTCCTGACACTATAGACCACCAGTTATAGAGTCTTTGACCCAGCCACACTTCTATTAAGAGTCCTGGAACCTTGGGTTCACCATTGACTGCCTGGCTGTTGTCCACTGCAGGATGCCTGTGCAGTACATCCTTGGGGACCGGGACTTTCGTTGGCTCAATCAGAAGATGACACTCCCGGTGTTTATTCCGCCAACATAGACAGAGGTAAGTGGGCCACTGGCACAGGACAGTCAGGGAATGAGGAAGGAGTGGAGACCTGAGTTACTTCGAGACTTCCTGTAGAGGGCACTAGGACCACGTGACTGCCATTCTCAGAGGCAGAGGTGGGTCTCTTTGCTGGCTCAACCTTTAGTCTACATGGCAGATCTGGGATTCAGAAAGGGCTGACTGAAGGTGGGGCAGGCTTGGATAGAGGCTGGTGGGAAAACAAGAGGCACTGGGCTCTGAGCAGGGTTGTTTCTTTGAGGATACTTACAACCTAGGAACATTCCTGGGATGGACCAGCACTTTTCTTCCAGAGAGAGAGGGACCTAGAGCCCCTCCAGTTGGAGTCCCTGGCAGAGAAATCCTTTCATATTCACATCCTGTGGTTGGATAACTGCAACTCACCTTGCTGCCCAGTGTCAATGCAGGAGAATGAGAGATCCTGAGTCTTTGATAAGGTCAGGGGATCCTCAGTATGAGATTGTACTTCAACATCCTAAGTTGGTGCATGGTCAGTCCCATCTAAGACTGCCATGATGTAGGACATAGAATCTAGAGAATCAGAGCCGGATGGGGTCTGTTCTGGGAGTCCTGAGTATTATGTGTGAACTTTGAGCTCCCGTGTACCAACCTGCTTCCCTTTTTGGGTGGGTCTTTGCTAGAAAAACCTTGAAACTAAGGACTGGGTTTTATCCCTTGTCTTTGATGATCAAAGCTAGTCCTCTACCATTTGAGCCAAAGCTTCACTTCCAACATTTTTGGGTGTTTAATTGTAGAAAAAAAGTTCTAATGGACTTTGTGCCATGGGTGGAATCCAACTGTAGTCTTCAGATATCAGTCTCCTGAGGGGATAGGATGAAAAGGATGGAAAATTATCTTTGGCCAGGTGCCAGTAGCTCATGGCTGCCATCCTAGGTACTTAGAAGCTGAGATCTGAGCATCATGGTTCAAAGCTATCATGGGCAGGAAAGACCCTGAGATTCTTATCTCCAACGGACCACTTGAAAACTGGAAGTGGTGCTGTGGCTCAAGTAGTAGAGTGCTTGCCTTGAGCTGAAGAACTCAAGGACAGCACCCAGGCCCAGAATTCAAGCCCCACAACTGAAAAAAGAAAGAAAGCAAAATGGTGGAGGTGTGTGTGTGGGAGAGGCTTTGTTTGGGAGACCATCTGCTGGCTTCAATGTATAGACATTTTTAAGAACTCCCCGTTTGCCCCAGTTTGAAGCCAGAGCTTCAAGAGGACTTGGACTGTGGCAGGCAGGGAGTGGGCAAATGGGTGCAGGGGTGGGATTATGATGTCTGTATTCTCTCCATTGAAGGACGGATTTGGATGCTGGGTGACAAAGTCTGAAGTGAAGGGTTGAAAGAAGATTGTGGCCTGACGAGGTGAAGCCGGAAGCCGCTGGTGGCTCACAACTGTCATCCTAGCTACTCAGAAGGCTGAAATGTGAAGACCATGGTTCCAAGCCAGCTTGGGCAGAAAAGTCTGTGAGACTTGATGTCCAATGGACCACCAGAGAACAGGATTTGGTGCTGTGGCTCAAGTGGGATATTGCTCACCTTCAGCTGAAGGGCTGAGGGACAGCACCCTGGTGCAGAGTTCAAACCCCATGACCAACTACAAAAAAAGAGGGGGCTAAGTTTTCCACATAGCAGTATGTACATTAAGAACTGCCATGTTGGACTATGATACATTCCAGATATGTGAGAGGCTTACTGGTTTTTCTATAGTAGGTCTGATGTCGGTAGTGCCACCTTCTTGAGGGTAGGATGTGATCCTAATTGAGACAGTTCATGGGTCTGTACTCAGGGACTGCCAAAGCCTTGGGCTGTCCGTGTGTGTGTGTGTGTGTGTGTGTGTGTGTGTGTGTGTGTGTGTGTGTGTGTGTGTGTGTGTGCATGTGTGTGTGTTTCTGTGTCTGTGTCTATGTCTGTGTGTGTGTGTTTGGAGTTAGAGGATCTGGGCCTTGAACTCAGGGTCTAGGTGCTGTTCCTGAGCTTCTGTGATCAAAGCTTTTGCTCTGACACTTGAGCCATAGCTCCACCTCTAGATTTTTGGTGGTTCACTGTAGATAAGAGCCTCACAGTCTTTCCAGAATGGGCTGGCTTTGAACTGTGATCTTCAAACATCAGCCTCCTGAGTAGCATGGAAGACAAACATGAACCACCCCTGCAGGTTGTGTGTGTGTGTGTGTGTGTGTGTGTGTGTGTGTGTGTGTGTGTGTGTGTGTGTGTGTGTATGTGAGTGTGGAAGTGGGCTGTAACAAGGAGCAGTGGACCCTTTGGTAACTTCTGCGTGCTTTCTGTGGTGGGTACATGGACTTTGTGGCTGAGGTCTGGGGACCTGAAAGGGTGAGATGCTTGATGGGGATTCAGCACTGCTAAATTATAAGACCAAGGGATTTGTATGTCCTGGAGCTGTCTACTTCCTTGGGCCTGGTTGGTGGCAGAAGGAGCTTAGGAGGACCTGGGGGTGGAGCCCACAGGAGGTGGCTCCCCAGGGGGACAAAGAGCATGGCCAGCACTTAGTAAGGATGAGAGCCCTGTTAATATGGAGCACACTTTCATGGTTCAGACTTTGGGTCTTATCATGATGTCTGATGGGTGAGGCCAACCCTATTTTAAATGTTGAGCTGTGATCTTCAGATCTTAGCCTCCTGAGTAGCTAGGATTATTGGCATGAGCCTCTGGCACCAGGGCTTCTGATTCTTTTTGGTATATTAGGGTTTGAATTCAAGGCTTTAGACTTGCTAGTCAGGTCTTCTAACATGCGAGCCAAGACTTTCTGTCTTGGGCATTTCTGAGATAGAGTCTCAATATATGCTCAGGCTGGTCTGCATCGGGATTCCTCACTGTTACCTTTCTGGCCAGACCCTGGTTATAAGAAAATGAATTCACTCTATGTCTATATCGCTTTGCTGGGGTGTCATTTCGAGGAGTGGGGGCAGTGTGAAGAGGAAAGACCCCAGAACTGCCACCTCCTGGGGGACATTTGTTCTTGTGACAGAGCCAAGTCATTGCTGTGTATGACGAGGAAGCCGCCATCAGACTGACCTGGAACAATGCTCAAAGGTATGTAGACTGTTGAAGTATCAAACCCACCCATGTCTGCTTCCCACTCACAAGGGGGTGCAGTGCAGGTGGTCCAGCACTTGCCCTAGGGGATTATAAGTGGATGGTGGTGGTCAGGTGTCGGTGGTTCCTGCACATCATCCTGGCTATTGGGGAGGCTGAGGTCTGATGGACGTGACTCAAAGCCAGCCAGGACAGGAGCGTCTGTGAGATTCTTATCTCCCATAAAGCAACAACCACCCCACAACACACACAAATCCAGATGTGGTGCTGTGGCTCAAGTGGTAGAGCCTCATCCTTGAGTAAAAGAAGCTCAGGGATGACAATCAGGCCCTGAATCCAAGCCCTAGGACTCACAAAAAATAATGAAATAAATGAAGAATGGGCGTCTGTTACCTTACTACCAAAAAGGATGGATTCAGTCTTCTCTCTGGTACTTGTATCCAAAGATAATGGGCTTCTCTTGATGTTCCTCTAAACTTCTCCTTCTCTCCATTATCTTTCCAGGCTTCAGTTGAAGGATAGAATTCAGATCATTCCACTCAATGTGACCTTGTGTACCCTCCCCTGCCCGCCTTCCTTGGGGTGGGGAGCCTGGTTGTACTCACCACAGGGAGGATAAGGAACCAGAGAGATAGAGTAGGTATCCCCAAAACTTACACACACACACACACACACACACACACACACACACACACACACACATACTCACCCAAGCCAATTCAGACTAGCTTTTCCAAAGACACTTCATCTCCTTGGATTAACTGACCTAGGAGAGGAACTTGATCCCCTGTAAATGACTATTTTAACTAGGGCTCGCTACTTGACATGAGATAAAAAGAAGCTCAAAAGAAAGGCTTTGGTGCCCGTCACTGCCACGCCTACTCCGGCGGAGTCTGCTTAGCATGGAACACCTACTTTCAGACCTGAGAATGGGGCTTCACAGAAGCCTACCTCTGAGAATGGACTTCACCGAAGTCTACCTCAGAGAATGGGGCTTCAAAGAGGCCTACCTCCTGGAAAGGCTGGCAAGCCCCTGGGAAAGATGTGTTTCTGTTCCTGTTTTTCTTTTCTTCGCTGTATAGGAGTGCCTATTAATCTTTTACTGTTCCTGCTGTTTGTTCTACTTACTCATGCTCAACGTTCCCTTATTCAGGGCTCTTTCTTGGAAGTGTTGATGACTCCAACATCTGATGAGTGTCGTAAGAATATGACTAACTCACCAGAGTTAAGTGCTACCCTAAAAGCCCCTCTTATGGAGGCTATTAGACAAGTCATAAGTAAATATAAAAGTATTGGGGGTTTCATGACGTCACTTCAGCAGAAGGAATTGTTTGTAAGAGATTTACAAGAAGCTGTCGGCACAGCTAAAACAAAAAGAGTGCATGGCTATTGGAGACTTCCCTTTAATCCTGAAACATATACAATAGACCCATATAGATATCCTGTAGATAAGAAAGATGTAGAGGGATATTTAGACCAAAAGCTAAATAAGATTCCTAAAAGGTTGGTAAATGGAAGGTGGCAATGACTTATCAAAAGAAAACGGTGGAATCCTCCATTATCTAGAGGACCCCAAAGACTTCCCTCAGATCCATAGCCTTTTACAGGTGTGTATGATAAGGATGGCAACCGTTGGGTAAACTACTTAGGAGAAAGAACTTCCTATTACTCTCTATTTGCTGAGAGACTTGCTAGCTCTAGTGCTTATTATAAAAAAAAAAAAAAAGAAACAAGAAAGACCTTATGAGACAGTTAAGGCCTCTATGAAAAAGAGTAAAAAATTTTGTGAATGGGTTACAGAGAAGACACTATGAGCTTAAATTTGATATATGGCCAGATTTAACTAAGTATACTGAATATCATGATTTTTGGCCACAAATTGGGGACCCTCTAAAGAATGGCAAAGAAGCACAATTGCTTAGAAAAGATTTAAAACACATAAAGTACAAAACTAAACAAAAATAATAATAAAGTACTAGAGTTCATGCCTTTCTGTCCAGCACTTTGCCCATATGCTCTGGTTAATGGTTAATAGGTGATAAACATCAAAACCAATTGTATTTCTTAAAAATAGAGATAAAGCCGAAAACAAGTGCCTATCATCATAACTCGTCATCCAAAAAACAAGATCAGGCGACCAGCTGGTGACCACCCAAGAACGAAGCCTTGCAACAAGATTGTGTAACTTTTTGCCCTTTCTCATGGAGACTTTTGCTATAAAAGCTTGTTATCCTCTGCAATAAATCGCACTCAGCATTCACTCCTCTTGTGTGTGCGTTGTTTGTTTGCCATCTCCCCACCTGTTCCAGTTACCTCCACCAGGTGTCCTCCATCGTCCCGACAGAGCCGGTCCGTGGCACTGGCTCAGGCTCACACCTGACATCCTGGCTTCTTGGGAGGCAGACATCTCAGGATCAAAGATTGCAGCCAGCCATAAGCTGGAAAGCTGGTGAGACTCTTCTCTCCATGGAACCACCAAAAAGTCAGAAGTGTAGCTGTGGCTCACGTGGTAAAGCACCAGCCTTGAGCACAAAAACTCACAGACGCAGCTCCCAGATCCTCAGTTCAAGCCCACCAAAGAAATGGACCCATGTTGTTGCCCCCAGATTGCCTGGGCCTCGAGTGCCCTCTCATGGAGTGTGATACAGAACCAGTCCCTGGGTAGTGTATCAGAGCCTTCAGAAATTGGGTGGTAAAAGCCAGACCTTCCCCTTCATCTGCTTTCAACCCACACCAGCAGGAAGGGAGAGCGTGACAAGGCCAACATCCTGCAGAGGAGAGAAGACCCCACTCTGCCAGGGTGATTGGAGCAGGCTTCTTAGAAGCAGCACTTGAAAAGGGGTCTTGCTTAACAAGGAGTTTCTGACAGGAAGCACACAGAGCAAAGGTGCTGTACATAAAGAACAACATAGAGGAGCATGTTCACTTTCAGCCATAGCTGCTGCTGAGAAACTCAGTACAGATGTGCAAGACTGTCCTGAGACACGCCTGAGGGGTTACAGAAGAACAGCTATCCAGGGTTGGGATTGTGTCTTAGCAGTAGTGGGCTCGACTAGCACACAGGAAACCCTGGGTTCTATTCCTAGGTCCCACATACACAGAAAAAGCTGGAAGTGGCACCGTGGCTCAGGTGGAAGAGCACTGGCCTCGACCAAAAGAAGCTTGTGTATAGCACCTAAACCCCGAGGTATAGCCCTTAGACTGTCAACATAAAACAGCACTCCAAGAGTCCTTGGTGACAGGTGGATGGCTATGCCCTGTAGCTCTTAGTAGATCCATCCATTTTTATGTGTCTCCTTCTTTGACAGAGGGGAGCTGGACACTCCTTCTGCCCTGGCATCCCCTGGACCCAGTTATCAGCAACCCTCCCAACATCCACCACGACATGGAACAGCTGGCCCCAGAAATCCTCAGATACCGGTTGGGTGGGGCAGGGGGATACAGGGCAGGCCCCAGAAGTCCTAGTGGGTCTGATCTGCCCCAGATGACCATGCTTTCCAGAGGAGGTAGATGGGAGGTTAGAGAGGAGTAGTGATATGGAAGGGGCACTTTAATGCCTATGGCCCTACCCAGATTCTGAGCCTCCCTTTGCTGTCCCTAAGGGATCTAGAGGAGTGACTAGGTGGGAGTGTCTAGAGGAGGACTAGTTGGAAATTCTAAAGTCTGAGACACCATAAACCATGCGCTGATGGCTCATGGCTGTCATCCTGGCTACTCGGGAGTATCTTGTTTCCCCAGCACAGGCAGGAATGTCCCAGGAGAGTATCATCTCCAATCTCCAACCAGAAGTGGCACCATGGCTCAAATGGTAGAGCACTGGCCTTGAGCAAAAATCATCATCAGGGACAGTACCCAAGCCCTGAGTTTAAGACCCTCAACCAAAAAAAAAAAAAAAAAAACCAAGAAAGAAAGACACCCCTTGCCCTTGCCTGCAAGAGATGGTGAAGGAGTGGGTTTGCTGTGGTTGGGGACCAGGTGCTGGCCTCAGGGTACAGACATTTCTAACTGCCCAGTTTTGCCCAAGGGTGAAGTTACAGCATGGTGGGCTTTGCCTTACCAAGAACTCCAGAGGTCGTGGCCTTTCTTAGGCAAGGAGTGGCGAATGGGAATAGGGGTGGGAGGGTAGTGTCAATTATATTCTCCCCATCCATGGCAGAATGGTTTTGTATGCTGGTGTCAAAGTCTGAAGGGAAGGGCTGCATGTAGTTTGTGGCCTGACAAGGTGGGTTTACCCTGGGTGTGAGAAGGTGACTGAAGCCAGGCGTTGCCAGTGGCTCACAACTGTAATCCTAGTTACTCAGGAGGCTGAGATCTGAGGATCAAGTTTCAAAGCTAGCTTGGGCAGGAAAATCTGTGAGACTTTATCTCCAGTGAACCACCAGAAAACCGGAAGTGGCACTGTGGCTCCAGTGGTAGAGCGTGCACCTTCAACTGAAGAGCTGAGGGACTGCGCACAAGCCCAAAGTTCAAACCCCATGAGCAACAAATAAAAATAAGATAGCTGAGTATTCTACATAGCGGTGTGTACAGTAGGAAATGGCATGCTGTGTCATGAGCCATTCCAGACATGTGAGAGTTTCTGAGTTTTGTCTACAGTTGGTCTGAGGGTGGTAGTGCCATCTTCTCAAGGGTTGGGATGTTAAGGTGCTCAGGGACTGCTGAGGCCTTGGGCTACCCATGGTGTGTGTGTGTGTGTGTGTGTGTGTGTGTGTGTGTGTGTGTGTGTGTGTGTGCGTGTGTGTGTGTGTGCGTGTGTGTGTGTGTGTGTGTGTGTGTGTGTGTGTGTGTATTTTTCCCTCATCTTTCTCTGTCCCCTTCATTGGTGCCTGTTTGCCTCTTTCTGACTTCAGTTGGTGCCCTTCCTGCACAGCAACCTTGCCTTTAGCCCCCTACCAGCGTCTACAATGAGTCTTAAATTGCCAGAGACCTGCATATTCCAGCTTTTCTTTGGGGCCCAAGTCTGGTCATACATGTCTTTGGCCACCTCCAGGGGATTCTGGGTTAGCAGGGCAGGCTGACATAGGTTCTCCCCTGACAACAGGGTGAGGGGGGCGAGGGCTCATTCATGTGATGTCCTGTACTTTTTCTCAGTTGGGCTTCTGGCTGCATGTCCCTTCCTGTAGGCTGGTAGTGGAGCTGGGGAAGGGTGGTTGCCAGTGGCTCTGGCCAACTCAAGCATGATAGCTGACTGAAGGCCGCCCAACCAAGGATCTTCTGGGGCTACATGGGAGGTGAGGCCATGGTGGCTTGGAAGTATCTGTCAGTGTCTAGGAAATGTCAATGTACCTTACCACAGGAAAGTATCTTCCAGCCCCAGCTGGGCCTCTCTAGGTCCTTCTAGACAATTCCAGATGCCCAGAATACAGAGGCACAGGCTTTAGATTCCATGGCCAGGGAACTGGGGGATGAGAGACTGGTATGGCCAATACCTCAATGTTCTGGGGCATTAGCCTTGATCTGGCTATGCCCCCCTTGTGTATGTTCACTTGTTAATCCAGTGCTGGCCACACACCAGCCTCTTGTGGCAGTGCTGTGGAAGTGGCAGGAGTGGAAATGAGATCTAGGATAACCAAAATCTGGATGTATGGCCTGTGGGGATGGGGATGGCAAAGGGTGTCTATTAAGAAAAAATATCTCAGAGCTGGAACTCAGGGCCTAGGCACTGTCCCTGAGCTAACACTGTACCACTTGAGCCACAGCTCACCTTTCAACCTTTTTACTAGTTTAGTGGAGAGAAGAGTCTAGTGGACTTTCCTGCCTGGGCTGGCTTCAAGCTGCCATCTTGAGAGCTCAGCTTCTGAGTAGCTGGGGTTGATGGTATGAGCCATTGGCAACTGCTAAAGATGTTACCGTGTGTATGTGTGTGTCCGTGCACATGTAAGTGTGTGTGTGTGTGTGTGTGTGTGTGTGTGTGTGTGTGTGTGTGTGTGTGTGTGTGTGTGTGTGTTTACCAGGGCTTGAACTCAGATCCTCGGAGGTATCCATTAGCTTGTTTGCACAAGGTTGGTGCTGTACCACTTGAACTAGGGTAGCTCTGCTTTCCAGTGTTTTTGGTGATTCATTGGAGAGAAGAGTCTGCCAAGGCTAGCTTTGAATCTTGATTGATCCTCAGGTGTCACTCTTGAGTAGCTAGGATTACAGACATGAGCCACTGGCATCTAGCTACAAGGATGTCTTCTCATACTCTCTTCTGTTCTAACACATTGTCTACTTGCCCTTGCCTAGATCCTCTGACCTCCACATCAGCTCCCAGCAGCCCCTGACTGTGTGGAGAACATAAAGCTCAAACTTGATCCTATTTCTTTGTCCTCAGGGGAGGGAATGTTTCCTCTGAAGCCTGGGTTAGGAGGGGTAGCTGCAGCTGCGTACTCAGCTGGGAGCGAGGTACTCTGTTTTAGCCAATAAGGAAAGTGTGGCCAGATGCTACTAGCTGATGCTGTCCTATTCCTAGCTCCTCAGGAGGCTGAGATGTGAGGATTACCATTCAGAGCCAGTCCAGCTAGAAAAGTGTGTGAGACTCCCTTCTGCAAATAACCACCCAAAAGCTGGAAGAAAAGCTGTGGCTCAACTGGTAGAGTGGTAGCCTTGAATGGAAAAACTGAGGGACAGATCCCAGGCCCTGAGTTCAAGCCCTAGCACAAAGATGCATGGGTATGCATGCACACATGCACATGCTCACACACATACACACAGACACACACACAGACACACACAGACACACACACACACACAGAAGAAGGTGATAATGATGAGCTGAGCTAGAACTGGGGGCACTCCTGAGGCATAGTCATAGTAAACTCTCAAAGTAGATCAAGTGGTTTCTCCATAAGTCCTTCTTGGGCCAAGTGGGTCTGGGCCATGGCAGGAAGTTCCATGGAATCTGCCCCTCCATCCGTGCACGGGGCCACAGGACCAAGGGAAGGACACTATGGATGCTCCTTTGTAGTCAGTCCAAGATTGAAGACCTTCATCTGTCCCCAAGCAGTGGAGAGGAAAGCAGGGCTCCGAGCCCTGTGACTCCTGGGATAGCGACTGCTACAAGCATCAGCCAGCCAGCTGTGGATTCCTGAGCCTACAAGTCTTTCATGAGCCCAACTCAACACCTGCCCAAGGTGTGCCTGACAGAGTCGCAAACTTGTGATACCCGCATGAGTAGGCATTACCTGCTGTGCCATCTTGCAGCTCCTGGCCCTCCTGGCCCAGAACCATGGTCTGAGACATTGGTTTACTGCTCAGATGCACACTGTACCCATGACTGATGCCATTCTGATGACCAGGCTGATGACCTCCATGCCCGAAGGCGGGACCCTTCTCTGATACTGTGGCCCGTTCCATACACAAAGGCCGTCAAAGAGACTGCTCTGAAGACACCTAGACATTGGGAGACCCGACTCTCAGGGACCCATTGGAAAGTACTCTGCCTAGAGTCACAGAGTGAGCTACAAGCAGGTGTTGATCATGGGGCTCAAACTCTGGGCCTGGGCACTGTAGCTCAGCTCTTCAGCTTACCACTTGAGCCACAGCGTGTCCTCCAGTTTTCTGATGGTTCCTTGGAGATCAGAGTCTCCTGGACTTTCTTCCAGGGCTGGATTTGAACCACGATCCTCTGATCTCAGCTTCCTGAGGATCTAGGAGGACATGTAAGATCCACATGCACTTAGCTGATCTGGCCTTTCACCACAGTGGGCTAGGAGCTTCTTAAAGCTTTTCTTTATTTTTTTTCTGTGCCAGTACTGGGGTTTGAACTCAGTTTGAGCCCTGGTCTCTTAACTTTTTCTCAAGCTGGCACTTTACCACTTGAGCCACATTTCCATTTCTGTCTTTTGGTAGTTCATTGGCAAGAAAAGAGTCTCACCAACTTTTTTCTCCTGAGCTGTATTTGACCCACTATATCTGACCTCAGTCTCCTGGATAGCTAGTATTTACAGGGGTTGAGCCACTGATGGCTAGAAACTTTTCTTAAGAAAAAGTTCTTCCCTGCATTTGCCCTGACTCTTCCATGCAAAGGAGGCCTCTGAGGGTCAGGAGCTGTGAAAAATAGGCTTCCAGCCACTGAAAATGGCTGGGGTCCATGGTGAAAAGCCAAGCTAATCTTCCCTCTGGGCCCCATTCTGGGTCCCCACCCTCTGCCCTACCTGTGATTCAAGTACAAACCTTGACCCAGCCTTGAATGTCCTGCCAGACTTGTCTGAAGCCACAGAACCTTCATTCCACCCACACCACCGGCTCTACACCATACCTCAGGACCTTTGCCCATGCTGTACCTTCTGCCTGAGGCTCTCTGTCCTGTTCCACATCTTATAACTCCTGTGGAATTTTGGCACAGGTTGTATCACCTCCTGGAGCAACTCTTACCTTCACTTTTCCCTCTTTTTTTAAAAAAAAATATAGAATTGCTAGAGATGGAACTTGTGAAGGCTGACTGGTGTGTGTGTTTTGCCAGACTGGGGGGTTTGAATTCATCACCTTGACAGTATCCCTGAGCTTTTGTGTTCAAGGCTAACACACCAGTACTTGAACCACAGCTCTACTTTTGGCTTTTTGGGTGTTTAATTGGAGAAAAGTGTCTCATAGTCTTTCCTGCTTGTAATTTTGATCCTCAGATCCCAGCCTCTTGAGTAGCTAAGATTACAGGGGTGAGCCACCAGTACCTGACCTCTACCTCTTACTTCTGACCTCTGAGTCCCAGAAGAATATGTCTCAACCGGGTCCCTTTTTATTTTTTTGACAGTCTTGGGGCTTAAACTCAAGGTCTGAGCATGTTCCTGAGCTTCTTTTCTGAAGGCTAGCGCTCTATCACTTAAGTCACAGTGCCACTTTTGGCTTTTTCTTTTTCTGTGGTACAGAGGAATCGAACCCATGACTTCATGCAATCTAGGTAAGCACTCTACAATTAAGCCACATTCGCAGTCCAAGGCTCACTTCTAACAGGAGCTATGAGGGTGGAATTTATTGGCTAACCCCTTTCGGCACAGAAATCACTGGCTATGTCCTATCTTTCCCAGGATTTGGGACCAGCCTGAGACTTGGCAGTCAGGAATGATGAATGAGTGATAGGCACCAGGCCCCACATCCTACAGAGGGATCTAGAATATGGAGCCAGAACCTTGGACAACTCCTACAGCCTAGGAACTGTGGTCTCCCTGGAGGCAGTGGCTGGCTTCTAGGTGTCCTGATGGGACACCTCACCCACAATATAATGCACCTGTTGCACACACCAGCCCAGGCAAAGCCTTTGGGGCTTCAGTACTTAAATGGCAGAGAAGGATGCTTTGTTCAAGCTGCCGGCTCAGACTTAGTATTGTCTCAGTGCTTGTCCCAGCTTGCCCAGGTTTGGGGGCTGGGCATGGGCAACCTGGTGAATGCCCATCATCCATACACCATCCATCCATACACAGAGACATAGAATTACTGCCTCCTTTTTTTTTTTTTTTTTTGGCAGGTCCGGGATTGAACTATGAGCCTAGGCGCTGTCCCTGAGCTCCTTTTGCTCAAGGGGAGTGCTCTGCCCTTGAGCCACAGCCACACCCATGTGTGCATTTTTTTCCCTGTGGTCTTTTAGAAATAAGAGTGTCAGGAAATTTCCTGCCCCAGCTGAATTCAAACTGGCATTCTCTACATCTCAGCCTCCTGAGGAGCTAGGATTATAGGCAGAAGCTGCTGACACCTGGCTTTCTTTTCTTCTTGTTCTTTTTTTAATCGTGACAATCTGAAGTCTTCACAGTGCCATTCCAATGGGTTGCATTCGAAGGAAACTACCCATGCCTGGAGTTCGAATGCTAGGACTGCCCCCCACAAATAGAGGGAGAATCTGACAAACTCATTCCTATTCATGTGAATGCTAATGGAATGCATAAAAGTAATAATTTGCAGTTAATTCTTGATTCTATTTTAGAGTGCCACACACAAATTACTGGATTTATATCTTCCATTCTAGCACCTAATGAAAGGGTTTTGACTAATTTTTAATTACAGATTTTGTAAGTATTCAACCATAATACTTCATTAAATGGAGGCATAATGTAATCACTAATAATTGGTTATATATATAATATCTTAACATTCCCTCCCTGAATATATATGCATATATATATATACACACATACTCACATATATATACATCTATCTATCTATCTATCTATCTATCTATCTATCTATCTATCTATCTATCTATCTATCTATCTATCTATCTATCTATCTATCTATCTATCTATCTATCTATATATTGTGCACTACTGTGGCTTGATCACAGGTCCTCAGGACTTCCTGGCAGCTCAGTTTGCCACACCCTGGTCTGCTAAAATTGTGACTGCATTTATGGATTGGGCATTGTGAGTTGAAATCCCAGCATGGCCAAAAATTTATTCATGGAGTAAGAAGCTAATTTTGACACATTTTTTTCTTCTCTGTGACAGTCCTTGGTCTCAGTATGATGTATAATCCATATTCAAATATATCCTAGGTGATATGAGGAAATGAAACATTATATGTGTAATAATACTAAATTAATAAGTGTAATAAACGTCATAAGCTGTAAAACCATGCAATATAAATAGATCTCATATATAAATATTAGTTTTTCCAGTGCTGGGGCTTCAATTCAGGCTCTAGGAATTGGTCTGAATTTCTTGTTTTCAAGGACGGTGATCTTCCCCTTCACCTACAGTGTCACAGATTTACCCAGACCCTGAGTTCAAATCAAAAGCCTGCCAGAAAAATGGTGCAAATTCCAAGCCAGGGCCTTATTATTTTTTTTTGGGCCAAAGCATGGGGCTTGAACTCAGGTCTTGGCATCTCTGCCACAACCAACCCTGGGATCCTAGGACCAGAGTTCAAATCTTGAGGCTAGTAAAAAAAAAAAAAAAAAAAAAAAAAAAGAGAAAGATAAATTGAGATGGGAAGGGGAAACAAAGAGGAGGCAACAATGCTTGATAAGAAGGGTACTGGTTATCTTGCCCATGTAATTGTAACTCCTCTTTATGGTATTCTCACACAAAAAAGAAAAACTGAGACGTTCAAGTAGGTGGTTTTACTTTTTCTTCCACCTTTGCGTTGTGGCCATCCAGGGTCTAAATGACAAGGCCCAGAAAGTGTACATGACCTTGCATTGCTGATATTTGGTGGGCTATTAGGGAAGCCATAGCCAAAAGAGGCAACTTAGGCCTGGAGGTTGAATCCTGGTACTGCCACTAATGAATGGTGGGAGATTCTAAGGCGCATTCTGATATACATCCATACAAATGAAATGTTATAAAAGTAACAAATAAATTACTAGTGTATGATTATATTATAAAACTATATACAAAAATTATACTACATTAATTTTCAATTAATACTTTATTATGTATTCAATCATGATACTTAAAAAAGGAAGGAATAATTTAATTGCCAATAATCGGTAGCAATATTGTATATGCTATTTCATAATGTACAGACATCTCTTTCTTGTTTTAAGCATATACCTCTCTATCTATCTATCTATCTGTCTATCTATCTATCTACCTACTTACCTATCTATACACCAATCTACACATTTATCTGTTTGTACTCTTGTCACTCCTGGGGATCAGTGGTAGTGTGCTCTCCTAGGACATACAAAGCCCTGGGTTTGATTCCTCACTACCACATGCACAGAAAAATCCAAAAGTTGTGCTGTCTTGCTTAAGTAGTTGAGTACTAGCTTTGAGGATAAAAGCATAGGGGGTGTGTCTAGACCCTTATTCAAGACCCTAGTAGTGGCACCAAAAAAAAGAAGATAGAATGTTCTGACTGCAATGATATAAGGATAGGCAGCAAATACCTCATCACAGAGCAAGCTGGGAGTCTGGTGTTGACAGGTGACTTCTAACCCGACTTAGCCAGAGGTAAACTACTGCAACCCAGCTCCACCAAAACAGATGCTGCTGGCTCACTCACCCCTGTCATGCAAGATACTCGGGGGCTGAGATCTGACAGTGGTGGGTTTAGAACTCAGTCCTGGCATGAAGTCTGCGAAACTCTGGCAGAGCTCTAGGCTTGAGCTAAATATCTTAGGATAGTACCCCCAACCTTTGAGTGCAATCCATGTGGCTGACTCCCCCCAAAAAAAACCACCCCACCCCTCTAAATCATTAGATGTGAACTTTGTGAGGTTTGTGATGTGTTTCTAAAAGAATGGTGATAATGATTAAAGCACCCTAATTCTAATGACAGCATGTGGGATACAGCTATGTGATGAGTTCTTCATGAGTTGTATGCCTAGTCCTTCACGGGGTTCATTCTTTCATCTGGTCCTTGTAAAAGCTCCACAAGTAAGATGATTTTACAGATGGGAAAGTTGAGGCTCAGATATGTCCCCATGTCAGGGCCAAAATGATGTATGTACTGAAATGTAGTGAGTTGTTTCCTGCAACAATTATTTTGGTTTACTTTTCTCCATCATGTACCTTGAACTCAGAGCCGAGGCACTGACTTTCATCTTGGGCTCATGGCTAGCACTCTACCACGTGGAGCCAATGACTCTTTTCAGTATAGTGTGAGAGCTTAGGTGTCTTTAGCTGAGGTCTGTCATCCTGCCTACTCAGGAAGCTGAAATCTGATGATCTGCGTTCCAAACTATCCCAGACACAAAAGGTCCCATGAGACTATTATCTCCTATTCACCACTTAGAAACTTGAAGTGGAAGCTGCGTACCGGTGACTCGCACCTGTCATCCTAGCTACTCAGGAGGCTGAGAGCTGAGGATCACAGTCCAAAGCCAGCCTGAGCAGGAAATTCCTTGAGATGGTTATCTCCAATGAACCACCAGAAATCTGAAGGGGCTCTTTAGCACAAGTGGTAGAGCTCTAGACTTGAGCTGAAGAGACAGCACCCAGGCCCAGACTTCAACTCCTCCAACTTATAAGAAAAAATAAACCTGAAGTGGAGTGCTAGGAATGTGTCTTAGGGGTAGAGTGCTTTGCATGCATGAAACCTGGGCTTGAATACTCAGTGCCACCTCACTAGAAAAAAAAATCTAAAGTGCTCTGTGGCTCAAGTGGTAGAGTGCTGTCCTTGTACAAGAGAAACTTAGGTCAGTGGTCAGTTCCTGAGTCCTTCAGGACTAGTGTATGCACACACACACACACACACACACACACACACACACACACACACACACACACACACACACACACACACACACACACACACACACACACACACACACACACAGACCAGAAGTGAAGCTGTGACACCAAATGGGAAAACACTGAGCTTCTGCTCTGAACTCATGGTCAGCAGCTTCGCCCAGTGTTCAACCCCAAAATCTAGCCACCAAGGGCACAACTAGGAGAGGTCAAAGGTTTCAAATCTTGATGTGCTTCACCAGCACTAGATGACAGGAAGCATTGTGATTTTGCACAAGTGCTTAGATTTAGCAAGCTTCCGGAAACCTAGGGAGGCAACACTGCCAATAATGAATCATTTCATTAGATTCAGGGCCCTAGTTGTCTGCCAGAAGGACTCTTCAATTAATTGTAGCAGTTTGTCTCAACATTGGAACATAGTGTAACAAAGACAGGATGAGTGCAGGGAACTTGGCCTGCCACAGGAGGTGGCACAAATGAAGGCTTCCTGTCAAAACAGAGCACTGGGAAGAGAGATAGCTTGGGGAAAAGGAGGGTTTTTTCACCTGGCCTTTAGAGCCCACCCACACTCATCCTCACTAATTGCCTCAGATGAAATGTTTGTTACACAGCTGTACAGGAGTAAGGCTTTTTGTTTGCCTGTTCCAACAATGAAGCAGACTTCCTCCAGCAGCCTGGGGTGTGGAGAAACCCTCAAGTTACACTGGGAACAGTGAGGAGAGCTCTGGAACATGCACTGTCTTGAAAGCTGTGCTATGAAATCATTCTATTCAAAGCAAATTTCCTAGCTGGGTTCCTTTCTTCATAGGGACTCTGGATGTTCACCGATAGAAATACTTGCATATATACACAGATAGGTGGAGTTACTGGCTCTTTTTTTTGCAGCAGGTCCTGAGTCTTGAACTGTGATCCTCGACATTGTCCCTGAGCTCCTTTTGCTCAAGGAAGCATTTTATTGTGCCTTAAAACATGATACATCATTAAATGGACGCATAATTCAATATCTATTAATTATTAGTAATATATTACATGTAATTTAATATGTAAACATCTTGCATTCTATAAATATTTTTATATATTTAAATATACAATCAAATAAACCTATAAATCTCTCTCTCCCCCAGCCCTCTCTCTCTCTCTCTCTCTCTCTCTCTCTCTCTCTCTCTATATATATATATATATATATATACACACACACACACATATATTATATATATATATATATATATATTTGCAGCAATTTACACTTCTATCTATTTATATATTGGCGACTCCTTGGGCTAGAAGTCAGGTCCTGAGAACTGCCTGGCAGTAAATTTTTTTGAGGCTGCTGTACTTAATGGCCACTTGATGAATTGGGCATTCCAGGCCCAATTCAAATCCTAGCAGTGCCAAAGTTAATAGGTGGAGTAAGAAGCCAATTTTGAACTGTTTTCCTTGCTGTGAAAATCTTGTGTCCTAGGTACAATATGTAATATCTATGCAAATACATACATATATATGATATACATTATAAATGTATATAAAGATTATTTTTGCCAATCCTGGGCCTGGAATTCATGCCTTGGGAAATGTTCCTGAATTTCTTTTCTTCAAGGCGGTGAGCTCCTATGTCACCCAGATCACAATAGAGTTACCCAGCCCCTGAGTTCAAATCCCAGGTATGGCAGAAAAAATGGCCTAAATTCCAAGTCAATGCCTTAACATTTTTTGTTGGGGGGGGCAGGCATGGGTCTTAAAATTAGATTTTCCTAACTCTGCCTCAGCCTTGATTACCCTAAGCTGGGGTGCAGTTTTTACACCCACAGATGACCCAGGGATCCTAGGAACCAAGTTCAACTCCCTTCACTGGCAAAAAATCATCAAACCAACAAAAACGGAGGATGAATAAACCAAGAAGTTTTACACAACAGTATTACCTTTGTTTCCTTTGCACTGTAACCATCCTGGGTGACAGTGACTAGGCTTGAAAATTTTATGTGACCTTGCATAGCTGAGGCTGGGTGGCTGTCAATGAAGCCTGAGCCCAATCCATGCACAGAGGCCCTTAGTTCGATCCTAGGACTGCCACCTACACATGGCTGAAGATCCTAGGAAACTAGTTCCTATCTATAGGAACACTAATAGAATGTTGACATGTCATAATTGAATCACTAATTAGCAAGTCATTCTAGTATAAGATTGTACACAATAAATATAGATTATTGATTAATTTAATTAATACTTTATTAAGTCTTCTACCGTGATTAATTAATGGAGGCATAATTTTATACCAAATAATTGGTAGTAATAGAATATATATATATAAATACAATATAGATATCACACTTTATATATAGTTATACACTAGAATCTACATGAATGTCTGTCTCTGTATACATTTATTGATAGATGCATATACATATACAAATACACACACACACACTTCAGTCTACACATCTATCTGTTTATATATTGGCAACTCCTAGGACATGAACTTGGGTCCTCAAATTTGCCCGACAACTTCACTTGCATCAGACTGGTATGCTAACATTGACCCATTCATGAAGTGGGCCTTCTAGGCCCTGAGTTCAAATCACAGAATTGCCAAAAACTTAATCCTGGTGAAAGAAGCCAATTGTCCCACATGTTTTCCTTACCGGTCAAAGTCCTGAGTCTCAAGTATGATGTACAATATATATGCAAATCTATGTCCTATGTGATAGGATGTAAAAAATGTTATACATGTAATCATACTCACTAAAATACATAACAAATAATTAAAAACAAAATAAAACAATTAATACACTAACTGTAATATGCAGTAAACATTTGTTTTTGGGTCTGGTTGTGGGGCTTGAACTCTGGGCCTGGGTGCTGTCTCTCAGCTCTTCAGCTCAAGGCTAGCACTCTACCACTTGAGCCACAGTGCCACTTCTGGCCTTTTTCTTTTTGCTTATGTGGTGCTGAGGAATCGAACCCAGGGCCTCAGGCATTCAAGGAAAGCATTCTACCACTGAGCCACCTTCCCAGCCCCTGCAATAAACAATTGAGAGTAAATGTAAGTCATATATTTAAAATGTACAAGAATATTTTTTTTTAAATGCTAGGGTTGAATTCAGGCCCTGGGAACAGGCCTGACTTTCTTGTCTTCCAACACAGTGAGCTTGCCCTTCCCCCACAGTCCTGTAGATTTACCCAGATCCTGAGTTCAAATCCCAGGCCTGCCAGATAAAAATGGCATAAATTCCAAGCCAAGGAGCCTCATAATTTTTAAAATATTTATAGTGTACATATGTATGTGTGTATGTGTGTATGTATGTATGTATTTTTATTTTGCCACAGGGCTTGAACCCATGTCGTGGCAACTCTGCCTCAGCTTTGATCACTCTAGCCTGGGGTGCAGCCACCGGATCCACAGCCAATGCTGGGTTCCTAGGCCCCAAAGGCTGACAGGAAAAAATAAATAAATCAACACAGAATAAAACTGTTCAACTTGCAGATGGCTGACAGTTTTACATGTGTTTTCTTTGCAAGGTGACCGTCCTGGACCTGAATGACACAGCTGAAAAATGCTCTTAACGTGGCTTACTGAAAGCTGGTCGGCTACCAGGGAAGCCATAGGCCAACATAGCAACATAGGCCCTGAGTTCGAAGCCCAGTTCTGACCCCTACCAATGGCAGGACATTCTAAGAGTCTCGTTCATATTCATAGGAATTCCAATGGAAGGTTTTGAATGTCCAGGTTGAATTAGTTCTTCCTGAATGATACTACTATAAAATTAGAGTGATTTTAGGAGGCCGATGGATTTTAATTAATATTTTTGACACCTTAAAAGAATACAATTAATTACATGGACACAATAATTTCAGGACAGTGGTTGATTTAATTAATAATTCATTAAGGATGAAAACAATAATATTAATTACATGGAGTCATAATGAATATCCACAAATTGGTAGGAATGTAACATATATAACTGAATCATGTATAAACATCTCTGGCACTATAAAGATCTATATTTATTTGTGTACTACCATCTGCATGTCAATCTGTTCTTATTTTGTCAACCCCGGGGACTTGATCTCAGATGCTGGGATCTGCTTGTCAGCTCCATATGCCCCAGGCTGACATGCTGACACTCACCCACTTATGCATTGGACCTTTAGGCTGTAAGTTCAGATGCCAGCACTCACAAAAATTGAATCGCGGATTAAGAAGCCCAAAGTGACACATGTTTCCTTTTCTGTGAAAGGTCTGGGTGTCAGGTGTGAAGTTTCATACACAGGCAAATCTATGCCCTATGTAATAAATATTCCATGTGTATTAACAGTCAATAAAATAAATGGTAGATAAATGAATAATACAAAAAAATAAAATGAATACACTAAACGCAATATGGAGTCAACATATGGGGCTTGATCTCAGGGCCTGGGAACTGCCTGGCAGATGAATTGGCTACTGGCTGCTGTGCTGACAGACACCCATTCATGAATTAAACCTTGTAGGCCCTGAATTTAGATCCCAGCACTGCCAAAAATGTAATCGTGGAGTGAGAAGCTGAGCATGACACATGTTTTCTTTTTCTTTGAAAGTGCTCAGTGTCAGGTAGGATGTATAATTTGTATGCAAATCTATATGCTATGTAAGAGGATGTCATAAATGTAATAAATGTCATAGGTGGAAAAATTATCACTACAGTAAATGATAAACAAATTGAATTAGTAGTGAATCATTGTAGGATAAAATTAGATATAAGAACTATAGGACTGCATTAAGATGAATATTTTATTAAGCACTAACAGAATAAAAATTGCATGGAGACATAATTAAATACATAACAATTGGTAGTAACACATGATGCATACATAATTTAATTATATGTAGACATCTGTCTTGTTCTATAAAATATGTAATTATATGTATGGATGTATATACATATGTGATAAATAATAACAGGATATTGAGTAATTATTAATTAATGCTTTATTAATGGTTCAACTGGGACACATCATTAAACAGAGACATAATTTAATACCTAATAATTGGTAGTAATCTTATCTATAATTTAATAATATACAGGCATCACTCTTTTTGTGTATATAATATTTATATACAGCAATCTCTATCTATTTATATCTTGTTCACTCCTGGGGCTCAGTGGTTGAATTCTCACGAATCTCTGGTTTTGATTCCTTAGTGCCACATAAACAGAAAACCTGGAAGTTCTGCTGCCTTTCCTCAATTGAGTGCCAGCCTTGAGCACAAATGCTTAGGGACACTATCGAAGCCCTTACTCAAGCCCCAGGACTGCTGCCAAAAAGGCAGAATGTTCTAACTGCAACTGTAGAAGGACAGGACTTCAAATACCTATTCACAAAGCAAGCTAGGAGTCTGGTGCTGAGAGCTTCCACCTAACCTGACTTAGCCAGATGTAAACCCCTGCAACCCAGCTGCAAGGAACCAGACACTGCTGGCTTACCCATATCATCCTGGCTGCTTGGGGGCTTTAAAACCCAGTCCTAGCAGGGAGTCTGCGGGACACTTTAAAATGTGGCTTGAAGTGGTACAACTTTAGCCTTGAGCAAATGTTATTAGAATGGTATCCCCATGCTTTGAGTTCCAGCACCCTGGCTAACTCCCCCCAAAAAATCCCATTAAACCATTAGATGTGAACTTGTTTGGTTTGGGAAATATTCCTCAAAGAATGGTGATACTGCTGAAAGCACCCCAATCCTAATGACAGCTTATCGAATAGAGCTATGTGCTGAGTCCTTCATAGGGTGCTCTCAGCTGAGTCCTGCAGAGAGTAACATGTGCTGTGTCCTTCATTGGGTGAACTCTTTCACCTGGTACTCAAAGACCTCCACAACTCAGATGATTATGCAGACAAGAATATTGAGGCTCAGATATGTCCCCATGGCAGAGACAAAATTATGTATTACTGAAGACTAGTGAGTTGTCTCCTGTGGACAATTGTTTTGTTTTGATTTTTCTCAGTCATGAACCTTGAACTCGGGGCCTAGGTGCTGACCCTTATCTCTTGGGCTCATGGCTAACACTCCACCATGTGGAGCCACTAACCACCTTGCAGCAGAATGCCACGGCCTAGGAGTTGATAGCTGAAGTCTGTTGCCTTATAAGAAATTGAGATCTGTGGATATGGGTTCCCAACTATCCCAGACACAAAAGGTCCCATGAGACTATTATCTTCAATTCACCACTAAGACAACTGAAGTGGAAGCTGGGTGCTTATGACTCATGCCTGTTATCCTAGCTACTCGGGAGGATGAGATCTGAGGATCATGGTTCAAAACTAACCTGGGCAGGAAAGTCCTTGAGACATATAGCTCCAATGAACCACCAGAAAACCTGAAGTAGCTCTGTGGCTCAAGTGGTAGAGCACAAACTTGAGCTGAAGAGCTCAGGGACAGCACCAGACCCAGACTTTAACTCCTACAACCTACAACAACAACAATAAAAAAAAAACAGAAACAAACAAACAAACCTGACTTAGTGGTCTGGGAATGTGCCTTAGAGGTAGAATACTTTGCATATATGAAACCCTGGGCTTGATTTCTCAGGACCACATCACTAGAAAAAAGCCTGAAGTGGCTCAGTGGCTCAAGTGGGAGAGGGCTATCCTTGTATAAGAGAAACTAGGTACAGTGCTCAGGTCCTGAGTTCAAGCTCCAGGACTGGTGTATGCACACATGTGCACGTGTGTGCATGAGCGTGTACGCACACACACACACACACACGCACACATACATACACACACACAGACCAGAAGTGAAGCTGTACGTGCATGTGTGTATGCTAGAGAAAAACAGAAACATGAATATGCTTCTAGTGTGTTCTAGATACTTAAGGGTGTAGACAAAAAAAATCATTCATAATTATTAGGTCATTTTATAGGGAAAAGAAGCAATGCAGAGAGTATGAGGATTGCTCCAGCTTTCGGTTCTCTCATCCTGAAACAGTAAATTCACTGCAGCTCAATGCTAAGTGACAAAGCTGGCATGTCCTGTGGATATTTGCTCCCAAATCCTGGGACACCCATTTCTCACTTTTGGCTTCAAACCTGTGACCAGAGGAGAAGATGAGGAGAGAAAATCCTTCTCAGAGAAAGCAGCTGTAAGAACATTGGGGTAGTTTACTTATAAATTCAAACCATTGGAATGACCCTGTTAAGAAGTCAGATTGTCCGGATTAAAAAATGAAAAAGAAAAGAAAGGCAGGTGCCAAGGGCTGCTGACTGTAATCCTAGCTCCTGAGGAGGCTGAGATGTAGAGAACCTTAGTTTGAATCCAGCCAGCATAGGAAAGTCCCTGACATTGCTATTTCTGAGAGATCACAGAAAAACCCAGAAGTAAGTCTTGGATTCAAGGTTAATGCAATACCCTTGAGTAAAAGGAGCTCAGAGAGTATGCCTAGGCTCACAGTTCAACCCCAGGACCTGCAGCAATGATGGACCTATGATGCCTCTCCCAGGATTCTGGAAGCTTGGGAAATCCAAGCACATGTCTTGTATCACAATGCTTCCTGACATATGAATCTGGTGAAGCTCATCAGGTTTTGAAATGTTTCACTTCTCTTAGTTGGGCCCTGGTGGCTAGGTTTTGGGGTTGAACACAGGGACTAGGTGCTGACCATGGGCTCACAGCAGAAGCATGTGTGCGTGCGCGCACACACACACACACACAGACTAGAAGTGAAGCTGTGTCACAAAATGGTAAAGCTCTGGGCTTCTGCTCTGAGCTCATGGTCTCAAGATTTAGACTAAGGATTTTTGTGGAGCACCTCCTTGGCGAATCCTTGAGGAAAGCCGCTTGAAGCCTCCTCAGGAGATTGCCGTTCAAAGCCAGCCCAAGAAGGAATGTCTTTGAGACTCTTATCTCCAAAACCAACAGAAAACCAAAAGTGAAACAGTGGCCCAGAGGGTAGAGCTCCAGCTTTGAGAGAGAAAGCCGAGCAGGAAAAACAGGCCAGACCAGGCAAGAAAGTTTGGAAGGTGATTATGTCCAATTAATGACCAGATGGCTTGAAGTGGAGCTGTGAGGGTGGTAGAGCCTCACCCTTGAGCAAAACAGCTGAGGAACGCATCGGGCTTTGAGATTAAGCCCTGGGATGGCCACAAAATAAATTAAAGAAGAGAATACCAAGTTATGTATCAGTGCCCTACCTACTTATGTGTGTATATTACCACCCTGAGTGCAAACAGACCATATTCAATGCTTCTGCTTTATTTACTGATTTATTTTTCAGATATACTCGTTGCACATACTGCATCATTCTTTTCATTTCAAGCCCATGGCTTTTCTCTTCCAGGGTAGCAGGCCTGTGTCTTTATATGATGCACACTTAAGCTATCAACTGCCTTTATTTACATTTTATTATGAGGCCAAAGCAGGGACAGTGACAAATCAGGCAGGGGAAGAAAAGTGTTCATAGAAATAACCAGTATTCAGAATTAAACTTGGGGACATAAAATGGTAGCATACTTATGTAAAAACTACAATGAAGAAAAAGATGAGGGGGCTGGGTATTTGGATTAGTGAGAGAGTGCTTGCCTAGCATGCAAGAGCCCTGGGTTCGATTCCTCAGTAGCACACAGAAAAAAGCCAGAATTGGTGCTGTGGCTCAAGTAGCAGAGAGCTAGAAACAGTACCCAGGCCTTGAGTTCATCCCAAGAACTGGTAAGAGATCGCTAGCTACGTAGGTAAGTAGGAAGGAAGGTAGGTAGATAGGTGGATAGATAGATCTTGGACGTCAGGAAGAAAGAAGGGAATACTTCCCAGTGTGAGGCCTTCTGCAGGGAGCCAGGCCACCACATTGCCTTCACACAACCACAGAGCAGGAAGACTGTCTCTGTCCCACTTCTCAGGCAGTGGAAGGCCCAAGAGCCAAGAGGGCAGAGCCAGGTTTTAACTCAGGTGCTTAGAGACAGAAGAGAAAGGGCCCTGCCTCTCCTTGGACTGGGAATTTGCATTAATGATGTGCAGAATGAAGGAAGGAGAATAGACTGGCAGAGGTAGAAGAATGGTCTTTAAATCTGACAGATGGAGAGTCAAAATCCCACTCCTTAAGGAAGAGAGCAGGGTTTTTCTTCTCTGTTCCTCCCCTCTCCCCCTCTAAACTGGCTCTATTGTTAACCTAAAGATAGCCTGAGGCTCCCTTCACCTGAGAGAGGAAGGTTAATTAGTCATTGTTTGAAGAGGCTGAGAAAGGCCTGACCCTGGTGTAACTCTAACAAATGTTTCAGGGTTCCCCCCTTTGCTGGCTGTGCCTGGAATGCATGAAGTGGTTTTGCAGCTGACTTCCCTGTTGATTATGTACATTCTTCCTCCTAATCCTGCAGGCCTAGGTCTCTTCACCTAGCAGGTCTTTTGAAACTGTTTTTGGTCCTTCAAATACAATGTTACACAGGAGTTCTTCCTGCTAAAAGGGCTAGGGCTTGGATCCTGAAAACTTCATTTGAACCCAGGATGGGTCAAAATGTTTCTTTTCGGCTTCTATAGCTCAAGAATTCTAAGAACATTTAGAGTGCAAGTAACTTCTCATCATAGCTCAAGAATTCTAAGAACATTTAGAGTGCAAGTAACTTCTCATCACCAAGAGAAACACAGGAAGCTCTTGAACATCTGACCTTTCCAAAGTGGAAGTTAGATTGTCCTAGACTTTTCTGCCCTAGCTGGCTTCACCCTATGATCCTCAGATCTCAGCCTCCTGAGCTAGGTGATGGGTGTGGGTCACTGCTGTTCTGCTGGGTTCAGAAGTGTAATGACATCGACAATACAAGTCAACTGCTCATCACAAAGGGCTTGGGGAGCATATTATGTCTTTCAACATTTGACCTTTCAGAACCCTGTAGGACACAAGGTTATAATGCTATAGTCTGAGAGGCTGGGCTTATGGATCTGCTACACTTGAACCTTGAGCTCTGATTTCAATTCTGCTATATATCAGCGTTCATTTTCCAGAGAATGTTCTCCTAATTAGCAAATAGAAAAAGTACTTTGATTAACCCTTACTTTTTTCTAGTTGTGTGAATTGAATCAAGTCTAGGGACTTTTCCTGAGCAAGGCGAACACTGTACCACTTGATCCACAGCGCCACGTGGGTTTTTTGGTGGTTCATTGGAGATAACAGTCTAACAGGCTTTCCTTGTCTAGGCTGACTTTGAACGGTGGTCTTCAGATCTCAGCCTCCAGAGAAGCTAGAATTCCAAGTGTGAGCCACTGGCATCTGGCCTATTGTTTTTGACAGTCTTGTGGCTTCTTTTCCTCAAGGCTAGTGCTCTACCACTTGTGCCCCTCCACAGCTTCTGGCTTTTTCTGAGTATGTGGCACTGAGGATTCAAACCCTGGCATTCATGCAAGCTGAGTGAGCTCTTTAACACTAAGCCACATTTCTTGCCCCACCCTTACAATTTTATCCCTCAACTTGCCTATCCTCAAGAAAAGGCTTCTGACTATAAATCATCTAAAGAGATCACTATAGTAAGGTGTGCAAAGGTAAAACACAGCTCATACTTGAGTGAGACTCTAAACATGTGAAGACTGTGACAAATGCCTCCATTTAATTATGTATCATGTTTCAACACTTAATAAAATATTAATGAAAAATGAGTTAATATCCTAAATTATTGTGTATAATTTTATAATGTATGTTCAAAATGTAATAAATATTATGTGTATAATAATAAAACAATAAATTAATGAATCAAATAAAAATAAAATACAAAATCAATAGTATCATAATATGTAATAAACATACATATGCAAGTATATATCATATATTACACATGTATAGAAATAGTGTTTCCATTGCAGGGCCTTCATTCAGGCCCTGGGAACTCTAGCCTGAATTTCTTTTCCTCAAGGACAGTGAGATTTGCCTTCACCTATGGTGCAAAAGAGTTACCTGGACAGTGAGATCAAATCCCAGCAATAGCAGAAATACTGGCACCAGTTCCAAGACTGAGACTTAATTTTTTTTAATGGAAGCAGTTATGTTTATTCAGTTTCATACTGAGCATTAAACAAAAATGCAGTGGCGAATTTTGTACAGCTATTCAGACATCCTTCCTTTACCCCTAAAGTGCTTCTCTGAGAACTATATTATTTCATTTTTTGTACATTTTTATTGTATAAATGTTGGACAGAGGGGTTACAGTTACATGAGCAAGGTAATGAGTACATTTCCTATTGAGCATTGTTGCTTCTTCCTTTGTTTTCCCCCTACCATACCTTCTCTACCATCTCCACAACTACTCTCACTGCCCAGGTCAGTGACTTATTTTTTTTCATTTTTGGCTTGACACAGGGTTTGAATTCAAGTAGTGACAACACTGCACCTTCCCACACATTGCTACAGATTTACCAAGACCCTGAGTTTAAATCCCAGGCTAGGAAAGAAAACTGGCAGAAATTCCAAACAAGTGAGCTTTATTTTTTTTATTTAATTAAGTAATTTATTAATTTTTATTTGTTTTTTTTTTTTGACCAACTATGGGGCTTGAACTCATGTCGTGGAAGTCTGCCTTAGCTTCGATCACCCTAGGCTGGGGCGCAGCATCTGGATCCATATTCGATTGGGGGATCCAAGGCCCAGAGGGATTGCAGGAAGAAAAAAAAAGCTGGAAAGCACAAAAAGTGTTGAGCTGCAGAGGGCTGGAGGGTTTTAGGATTTTTTTCTTTGCAAGGTGACTATCCTGGGTCTTAATTACCTGGTTGCAAAGTGGAGCTGACCTGCCATTGCTGAAAGCTGGTGGGCTATCAGGGAAACCATAGGCCAACCTGTCAACATAGGCTCTTGGTTCAAACTCGGTCCTGACACCTAATAATGGTAGAAGAATGCAAGGGACTTGTTCCTTTGCATATGAATGCCAATTGAAAGAGTAGTTCATGCACAAATTGAGTCTAAAATTGGATGCAATAATCCTAGGTTGCTGATTGATCTTAATAGTTTATTAAGCATGAAAAGAATAATATTCCTTTAATGGTGGAAAAATAAATACCTAAGTGTTGGTAGGAACGTAGTAGGTGTCATTCAGTCATAGAAGGCTCTGGCATTGTTTACCAATGTTTATTTATTTGTATACCACCATCTGACTATCTATTTATCTCTGTTTTGGCCAAACCTGGGGCACAAACTAGCGCCTAGTAACCACCTGACAGCTTCATTGGCTAGAGGATGCCATGCTCACACTCACCCATTCATGAATTCGGCCTGCTAGGCCCTGCGTTCAGATCCTAGCAATACCATGCATGATGGAGAACACATCTACAAATCTAGATGCTATGTGATAGGATGTAAACAATATAATAAATGTTATAGGTGTCATCAGAGTCAATAAAACAAATGGTAAATAAATGAATAAAACAAGAAATAAAATAAATAACCACACCAAACATGATATGGACTGAATATCTGTATGGAAGTAGAAATCCTTTCTTTAAAAGGTATATAAGGAGTATGTTTTCCAGGACTGAGGCTTGAATTCAGCCCCCCTAGGAGGAGGGAATTGCAGGAGATCCTGGGATTCTCGTTTCTGGACCTAGAAAGAGCCATGGAATGCGACTGTTATCATCCTTGAATGAGTAGTTTGTGCATGATGGGAGTAGAAAATGATAGGCAAGACTCATAGGATATCAATTATTTGTAATGAAGAGTTGATGAAGCATGACAATAATCATCACAGTCATGAAATGAAGGCATCAGGAAAGATCCAAAAATCGGAAGTCACACGGTAGATTGGATTCCATCACAGGTCGCCTTCTCTCCTACTCTATACAAATATGTACTTATTAGCATATTAAATTCAGCTTATGAATGGAAGACTATTGTGCTCTCCTTCTCCCTCCCCAGGGACTCAAACTCAGGTCCTGGGAATGGCCTAGCTCCTTGGTGGTTCACAGGCTGCTGTGCTCATATGGACCCATTTGCCAATTGGGCTTGCTGGGCCCCGAGTTCAGATCCCAGCCTGCCAAAATATTCATACTGATGTCAGAAGCCAATCGTTGCACCTGTTTTCCTTTCCTGTTTAAGTCCTGGGTCTCAGCTAGGATGGAGAATGCATGGGCCACCCTGTAGCCATGGGAATAGGGTGTCATCCACGTCAGCCGAGTTATACCTGTCATCATATACTCAAGAAAATACACAATATATCCATGAATAGCATACAAAATAGAGAATAACTACACTAAAGGCACGATGCAGTCCAAACACAGATGTGAATATCCATCCCATGTTTCAATGATGAATTGAGTACTATTGTGGCCTCCCTAGGGCTCGATCTCAGCTCCTGGGAACAGACCAGCTCCTTAGTGGTTCACAGGCTGGTGTGCTCACGTAGACTCATTGGGCAGTTGGGTCTCCTAGGCCCCGAGTGTGAATCCCAGCACTGCCAAAAATTCACCCTGATGTGAGAAGCCAGTCATTGCACCTGTTTTCCTGTGCTTTGCAAGTTCTGGGTCTCAAGTAGAATGGAGAATGTATAAGCAACTCTATACTCATGGGACTAGGTTGTCATCCAGGTCACCACAGTTATATCTGTCATCTTATACTCAAAAAAATACACAATATATCAATGAATAAGAGACAAAATAAAGAGAATGACTACACCAAATGCAAGATGCTGCCCACCCATGTATGGAAATATAGATCCTTGGTTTAATTATGAATTTATGACTATATTGTCCCCCACCAGGGCTCGATCTCAGGTCTAGGGAATGACCTAGCGCCTTAGTGGCTCACAGGCTGGTGTGCTCACGATGACCCTTTCACCAATTGGGTCTGCTAGGCCTTGACTTCAAATCTTAGCACAGCCAAAAGTTTCATCCTGATGTGAGAATCCAATCGATCTACCTGTTTTCCTTTCCTGTGAAAGTCCTGGGTCTCAGAGAGGATGGAGAATGCTATATAGGCAACTCTATAGCCATAGAAATAGGTTGTCCAGGTCAGCACAGTTATATCTGTCACCATACTCAATAATATACACAATATATCCATGAATAAATAAAAAATAAAAAAAAATCTACACTGAATGCAAGATGCATACGACACCTGTAGGTAAAGAGAGATCGTATGTTTACAAAAGATGGGTTTATTATTTTGTCCAGTGCTGGGGCTTCAAATTAGGCTCTGGACTGGGACTGACATTCTAGTCTTTAAGGATGGTGAGCTTCCCCTTCCCCCACTGTGCCACAGAGCTACCCAGACTTGTGTTAAAATCCCAGCACTGACAAAAATTCATCCTTATGTCAGAAAGCAATCATTGCACATGTTTTCCTCTCCTGTGAAATGTGGGGTCTCAACAAGGATGGAGAATGCATAGGCAACCCTATAACCATAGGAACAGGTTGTTATCCATGTCAGCACAGTTATACCTGTCACCAAACTCAATAAAATACACAATACCTCCATGAATTAGTCACAAAATAAGAAGTACACTGAATGCAAAATGCTGTCCACACATGTATGTAAATATAGATCCTATGTTTAAATAATGAATTTATGACTATAATGGGGCACCCTGAGGATCAATGTCAGATCCTGGGAATGGCCTAGCTCCTTAGTTACTCACAGGCTGGTTTGTTCACCTTGATCTATTCACCAATTGGTCCTGCTAGGCCCTGAGACAGATCCCAGCATTACCAAGTGGATCATGAAGTAAGAAACTGAGTGTGAAAATTATTTTTCTTTTCTCTGAGAGTCCTGGGTGTTAGGCATGATGGAGAATATGTCTACAAATCTAGATGCTATGTGATAGTATATCATCAATGTAATAAATGGAGTGGGTGTCATCATAGTAAATAAAATCAATGGTAAATAAATGAATAAAAAAATACAAGGAACAACCACACCAAACATGTATGGACTGAATATCTATAGGTAAGTATAAATCCTATCTTTACAATGTATATAAATAGTATGTTTTCCAGGGCTGGGGCTTGAATTCGTGCCTAATGAACAGGCCTGACTTTTTTTTTTTAATTTTATTTTATTTTATTTGAGAACATACTGTACAGAGGGGCTACAATTACATGGGCAGGATAATGCATACATTTCTTACCAAGCATTGCAGCCTCCTCCTTTGTTTACACTTCACCTCCCTTCCCAGCCTCCCCCGTCCCCCCACCCAATTATACCCACCTCCCCCCCACACCGACATTATAAAGTTGGTTTTGACATGACATTTTGTACTTCTCATTGTTGCAACAGGTCCACCTGAATCCTTAAACGACTTGTTTGTCCCCATCTCCTCCACATGTTATACTGACATCAAATATAGTGAAAGCGGGGGTTACACTGTGGGGGAGGGACATACAAAGCAACAAAGAAATAATCTTATAAATGCGTTAGAAACACATGCATGAAAGAAACGAAAACATTAAAATACATATTTAAGGGTTCATTTTCCTAACATCACATTATCTGACCTTTTCCGCTTGACTCAGACCTATACTAGATATTGCAAATAAGGGAAACCATGGGACCTATGCTTCTTTGGGCCTGGCTTACTTCACTTAATATAATTTTTTCCAAACCTTTCCATTTCCTAACAAATGGGAAAATGTCATTCTTTCTGATGGAGGCATAGAATTCCATTGTGTATATATACCACATTTTCTTGATCCATTCATCTACTGAGGGGCATCTGGGTTGGTTCCATATCTTAGCTATGGTAAATAATGCTGCAATAAACATAGTTGTGCTGGTAGCTTTAGTGTGGTCTTGTTTGTAAACATTTGGGTAAATGCCCAAAAGTGGGATTGCTGGATCATAGGGGAGATCTATGTGAAGTCTTTTGAGGAACCTCCATACTGCTTTCCAAAGTGGTTGAACAAGTTTACATTCCGAGGCCTGACTTTCTTATCTTCAAGTATGGTAAGATTCCGGTTCATACACAGTGCTGCAGGTGTACCCAGACCCTAAGTTCAAATTGAAAACTGTGCAGAATAAACAGTGCAAATTGCAAGCCAGAGAGCTAATTTATTTTTTATTTTATTTTATTTTATGCTCAGCACGGCACTTGAACTCAGGTCGTGGCAACTCTGCCTCATCTTTGATCACTCAAGACTGGGATGGAGGCACTGGACCCATAGCTGCTCCTGGGATCCTAAAGCCCCAGGCCTTGCAGGGAAAAAATGCACAGAAAAATGCTGTGAGACAGCTTTTTATGTTTTCTTCCTTTGCACGGTGACCTCCTGGGTCTAAATGACACTGTTGCAAAGGATACTTCACCTTGCATTGCTGAAGACTGGCAGAATACCGGGAAAACCATAGGCCCACGTGGCAATGTAAGCCCTGATTTCGAATCCCTGTCCTGACACAACCAATGGCAGGAGATACTAAGAGACTTATTCACATCAATAGGAATAATAATGGAAAGTTATCAATGTCACGGTTGAATGAGTTGATTGTGAATGATGCTTCTATAAAATTAGACAGCATAATTTCAGGAGGTTGATTGATTTTATTTAATATTATGAAGCATAGGAACACAATAATTTCAAGACACAGAGTTCATTAATAGTTTAAAGATGAAAACAATAATAATAATTACATGGAGGTATAATAAATACCCAGAATTGGTACAAATGTAGTCTATATAAGTGAATAATGGACAGACATCTCTGGAATGGTATAAAGATATATATTTATTAGTATACTGCCACCTGCATGTCAATCTGTTCTTATTTTGTCAATCCCTGGGGCTCAATCTTAGGTCGTAGGAATTGCCTGTCAGCTCAATTTGCCCCAGGATGGCATGTGGACACTCACCCATTCATGAATTTGGCCTTGTAGGCCATGAGTTCAGATGCCAGCACTCCCAAACAATGAATCATGGAGTAAGAATCTGATGGTGACATGTTTTCCTTTACTGTGAATCTTCTGGGTGTCAGGTATGAAGTGGAATACATATGCAGACCTATGTCCTATGTAATCAATGTTCTATGTGTCATAATAGTCAATAAAATAAACGGTCAATACATGATTAAAACAAAAAATAAAATGAATAACTCCACTGAATGCAATATGGAGTCAACATATGTATATAAATATAAATCATATATGTAAATTGTACATGAGTAGGATATTTTCTAGTGGTGGGGATCAATTTCAGGCTTAAGGAACAGACTTGATTTTCTTGACTTCAAGGAGGAAATCTTCCCCTTCCCACACAGTGCAAGAGAGTTACCCAGACCATGAGTTCCAATCCCAGTCTTGGCAGAAAAAATGGCACCTTTAGAGTATATAAGGTCCATTTCTTAGGTATTTCATTATGCCTCAATTTTATGAATGTGATTGTTTAAATGCTTAATAAAGTATTAATTAAAATCAATCAGTGTCTTATAATATAATTGTGTATCATTTTATCCTAGAATTATTCAAGAACTGTTCAATCATGACTTACATCACATTACATTGGTAATCATATGGATAGGAACAAGTTTCTTAGGATCTCCTACCATTTAGAGGTGGCAGGACCTGGATTCGAATAGTGGGCTCCAGCTCCCACCACTTCAACCTGAGGATAGGGAACTCACCAGTCTGTCCAAGAACATAAACAAGACCAGTGATTAGGCAGGCCCAGTGGCTCTCAGCAATCCTCCTTGTTACTTACAAGGCTGTGATGGGAGGATCAAAGTTATCC
The DNA here is from genome assembly GCF_024711535.1 of Dipodomys merriami. Lineage (NCBI taxonomy): Eukaryota > Metazoa > Chordata > Mammalia > Rodentia > Heteromyidae > Dipodomys > Dipodomys merriami. Next base: position 8,633,637 of record NW_027206102.1, read on the forward strand.
TAAGTAGGAAAGTCCTTGAGACCCCTGTCCAACTTCAGTGCCAACAAAGCCAGAAGAAGAGCAGTGTAGCTCTTGTGGTAGAGGGCTAGCCTTGAGCAAAAGCAGCTCATGGACTGTGCTCAGATCCTGATTTCAAGGTTTGGGACTGGCAACAAATAAAATAGGCACACACAAGAATCTGTGCAGTCATCTGGCTAAAGCAGGTTACCCTCTTGTCCCCAACTGAATTGGACATAGTTCCCTGGGAAAGTGGCTGGGGGAGTTGCTGTCATCTTGACTCTGCCCATGCTGCCTGCATCACATGATTCTGGCCACACCACCATTCTTTCATGTTTCTTTCTGACCAATGGAATACAAGAATGGTGTCCACGCCCACATTCCATGCTGCCTCGTACCCCCTGGAATTCCCTAGGTTGGTTGTCACCACTACCAGCAGTTGAAGAAGGTAGAGATGGCTGAGTAGTTAGCAAGAGTCTTGAAGCTACTTTGGAGTAGGAAATTGATGTGCCCTCCTGCTTCCCAGCCCCCTCCCCTGCTTCCTCCAAGGCACTGCATTTCAAACCTCAGTTGGTGGCAAGCTGCTGGCAGGCTTGCAGCCCTGACCTGGTCTGGGCCCCTAGTCCTTTGCTCTGGACCTGAGTGTCTGCAATGCAGGAGCATCCACCAACAACTTCTCCCAGCAGCACAGGTGAGTGGTCGCCCAGTGGGCCTGCACCCTGCAACACCCATACCTGGTGACACCCCCCCAGGTCACGGACTTGCACCTCCCTCACACCCCACAGTCCAGCCAGGGTTCTGCCACTAATGCGCCCCAAGGGTAGGGGGTGGGTGTTAACCGGGGAATCCCACTCCCATCACTAGTGACCAATGTCCCAGGAAAAGGGCAGATGCAGTGATGGGTGAAAAGGGAGTACCACATTGTCCCTGGCCTGGAGCAGTGGGAGCTACAGAGCCATGCATCTGCACCCTTTCTCTCCCTAGTGGGAACTTGGTGGCTTTAGTCAAAGGTGGGGAACAGCACCTCCACACCTGCCTTCTCAGGTCTTTTCCTTTGTTGGATGCAGAAGGTAGACCCCCCCCCTTGCTGTGTGAGCTCTTGTCTTCTGTGCTTGGTCATCCTTTCACCTGAAGAGGGTCCCAGAAAAGCCCAGAAGGCAGGTGAAGGGCGCTGGCGGTCAAAGCAGAAGGTGAATATCTGGAAGGAATAACCCCAACCCCCCCCCACACACATACACCCGTCCTGTTCCCCTACCCCTCAGCTGTCAACAGTTCTCACAGGGTCATCACCTTTCCCAGCTCTGCCAGCATATTCTGATGCTTGGTCCATTTGGTCTCCTCGTCCTCCCCAAGAATCCACCAATTAGCCCAGAAGCATGTAGGCCAGAAGGAAGGAGTATGTCGATGTATGTAGCCTCAGGACTCCATCCATTTCACCAACAGTTCCCCACCCCTTGTCAGACACCCTTCTGAGGTCAACATGATCCTCTGCTAGTTTCCTTTCCCAGGCTCTGAGGAGACACCTGTCTCAGGACTCCTTCACCCAGCATCCTGGCCTAGGGTTTTGGTGAATGTAGAGTCAAGGCTGGTTGTTCCCAAGGGGAAGGATCTGACCCTGGAGAAACGGAGAGGCGGGGTGGTGTTGCATCATTTGAGTGGTGCTCCGCTTGGGTGGGAGCCCCTGGTTGTCTCAAGGGAACCTCCATGCTCCAGCTTGTACATTGTCCCAGATGAGGAAAGAACAGAGGCACTGCTCTGAGTCGTGTGTGTGTGTGTGTGTGTGTGTGTGTGTGTGTGTGTGCATTAGAGAAACAGAGACAGAGAAAGAGGGAGAGAGAGAAAGAGAGAGAGAGAGAGAGAGAGAGAGAGAGAGAGAGAGAGAGAGAGACAGAGAGAGAGAGAGAGAGAGAGAGAGAGAGAGAGAGAGAGAGAGAGATCATCTTTCTGTCCCGACCCGCAGGACTTCAACCAGGGCAATGAACCTAAGCAAGAAGGAATGAAGGGACAAGAGACACGAAGAAGGACAACAAGACAAGGATTCTGATCAAGCTGCCAAATTTTATTTTTCACACGGGGGTATTTATATGCTTAGAATAAGGAAGCTTTTTCATTGGCCATAGTAGCTGCAAGATGTTTGCTTAGGGCAATGTGAAAAGGTGGTCCATAGCAGCTACCTGGTCTTTGTTTGGGGCAGGATGAAAAGACCAGATTCTGTAAATAACCTTGAGAGATGTTCCAGTGAGATAGTCAAGCTTATCATGCAGAGAGACTCCCTACAGGGCTCCCGACATCTCCTCCTTTCTTATTTAGAAAATTGACCATCAATTGTTGGCTGCTCTTTTTGAGGGGGTGACAGAGGCTCTGTTCCTCTAAGGGCCCAGGGTTTTTCTCTGCTCGGAGCAAGCATCCTCACTCGGGGTGGGGAGTTTTACAGGCCTTGGCATGTTTTTTGAGGAGATGGCTTGTGGATATGCATGCCAACCGTCATGCACCAGAGCTTGCCACTCAGGGGTCTTGGGTTTTGGGATCTCGCAGATCCATCCCCCTGCAGTCTTAACTGCACCCTTGATTTGAGCATTTTTTCTTCCTCCCATAGGTGCATCCTCCCCCAAGCGCAGGGGCCTATAGTAGGAGGGGTGAACCTATCCCTTATGGCAATAGGTCTTGCCCGTTGAATCGTCAGGAGTTATGAATAAGGAGAAGGATTTTCTAAATAAGAAAAGAAAGAGGGCTGTTTCCCACTGGAACAAGCTCATGGGAAATCACTAATTAAAAACCTGGGGTAAATCCTAGATCTCAATGCCGCAGTCTGCCATATCAAGGCGATGGTGATGAACCTGTATGGGCTTAGAAGCCAAGAGATTAATCTGTTATTTAATAAATTCAAACAGGATGGTCCATGTCTGGAGTTCTAGCTGCATCTGCAAGAGAAAAGGCATCATCCTCGGGGGAAGGTTTCCCCTGGGTTGTGGTAAGCCATTAACCTGTTTTATCAAGCATTCTGGCAGCCACCTTGGGGCCACTTGTTCTTGATCTAAAAGACAAAGAGTGGTAGGGAGTGGTCTACCTGTAGCTTGGGAGGGCATTTCCCCTTGGCTTTGTTTGCTGAAGGGACATTCACAAGCAAAGTGACCAGGTTGTTTACAATTAAAGCAAGTATGTGAGCTGGGGACTGAACCTTGAAAGGGCTTGGTAAAGGCAGCATCTATGGTGAGTCCCATGGGGTGGGCGGTTCCTACTCCAGCACAAAGCCTGACGAACTCAGAGAGGTCACCCTTGTTTTTATGTGGTCGGAGGACATCTTGACATGCCGGATTAGCATTTTCAAAAGGCAAGATGTTTAACAAAGGCACTTTCACTTTCACTAGGCCCAAGAAGCCTTTCTGCAGCCATGTTAAGCCGCGAGACAAAGTCACTGTAGGGTTCATCTGGCCCTTGTCTAACTTTTGCCAGGGAAGTAGTAGCCAATCCCTTTTGAGGGAGACGCTTCCAAGCATAAAGGCCAGCATTTTGAATTTGTGCCAAAAGTCCGGCAGGAAAGCGCGCCTGTTTAACATTGGTATCAAAGGGTACATTACCCAAAAGTTTAGTATAGGTCCAGGTTTTTGAAGATGTTTTAGCCAAATTTTTTTGCGCGGTCTCTCTACATTGTTCCTTAAAGTCCACATTCCATAAAACAAAATCACCTCCACTAAGGGTGGCGTGGGCCAGAAACTTTCAATCATTAGGGGTGAGCCAGCGCTCACTTTGGTTTTCTAACAAGGCTAACGTATAAGGGGCAGTCAGGCCATATTGGGCACATGCATTTTTAAGCTTTTCAACAAACCGATGCCTAAGCCTCTTATACTCTTGTTGGCCTTTTCCCTGGGTGGGTTATTCCTCTTCATCCCCAGTATCCTGTTCCTCATCCTCCTTTTCCTCTTCTTCTGATTCATCCTCCCCACCCTCTGAGGTCCTATCTGTCTGGCTCCAAGTTACTGGAAAGGCGAGAACTGATTGATGGCCTGATCTAACCTTAATTTTATCAGGCGTTTTTGGCATATCGGCCAAGGCCAGTATGCGGAGTTCATAAGGGACCACAGTTCTTTTAAAAGTTGAAGGTGTTCTCGCTTATGTTGAAGAGTCTTGCATAAAGGTGCCAGGTTAGGTAAAGGGCGGGAAGAAAAAAATCTGGATCTGGAGGGGCAGTGGGCCCTTGAAAGGCCAGGTCACAAAAGGGAGGGATTTTCAATAAATTGACCAGCAGTCATATATAATACAACTGATGGGCAAGCCGTGGGGGGCCGAGAGGCATTTTGGAGAACCTCCTCTCCTGCTTTTACAGGTTTTAAAATTCCACTATCAAATAGAGAACATTTCAAAACTTCATTAATCAAATTCCAATAGGAAAAGGCGGTAGCAGGAACCTTTTCCGGACCAAAGGTTTCATAATAATCTTTTAAACAATCTCCTACTCTTCGTCATCTTTTTGTATCTATGATTCCTACAAGTCCTCTATGAATGAGAAAAATAATTCTAAATCCTTTTTCTTAACCCACGTTCCCCATGTCTTGAGGGCCTCCTTGAGGTCTGACAGAAATAGATCATGTGACAATGTTGCTTGTCCTATAGTGGGTCACTCACCATGCGCCGTCCCCACTCTCCTCCTGGATCTGTCTCTCGGCGGGGTCTGTCGAGGCGATCTCATAATCTCGGACTGTACTTGGCCAAGTTTTCCCAGAGGATGGCATTCCTTCCTTAGTCAGAGGCTCATGCCCCACGTTGGGCGCCAGTTGTCCCGACCCGCAGGACTTCAACCAGGGCAATGAACCTAAGCAAGAAGGAATGAAGGGACAAGAGACACGAAGAAGGACAGCAAGACAAGGATTCTGATCAAGCTGCCAAATTTTATTTTTCACACAGGGGTATTTATATGCTTAGAATAAGGAAGCTTTTTCATTGACCGTAGCAGCTGCAAGATGTTTGCTTAGGGCAATGTGAAAAGGTGGTCCATAGCAGCTACTTGGTCTTTGTTTGGGGCAGGATGAAAAGACCAGATTCTGTAAATAACCTTGAGAGATGTTCCAGCGAGATAGTCAAGCTTATCATGCAGAGAGAGAGACTCCCTGCAGGGCTCTCGACATCTTTCTACTTGTACATCCTGACAGTGCTCAGGTGAGTGATCAATTGGCAAATTTCAGGTGCTGCATGGATAAGTCTTCTGTCACCAGTCTGGATTTGTGTGTGTGTAGAAGTGGGTTACAACAAAGATGGTCGAACCTTTTGGTAACTTTTCCTGCTATCTTCGCGAGGGGAGGGGGGGTGTATGGGCTTCATGGCTGAGCTCCAGGGGCCTGGAAGGGTAAGGTGCTTGAAGGGGACTGATCACCTTTAAATTACAAGACCAAGGGATTTAGGTGCCCTGGAGCTCTCTACTCCCTTGGGCCTGGTTGGTGGCAGTGGCAGCTTGGTAGGACCTGGGGGTGCGTCTCACAGGGGGTGGTTTCCCAGGGGGACAGAGTGTGTGGCCAGCACTTAGTAAGGATATGCACCCTGCGAGTATGGAGTGCACCAGCATAAGTCAGACTCCGGGTCTTCTCATCATGATGTCTGATGGTTGAGGCCAACCCTATTTTAAATCTTGACCTATGATCTTCAGATCTCAGACTCCTGAGTAGCTGGGATTACAGGCATATTCTGGGCCTCTGATTCTTTTTGGTATATTAGGGTTTGAACTCAAGGCCTTAGGCTTGCCAGTCAGGTATTCCACCATGTGAGCCAAGCCTTTCTGTCTTGGGCATTTCCAAAATAGAGACTAAATATATGGTCAGGCTGGGCTGGATCATGGTACTCCTATCTGTGACAGGCATGCTCCACCAGGCCTGGTCCTCTGTAGTTGGGATAGTAGACATGTAGCACCATGTTCAGTCATCGGTTTAGATGGATTATCTCAAACTCTTAGTGCACAGCAGTCAATTCTTGACCACAGGGTAAGCCCTGGGTTAGGCTTCAACTCTTGGACCTCAGTCTCCTCTTGGAACAGTTGTGAGGAAACAAGGGATTTATACAGAGGGATCTCTGGCACAGGGCACAGAGGGAGCGGCCATTAGATACGGTTCCTGACAATTCTGTGAGCAAATGAAAGGAAGATAGCTGGAAAAGGCTCACATGGGGCTTGTTATAAATCATGGAACCGGTGAGGGATTATGAAACAAAACATGTCTCTCTTTCATCCTTACCTTGTCCCCATGAGGAAGGGGATCCTTCACTGTGTTCAGTTTTGCAGCTGGGGATACTGAGGCAAGGAGAAGCCAGGTGACATACTCATGACCTCCAGTTCACAGGAAGCTCTGCCTGACTTCTCTGCCATACTCCCTAGGACAATGGGTGCTATTCAGTCCACTTCTTGTGGTGAGAAGTCCAATTCTTGTCAGTCGTGGGGCTTGAACTCTGGTCCTGGGCACTATCCCCAAGCTCCTCAGATCAAGACTAGCACTCTACTACTTAAGCCACAGTGCCGCTTACAGTTTTTTGGTGCTTCTTTGGAGATAAGAAGCTCACAGACGTTCCTGCCCGGGCTGGCTGTGAACCATGATCCTCATATCTCAGCCCCCTGTGTAGTTAGGATTAGAGGTCTGAGCCATGGGCACCCGGCTTAAGTTTAATTCTGACTTTTTTTCTCTCTCTCACAGGAACTGGTTGAATGTGTGCTGAAGGAGGTGGCCCAGCGTCCCCATGTGGTTGGAACCCAAGTTGGCCCTCTCATTCTGGAGGTAGACTGTGAGTTAGGAGCTGTCTTGCTCAGCCTGTTGAACCAGCTCCATGAGGTAAGCCCCTCTGTGCCCTGGCTAAACTATAACGGGTATTCATTGTCCATCCACCCTTACTGGACTTAGTATTTTTTGTATGTTATTTTCTAGCACCTGGCCAAAATTATGATACATAGTTATGGAATGAAAATATAATGCCATTTTAAGAAAGTCATTTAGGGCTCTGGAAATGTGACTTCATGGTGTGGTGATTGCCTAGCCTGCCTGAATGCCTGGGTTCAATTCCTCACAGAAAAACACTGAAAGAGGGGCTGTGCCCCAAGTGGTAGAGTGGTAGCCTTGAGGGAAAAAAAAGCAAGCTCAGGAATAATTCCCTAGTCCTGAGTTTAAGCCCCCTGGACTGTCAAAAACAAAAGAAAACAGTTAGTAAGTGCAAAATAAAGAACACATACTTGGAATATATAATTGCTCCTTCCATACTGATACCTGACAATAGTCCCTAATTCATGCATTTTGCCTATATTAGGATACTGTGTTGAAAAAAAAATATTTTGTTCATTAGATCACTGCAGTTAATGCCAAGAATGTACTTAGATGTCAAGGGAAGATGAATTCTGGAAATTAAAAGATTCCAGGCTTTTGAGTGGTCACTGGTAATCACAGAGAAGGCTAGTCTAAGTGAGATTTGGAAATCTTTTTGGTCAGTCATGGCACTAAAAAGGCAGAGACTAATTAACAGTTGTGATAGAAGAGAAGGAATAACTCCAGATGGAAGGAATAAATGATAGTAACTATCATATACCAGAAACTGTTCTAGGGAAATATTTTTGGTTATTGAAGAACTAGTTATCAACTAGGTTTATACCTCATTGCCTTTAACATTGTAAATCTCTTAGGCTAGTTTTTAATCTCTGTGTGATAAATGTATCTCCTTCTATGCTGTTCTTTCATACCTGATCTCCTTTGCTTTCTAAAAACCTCAGTCTTTCTATATTACTCTATGAATATTGCCTAGTACTAAATAACACCTACACAGATGGCAGAGGATGCTAATGTAAGAGTCCCATAGCTCATGAGTCATTAATATAACAACATGGAAAAATGAGGACATATTTATTCCTACCCCAATTTTTCTGAAAAGCTGCAATGTCATCATTTGGTTCAAATTTCCATTCTTTGTCTACATAGTGTCATTAAGTACACATAAATGCAAATATGAGCCAGGTGCTGGTAGCTCAAGCCTGTAATCCTAGCTACTCAGAAGGATGAGACCAGAGAATTGTGGTTCAAAGCAAGCCTTGTCAGGAAAGTCCATGAGACCCTTATCTTCAATTAATCACAGGAAACCTGGAATCGGTGCTGTAGCTAAAGTGGTAGAGTGCTCAACTTGAGATGAAGAGGTGAGGGACAGCGCCCACAAAAAAAGTGCAAATATGACTTTCAGTTTCCCCAAAAGGAATGACAAGGTCAATAGTAATCTTTCCAAGCATAAAAAATAATTACAAAATGATTCAGTGCACCTACTTTCACTGAGTTATTTAAGTTATGGCTTCTTTGCTGGGCATATTCTCTTCTTTTAAAAATTGTCAAATATTAGCTTTATAATAAACTTCATCTAATATTTTTTTTTTCAAAAGAGAAGTCCATACTGTCGATATCACTTGGCTTTCTTACTATCCTATTTCAAAGCTAATCCAGGCAGGAAAGTCTGTCAAACTATTATCTCTAAATAAACACTAAAAAAAGCCGGAAGTGGAGTTTTGGCTCAAGCAGTAGAGTACTAGCTTTGAGGATAGGTGGGCAAGAAAGACAACTGTTCAGGGACAGGGTCCAGCCCCTGGGTTCATGTCCCAGAACCAGGACAAACTAAACAAACAAGCAAACAAAAACAACCCCCAGATATTTCTTTGGGACTGTCCTTAAAGGAGTACTGCTCTGAGAAGAGGCTGCTTGTGCTGAACATATTCACAAGATACTGCTTTTTTGGAATCCTTATTGCTATGGAGAACTCAGGACCAGACTAAAGGAATTGATAACTGACTCCTGCCAAAAGAGAATCTTCTCAGGGATGAAATATCCATACATAAGACACTTTTAAACCTCCATGTCTTTGTTTCTTTGCAGTAGAACAACTTTAAAACAATGTTATTAGGGGCTGGGAATGTGGTTCAGTGGTACAGTGCTTGCCTTGCATGCATGAGGCCCTGATTTCTCAGTACCACATAAACAGAAAAAGTCAAAAATGGCACTGTGGTTCAAGTGGTAGAGTACTATCCTTGAGATGAAGATCTGAGGGAGAGCGCCCAGGCCCAGACTTTAGGCCCCACAATTGGCAAAAACAAATAAACTAACTAAAAAAACAACAACGTTAATTCCTTTTATTCTATGCTGGCCTTCACATGGCACATTATTATCTTTTGTAATACTCTCAACTAGAAGTTTACAGACAAGTTTATATGAATAAAAAACACACTGGAAAAAGTAAAGGACAGAGTTTCCTTCAATCCTTGGGATTCTTTTCTTGTACAGTAAAAAGGAAAGCACAAGTTAATTTGAACTTTATCATTTCTCTGTGTTCAATTCCTCTCCTGGGATCAGTTTCCACAAAGTCCAGTAACAATCATTGGTGCTTCTTGAGGTCTAATGAATGTTTTCTGTCTTCATTGAAATAACACAACACAAGGACATTTTTGGACATGAGGTAATAGGTGTTTCAGAGAAAACTTAGTAAAAGAGAAAATATAAAATTTATATTGCTTATAAATATGTTATCCATGAGTACATTTAGTTCAAACTTCATAATTGCTCTGCAAATTAAGCCAAATTTTAAATGGGAAGAAGGTCCTCAGATCATTCTTTTTGTGAGTGTATTTGCTGGGTGTTATTTCCCTAGTGCACATGGATTAACAGTAAGAGAAACATTTGCAACAATAGGAGAAAGAGAAGTTCTGTGTTTAAGTATAAGGGTTCAATACAATATAGAAGACTACAAATAAGACAACATCGAAACAATAAAGCCAAGTCCAATATGTAGATTTATGGGAGTGTTCCTAAGTGGAATATGAAGTATGAGGCCTTTCCCTTTCTCAATCACGTTTCCTAATCGCAAAATTTTTAAAAATAGAATGGAAGAATAATTCTGGTTCCAATGAAAGTCAGATATAAGGGCATGGACTTAACTGGAAAAACAAGTCCATCTCCAGAGAGCAGGGATTATACTGGCAATGAACAAGTGGCTAAGATCACATTTCTTTTTCTTTCCTTTACTTGCATTTTGTTGTTGTTGTTGGTCTTGGCACTTGATCTTTGGGCCTGGGCACTGTCCCTCTGCTATTCAGCTCAAGGCTACTGCTCTACCACTTGAGCCACAGTGCCACTTCCAGTTTTCTTGTAGTTAATTGGAGAAAAAAGTCTCTGGGACTTTCCTAGCTGGGCTGGCTTTGAACTCCAATCCCCAGATCTCTCCACCACGCAGCTTAAGATCACATTTCTAACAGTATACACTCAGCATATGCAATGTGTATGTTCATCTATCTTTATATGAATTTTTGAGTTAAAAATGTGGGCTACAACTTAGACTTTTCACTCACAAAAATGTTCGTAGTTTAAAAGTTGATACTTCTGGAGATATAAAACCTAAGAATGTAAAGCAGTCTGGGAATTTCAGTTTGCATGCAGCCTGGGCAGAACAGTCTTTGCCACACTACCAGCCAAAACCTGAATTGGAAGAATGTCTCAGGTGATGGAATACCAGGCATGAGCAAGATTGATGAATAAGAGCTTGAGGCTTTTGCATACATACATACAAACATACACATACACACAGAGGCACTTATATGTGTACACACAAATACACAAATGAAACAACTCTTAGAATATGTAGAAAAGTTTTAAAATAGCAATAGAAAATATGTCCTGAGTAAGAATTAAGAGATGAATTTTAATATTAGAAAGTCCTCATGAACTTTCTTCAAAAAAGTTTGAGACTATTACATAGGTAGGGACGAGAGATAGTAAGAGAGTCAAGTAATTACGATTAAAGGGACCGAATGAATCAGAGATCCCAGCAGGTGCATCTGAAAATGATCATATCCTGTGTCAAATGTTAGAAGATCTTCTAAAATAGTACATAAACACTCTGAGCAGTCTGTCTAGTGGATAATATCATTGGAGAAGTTCAGAATTGCTAGTCTATGTCTAGATTAAATAAACCAACAAACATGGCAGGGCAATGTGATACAAACCTGGAATTCTAGCACTCAGACTAAGGCAGGAGATTAGAGAGTGGAATTAAATAGTGATACATTTCCTGGACCAGGTAGTATAATTTTGTCTAATAAAACAAACCAAACAACAAGAAAGGAATACACAGTTGGAAGTTTGGGCTAATTTTGTTATTATGTTTTGAGAAGTCAAGTTTCCTATTGAAATGCAACTCGTATATAATCTTCAGTTTTGTTTTAAATGCTCTCTTCATTACAGAACATTCCTAGATTCAAAATGGCTCATGATTCCCAGCCAAAATTTGAAAAAGTAAGTAAGCATCATTCTGTTGGATTCCAAAGAAATGAGGAAGGATTACAAAATCTTAAGCCTAGAGGAATTTCAAAGTTCATCTAAAGCAGGACTTTGTAGATCTTGCTAACTTAGAATTTAGAGTTAACATAAATATTTTAGTTTTGCTTCTAATTTCATATTTTATAGGATACTACAAAATTTTTTTGAGTAGAGGGTTTAATTGACAAATTCACAAATGATTCTGGCATTCTATTTGCCTAGAATATGCTTTCAAGAGAGTTATAATTAGATCTTAGTTAATAGAAAATTCCAACAATTCATGTATAAAATGATAATGTAAATAATCTAGACAGAGTTGCCAACAAATCGATATTAATTTATAACTATAGAAAAATTGCAATTTTTGAGGGTTTTGTATAACATTGTATGAAGAGAATAATTGTGTGACATCTTCTTTCTTCTACCTATATGTAACACAGGAAACAATTTCCTTAATTACGTGCCTCTGTATACAATGAGAAAAATGCTACATTTGGGGTTTGTTTTTGTTTTATTGGTTTGTCCTAGGGCTTGAAATCTGGGCCTGGGAACTGTCTCTGAGCCTGTTTATGCTCAAGGCTCGTGTGCTACCACTTCAATCTCAGTGCCACTTGTGTCTGACATTTTCTGAGTTTATTGGATATTTGAACCATAATCTTCTGACCTTAGCATCCTAAATATCTGTGATAGTTTAAAAAAGTATAAATATAAATAACATTTGCAAGTGTTCTGATCTCAAGAATCTTACTGGGGGAAAAGTGATGCAACCCAGTTAATTGTAGTATTCTTTCCAGAAGAAGGAGAGAATCACATTATCAGAGGTGTAGTATTTTTTTCACAATAGAGATAAGCTATTCATGATGTGAATTAAGGGAATATTAAGGTGCACTTTACAAGTTGGAAATTATTGGACTAGGATGACTTTATGGCATAAATCTTTGGATTCATAGAAATTATAGCTTTCTCTGATAAAATTTGCTTACTCTTGAAGAATTAATTACAGATGCTTCATAATTTTATCCTCTACCAGAATGTGGCTATTTTTCTGTTGACTTCTCAATCTGTAACACTCCATTGGAAACTGCATCTATTGCAAAATTACATAACATGCAAACAGGTACTGTTTTGAATCGCTCAGGTATGGAATGTTCCGAATTTGAAAATGAGTAGTTATTAATCATAGGAATTTTGAGGAACACATATATTCTGTCCTCTTAACAACTCATTTACTTTTAAAAGTTATGGGTTTCCATAGAATTAAACTACATTCAGTTTTAGTATGAGAAAGTACTAAATTTTTCCTTTTTTCAAAATATTGTCAAGTTTTTTGTGAAAATATTGTCTAGTTGTATAACATTCAAGTTGATGACTCTCTGATAAAAAAGGAGTAATCAATTCAAATTAGATGCCAAATAATATTGATTTTTAAAAAGTTAATACATAAAATAATATTTACTATAACAATACAGTGAAATTATTTTTTATGTAGCTTATTTTTTAATTTAATTTTATTGTCAAATTGGTGAACAATGGTTTACAGTAATTGTAAGGTAGTGAAAACATAACTTTTCAAACTTTTTACCCCCTCTTTCATTTTTCTTACAGTTTTCTTTCACCTCAATACTCCTCACAAGTTTTAATATACATTTCCAACATATTGTCTTGTGAGTATTGTTATTGCATTGGCTTGCCCTTTGTCCTTTGTCTTGCCATTTTGTTGTTCCTCTTCCCTTCCCTAATTAAGGTAAATGTATACACAATACACAGGGCACAAAATCAAATACACCCGAAGCCAAACCATAGGTGGAAAACCCAAAGAAAATAGAAATCACATAGTACATTAAAAACAACTGCAAAAAAATCTCTGTTTCCATATCTTGGAGTTCATTTTGCTCAGCATCAGCTTATATGTTCATATATACACATAAAGCCACCAGAAAATAATAGTTGCATGGACACTATATCAAATAAACAACATGTTACTGTTTTTGATGGAAAAGGTTGAATTAGGATTGGGGAAAACGTGATTCTGATAAAGCAATTTCAAAAGAGTTTAAAAATTATGACAGGTATATTTTAATTGTTCAAATTTTTAACAAATTAGCCTATTAAGAAAATTGCCTGGGAAAATAGGCTTTCATGCAAAGAAAGCTATGGAGGACTAGTTGAGAGGGAGCAATGTGGGTAAAGATAGCTCATTTTCACACTAAACAAACTTCAGAAACCTTACTGTAAATCCTGTAGGTTCCCTTGAGAATTGTCCTTACCCAGGAAATATACTCTCACTGTGTGAAATTCAAAGTTCTTAAGAAAACTGAGACATCAAATTTTGTGAATTGACCTTTAATTACCCAAATTATTCTTTGAAAAAGATAATTTGGGTCAAAATATTTAGGGAGAAAGGGCCCTTCAAAATGAAAGAAGGTATTGGGTTCACACTTTTCTGTTTGTAACACTTTCCACAATGTCTTTGCACGTGAAGCACTGAAACACGGAAAAAATCTGATTGGTTACGCCAATGATTACACATTTCTAAGTAGCTCACAAAAAATAATATCCTTATTAACATGAGGTAGTGAAGACTTCTCTTATTACATAAGCCAAAAAGTTTGGGATCAGAAAAGAATTGAGAAAATTGAAAGGGTAAGAAAACAATGTTCTTAGAAGCCCTATCTAAGCATACTGACTTCAGCAGTGGAGGGAGGCCAAAAATTTTGATATAGATTGTCTTAATATTTTTGCTACCTAAAGTGATTTTACAGAGCCTATTTGGCTCACTACAATGTAGAACAGTTTGAATGAGGACAGGAAAATAAATTCTACGTCCAAATGAGGCAACTTAAAAGAGTTTTAAAAGAGAAACAATGAAGATGTAGCGGGGTGGGGTGGGGAGGAGATCTTATAGTCTTTCAGCTTCACTGGACTTGAAGTCAAGAAGCTGTGCTTAATTGGAAATCAGGGAAGAGCTAAGAGGAGGACATAGAATTAGGACATAGAAGCATTGTCCTTTGTAATAGACACTGTTACCCAAGGTATGGATGATTTAACTCTATTCTATTCCATACATCTTGCTGAGCAAATGCAAGACTAAGAAAAAATAATCTATTGAAATAATTTTGCAAAGAATAACTTCACTGATCCTGATATGGTATCTAAGGAGAGTCTTAAGAGAGAACATAAAAGTGGAGTATACTTCGGTTTCCTCTAAGCATCTTGTTAGCAAAATATATCTTTGAGGTTAGAAGTGATTGAACCAAAAAGTAGTGGAGTACTTATTTTTGTGGAACTTTAGACACAAGAAGATTTTCAAGGTAAAAGAAAAAAAGTATAGCTAAATATTTGTGATCACAGCTTCTTGGATCGGTTTTTTGGAGACAAAGTTTTACATTAGAGTTTGTCCTCATTAACATAGATGTTGGATTTTCGTGGCAACCAAATGCAAGGGTGAAGCTTAATGGACTCCCTTGGACAAGTAAACAGCATGGTAGAAAAAAATGGCAAATAATATTTAGGAAATTAGTTTGGCTAATTACTTTGCCAGAGCAAAGAATGAAAGATATAATTCAAAATCACTTGACTTAAAAGTATGAAGAAAGAGTAGTGAAGAGAGAGAGAAAACATAGAGGACTCTTCTGTCTCCAGTGGAGTAATGGATACTTGATCTTGTTTCTTCCATTCTATCTTCACAAGCTATCAAGTGTGGCTGAGGACTGGAGTATCCATTGCAGACAAAGAGAACTCACAGAAGAAAATATTTGCAGCAGATGTAGGTGATTCACAACCTTAGATAATCTACTTAAATCTGTTCAAAATTCTCTGCTACCCCAAACTGCCCTCTTTGAACAGCTTTGTTTGCTATTCCCAAGACTACCCTTCATGAACTATTTAAAATTTTGAGAGGTCATATATATCCTCTCTAGAGATTGCTGTTTGGTTATGATTTTTGTGTGTTTTTGTTTTTTGTTGTGTTTTTTAATTAAATTTCAAAAGGTTGTGCAAGTGTATTACAATAAATATGTCCATCTAATTGTCCAATGCTCCTGGATCAGAGTGACTCCTTCTATCATTCTCAACCAACCCCTTCTCCAAGATGTATTTCAGATTTATCACTTCCTTTATCACATGTGTACATTGAGTATTCTAGCTGTACTTGCCCCTTGTTCCATTTTTCATTCATTCTGTCTTTACTATTATTCCTCTCTGGTTTCAACTTCCTGATAGTCATTCTGTTAAACTGTTAATATTTTGAAAGGTTTATATACTATCCATGGAGTTTCAATCCTTCGTACACTTGAACTGATATCAGCTTATATTTCCATAATTCATTCATCTGCAATAACAATTTGCAAGACTGGAGACGTGAAGCACCTAGACATGATTTTATTCTCATCCATTTGTAAGATTAATCTTTAGTCAACAAGAAAGTTTAAAAATGGCTTAGAATATATTCCTAACTACCAAATTTTATAAACGGCTTTGAAAAAGGTTTGTGATTATTTTATTTTACATGGGATAATATTTTCTACTACCTATAAGTTTTGGAAAAAGAAGAAGACTACGATTTACTACTATACAGAAATATGGTAGAAATAGAAGACAGATTTTATGTTTGTCACATCTCTGATGAGTACCCATATTCATGACTTTAAGTCATATTTCTTACTATGTTAAACTGATAGGTAAAACATAAAACAACATATGATAAAGCAACTATTTGTGACTTTTTAAAATGTACCTTAGTAAGTGATTAAACTTACTTTATTAGCTAGTGTTTGGGTTTGAATTATGGGAGGTTTTTCTATTTGACACATTTCTGTAAGGCACCTACTGAACAACACAAATGGTGGGTGGTACTATTTCTACACTTTAATGAATGGTTGAACCTGTTTGGCATTAGTGCTGGGTAAATAAAACAACTCTATTGTAACTTGCACCCTAAACTTGAAAAATTTGTAATGTCAATATTGTCTACTTGTCAAATGTTATTTTGGTGAATGTGATTTTTAAGAGATTATTTGAAAAAGAATCTGTTTTCAGGAGATTAAGTGTAGGTTATCATTGGTTTGAGAATGATAACATTTTTATTCTACAGAAACAAGTTTTACTGAAGTACCAGTATTTTGAAGCATTAACGATCTTCTCAATTAATGTTTTTGTGAATTATATTTGACCTGTAAGTCAAGTTTTCCTAGCCTTGGTAGACCAATTATGGATCTATCGTTCTAGGAACTATTTTTTTTTGCCTACTTATGCTGGACTGAAATCTTGGAGTAATCATTAGAAGAGGGGTATTAAAATTAATTTTGTGACATTTGTGATCTTGGTCACTCATATGGGCTGGTCATTTGTTAACTGAAAGTTTGAATTACTGTACTTTCTCTCAGATTTTGTGATCTCATCTTTCATTTTAAGTTGCATTGCATTACACAATTGCTTACCACTAATTCCGGTGTCATAAGGAATTGAGATGGATTTTCAATTAATTTCTGTTGTCATGTTTCATGAGCCTAGGTGAGAAATCTTCCCCTTGTTATCAGATGAAGAGGATAACTAAGACCTGGGATCCTAGGACCCGTTGGTCCTGCAGAAGAATAACACCTTTTAGATATCATATCAGCAAAATTTGGGTACAATAAGTAGAAATGCTTCAGAAATATAGAGAAAAACATTTTGCAACCAATGAGTTAAAACAATAAACAGAGCAGCAGAGTAAAATCCCTTATAGATTAGAGGAAAAAAATTGTTTTTTTTTTACAATGTGAATTCAGAAGACCAAGAATACTTAGAACATATCACATGTTTATACCAAAGACATTGCATTGATACTTTATATATTCTAATGTACATTCTAAACTTTATTATTTATATTCAAATCTATTTATTGTAATAAATATCTATTTATTTGTCAAATTATCAATTAATTCTAGTAAGTTTCACTGTGTGAAAAAATATCAGCACGTATAAATATAAAATATATAACTATAAAATATAAGAAAAAAGGCACATGTTTTGCAATGTTCTGTTGTGGTTAGGGTATCAAAGGCAACTGTGATTTAAAATATTATTCCATTATTTCTACCTCAGTGTTTGGTAGATTTGGACCTAAAACTTTACCATTTGGAGATTTACAGCCTAGAGACAAGAGGAAACACTGTGATTAAAACATTACCAATTTAAGGCCTAATATCGAGGAGAAACATATAGACTTCTCTTGTAACTATGAAAATATTTGATGAAAGAAAGGCAGTAGTGTAAATTCCTGCCTGGATGGATGGTAGATTGGCCAGGACATTTGGTAATCATGCATGTGAAATTTTTTTTCACCTTCTTGGCTTTAGCTACTATTGAAATGTTAGGTATAAAAAACAATTATATTTTGATAAAATACCTTCTAGCCTAAATGATTCTGTCTTAACTGTTTATCTCTCTATGATCCCTTTTAACTAATATTAGTTTTGTTCCAATAAGAAAATCTATGCTGTCAGGGTAAGATATTCTGGTTGGTCTGTTGCTACAGGGAAGAAGAGTAAAGGGTCAGGTAGACATTTATACCAGTAAGACATCATTTAGGAATTTTTAAGCTGCAGAAGTTTAGAAGTAGCTCTTAAGCAAGGCTTACTTTGAATCCATTACCTCCACAAAGCTAACTCAGTTTATAAATAAGTACTTGAAAAACAATCACCTTTGGACCTAGCTATAAAGGCTTCAAAGTATGATCAAATTTAAAATGAAAAAGACTTACAATAGTCATTGACAAAAAAATTGCAAATGTGAGCAATCGACCAAACAATATTAGCTTTTCCCAATATACACAGAATTTTAGAGAAGTGAGATCAATAACATTTTTAGGAACAATAAGGGTTCCTAGTTACAAACAGTCAACCAAGGATATATGCCTGTATAAAGATTGCTTCAATAACTACTTAAATTTACAGGATACTACATGCTTCAGCAGGACGTTTACCCAAATTACTGCAATATAGAGATTATCATGGCACTTGCACAAGGATGATATTAAAATTTGTGAAATATTCCATATTTTTCATTCTTGAGATGCAAGAAATGAAAAACAGTTATTAAAAATTGATTACAAAAATACAAGTCGTTATGTCGAAAAATGAACTTTACAACTTTGTGCGGGTGGAGGGGTAGCAGGGAGGATTGAGTGGGGAAGCAGGGGAAGGATGGGAATGGATGGGAAGGGTAAATACAGGAGGAGGCTACAATGCTTGATAAAAAATGTACTCATTATCTTGCCCATGTAATTGTAACCCCTCTGTACAGTATTTTCACAATAAAAAATTTAAAAAGGCAAATATAACAATATATGTAATTCATTGAACTGAAAGTTAGTTTGACATCAGTGTGTTAAATCCTCACCTTAGAATGGCCTTTACATAGCATAATCTTTACAAAACATTTGAAATTGGATAACATTGTCATTTTATCCCAAAGAAATAAAATAATATAAGGACCTAGGGAAAAAAAAGGAATCTTAAACTTTTTCTATATGGAATGCTATCTGAAATAACACATTTATTAACGAACCTATATATTATAAAACAATGTATAATTCAAAGTATTATATCTAGGAGAGAATTAAATAGATTATGGACATTATACAAACAAAATACAGAGTATTTTAAAATATACTTTTTTCATACAAGCACCAGAAATATTTTTAGTTTCTGTACTACTCATTTCAACAGATAAGTTAAAGTGATTTCTGGTTTAAAAATCACAAACCCTGCAGAAATCATTATAGATGTATACAAACAACTCTTGAATACATTTTGACATCAAAGTCAGGCAATTCACTTGAAGAATACTATGGAATCCATGAATTTTTAAAGTAAGATATTGCTGTTGCTTTGTATTGTGAAAATATTTTGTACAGACACAAAGATGGATTGGCATTTTTGAAATTTAAGAATCTTAACCAAACCATTATGAGTTAGGAGAACAATTTTTACAGCCTTCCACAATTTAAAAGAGGTAGTGATACTTATTTATCCTTTTGGCAATATTAAATGCAGTTTCTTCCAAGTTGTTCTTCAGACCTGGTTTGATATAATGCTTCAATAGAAGGCAATCCAGCATATCTTTGATATTTCTATTCCAAGCAGCAAGATGCAAGGGAGTCAAGAGGACTTTAGTTTGGGAAATGCTATCTGCCTCAATGTGAACTAAGGAAGCAGCCACTCTGGTATTATTCAACATATAAGCACTGTGCAGGGGTGTCTAGCCATTCACAGTAATTGCATGAATATATGCCTTGAGCCACCAACTCATGGACCATGTCTAAGTGCCCACTGGAGGCTTCCCGATGAAGAGAGGTATACTCATCATCATCCCTAGTATTCACATGAGTGGCCTTTTAGGAAAGCAGTGTCTGCACTGTAGTAAGCCAATTATTTTCAGCAGCCCAAACAAAAATTTGCTTTAATACTTCTCCATTTTTTTGCAAATGATATCATTCCTCACTTTTTCATCTTGTTCCTTGTCTTCATCAGAATTGCCTAACCAGAGACAGTGAGTACCAGTGGGAATGGGGTGCACATGTATTCCCGAATAGTTCACATTGGTTGAACTGGTCAGAAAAATCCAGTGAATTTTCTACATCTGTTATTTCACCATGATTTTCTTTCTCTTTTTCCAATTTTACTATTGGAAATTATTCTAACTGGAGAGTAGGGAATTCATAGAGAGCAAAGGAAAGGTTTTCCTCCATATTCAAAGGTACAGACTGAAAATGGGACCAGTGGTGTCTTCATGTGCAGCTTATTATAGGAATGAGAAAATATGAAATAATGCCTTCTATGTAAATGATTTGGGAAATGGCAGAGCAGAAATGGCAACCAAAAATATAAAAGCAAAATAAATTAGGATAATTATGGAGCAGTCACATTATCTATGAGAACCATGAAAGGGAGAGAGGAAGAGAGAGACAGATGTACAATGACCTAGCTAGCCAAAAATCCATGCCTCTGATCAATTTATAGAGCAAACAATTTTATTTTTTAAAAGAGGTGGAAATGGAATTTATGAATTTACTTGAAATTAGTAAATACATTTTTATTAGCCTACATAAAGAGACATAGCTTTGACCAAATTATAGACAAAAATCTAAATCCTTGATAATTCTAGTAACAGATCTGACTGAAATCAGTTGAATCACACTTTTCCTGTAGAGTGAAGGAATAGGTCCAGGCTAGGAAAGCAGCTAGAGAAGGCAGACCGATTGTATCTGTGACAAAACTTTGTGGAAAATGGTATCAAGGATTAATTACTGGTGATCCACTTGCACTGGAAGTGTGAATCTGAACTATTGCTTGCTGATTCTGAACTATTTCTTTAATAATTATAAGTTCCAAGAAGAAAAGGTGAGATTTAATTGATAGCAAAGGATTAGTAATACACTTTGACTTCTCATTAAGCACCTTCAATCATCAAAATCACATGAAGACAATAGACAGGCCTACTTTTTTGGATGAAAACAAGTATCTTTAAAAACAAGGTAATTAAGTATTCCTACAAAGGACTTCTATTTTACTACTGCATTATATAGTTTTTCTAATGTTGGGTAACAAATAATGGATCTATTAGAAAGCTCTTAAAGCTCATATGTTCAATAGTGAGTTCTCTTATATTATACCATGGTATTTTTGTTTATGGTTTTAAGAAGAAATTTACTAGCTTAAATTTCTGACAAGACAATATCATCACTGTACAACTTGCTTCTATACTCTAAGTTTTAAATTACTATCTAATATGTGTATTAGATAGCTATAGAGGAAAAACTAGAAGCCACACTTGTGGCTCATGTGTTTATCCTAGCTAATCAGAAAGATGAAATCTGAGGATTGTGGTTTGAAACCAAACCAAGCAAAAAAAAAGTCCATTAAATTCTGATTTGAAAGTAACCAGCAAAAGCTAGAAATGGAGCTGTGGGTCAAGCAGTAAAATTCTAGGCTTGAGAAAACTACAACAAAAAAACAACAAATTCTGGGACAGAGCCAGGCCATGAGTTCAAGCCTAGTATTAGCACCAAACAAATGAATTCATTAATTAATTAAAATAAATTAAGTGGTCACATGTGGCGAGGCAAGTAAAATGTGACACCCATGGTGACTGGATTGTGTATTATTTTGTAATAAGGCAAATTAACATTTGTCCTAATCACTAAAATTTTATTTGTACTTTTTTGTACTAAACCCTGAATTTAGCATGCAAGTATATGTGTGTACATGTGCACACATGTGTGTATGTGTATATGTGTGCGTGTGCTGTTGCAATGTTGCTTGCCAGTGTGGACAAGGTGAGGCTCAAAAGAGCTAACTGTGTTGCAATGTTTTTATTTATCAGTGTTCTGTCATGTCATTTCTGTGGAGCCACCCTTCTGTACATTTTATTTGTCAAATAATAACATCATCATAATCAAAGCATATACAACATTAAGTTAGATAAAAGAGACCACTTTCAGCTCTTATTATATGTTAGGTAAGAAGATACAGATATAATTAGGTAGTAAGTTATTGCTGTAAGATGACTGTCAGTACAAAATATGTATTTGACCTCTTAAATTGGTTATACTTTTAAGATATACTCTTGGAGTGAGTTTGACTGACTTGACCAAACAGGTATTACTCTCTGGTTATTCCCGTGAAACACAAGGTGAATAAACTCTTTCTGGATTTCTGTTGAAAATAACTTTCTTTGTAACATTATATCTATTCTCACTAAGATAATCAACCCTGTATTTATTAGGTTTGAATATCCCATCATATTGACTGAAAACCAGTATTGTGGATATGCTTGCTAGATATACCTTTCAAAACAAACAAACAAAAAGCATGTGTCACCTCCAGATTATGGATGCATTTGAAGTTCTTTTGTACATGCAATGGGATCCTCACTAATGGCTCTTTTGTGAAAGTAACTATCACAACTTTAACAAATAAGGCTTTTCGAATATCTTTTCCAATATAAATAACAACCCCGAGAGCGTCTTGCAATTTCTGAAAAGCCTTTAAATATTTTTAGTATTATTTCAGTTCATTGACTATAGAGCTATAGACATTTCTGAAATAAATATTAAGATCTGAAGATGTAAGTGGGTATATAGGCTTTTTATGCAATAGAATATTATGAAATATTATGAAATAGAATAAAAGGATATAAGTGAATTTGGTAAGCTAATTATTAGAATAACTTTGTTTTCTAGTAACAGTTTTTTTTTTCTTTTTTGGGGGTCCGGTCATGGGGCCTTGAACTCTGGGCCTGGGCACTGTCCCTCAGCTCTTCAGCTCAAGGCTAGTGCTCTACAGCTTGAGCCACAGCACCACTTCCGGCTTTATCCTTTTTGCTTATGTGGTGCTGAGGAATAGAACCTAGGGCCTCATGCATGCAAGGCAAGCACTCTACCACTGAGCCACATTCCCAGCCCCAGTAACAGTTTTTTGAATGTAGATGATGCAGTTAAATTATTTCCTTTGTGGCTCTGTACTTCAGTTAGTTTTATAATCTTGATAATTATAAGAGTGAATTTGTAGAAAAATAAAGGTATTTGAAAATGATGGATTAATCTTGTGTTTTCTGTTCTACTCCCAAGAAAATGAGTTATTTTCAAGTGTTAATATTTTATCATTGAATCTTCAATATCACAAGAAATTTTGAAAAACATGCAGTAGTATTCATGTCTTTTTAAACCAATTGTATTCACAAGTTGGAGAGTCTTTAATTCATGCTTAGGTCTAGGTGTCCATGATTTTTAACCTCTCGTTCCTAACATTAATGATAGGTAAGACTGCATTTTGGGGTATATGAAAGGTAAATATTTATCTGGGGTCAAAGGTGATTTTTATATCAGTCTTGCTTTAATAACATTTTAAAGTAATACATTTCTCTCAAAATGTTGGGTATAAAAAGCAATCAAGATACCTCTAATGGTAAACAACTTATGTGAGCTACAATGTGGAAATGATTGGTCTATAAGACCTGCAATCTGTTTCCATCAGGAATTGGGGAGATTATTCTTTCAGTATGACTGTGATGCAGTGTTGTCATGGGATAGAATATAATTTCTACAATTTTGAGCTAGAAATCAAGAATGTTATAGTTTAGCAGTTCCTTTAACCAGGGAGGTATAAATTGATTATGAACTTGGAGTTTTCATATTGCAGTTACCTATTTCCTTTTTTTTTTTAGTTGGTCTTGGCACTTGAACTCTGGGCTTGGGTACTGTCCCTGCACTCTTCCGCTCAAGTCAAGCACTGTACCGCTTGAGCTACAGTGCCACTTCTGGTTTATTAGCGGTTTATTATAGATAAGAATCTCTCGGACTTTCCTGACTGGGCTGGCTTTGAACAGCGTTCCTCAGATCTCAGCCTCCTGAGTAGCTAAGATTACAGGTATAGCCACCGACATCCCGCTTAGTTTCCTATTTTCTAACAAAGATAAAGTGAAATATTATTAGAGTGTGGACAATAATTCTGGGAAATTTTCCTAGAATTAGTGAACTAAGTGCTGGTATTTTAGTCACAAAATAGAATGAAGTTATTTGATACGGTGGGAATGGGCCGCAGGCTAAGATTTACCATTTGTGAAATGTTGTACTAGTAATTCCAACTCTGAAGACCTCAATATCATCATCTGAGAATTAGAAATAGAAGTAGTTCTACTTTATGGGATTATTGTGAGGATTAAATTAGATACCATAGGTAACGTACTTGGAAAAACAATCAGCATTTGATCCTTTCTACCTGTTATTTAATCATGTGATGAATTCTAACATTTTTACTGTGATTTTTATATTGTTTCTCTTTAGGATATGCAATGTGATGTATTGACATTCATTTTGTTGGTCACTTTTCTGTCATTTTGAGGAAAATAACTACAAAGAAAATTTCTGAGAAGGAAACTATTATTTTGATTCATGATCTAAGAGAACACAGTTTAAGGTTCAGATGTCTCCATTGTTTTTTTTTGGGGGGGTCCAGTCGTGGAGCCTGAACACTGGGCATGGGTGATGTCCTTCAGCTGTTCAGCTCAAGGCTAGCTCTCTACCACTTGAAACACAGCGCCATTTATGGCTTTTTATTTTTGCTTATGTGGTGCTGAGGAATCGAACCCAGGGCCTCAGGCCTGCAAGGCAAGTTCTCTACCACTGAGCCACTTTCCCAGCCCCGTCTCCATTGTTTTTAATTATATTTTTATTAAATAGTTGTATGAAGGAATTTCCATTCAACAAATCAGTTTATAAGTACAATGGATCTTTACATAACTTTCCAATACCCTTCCAAACCTCACCCCACTTTCATTTCTTCTAGTTTCTGCATTGAATATTATACCTTCCCTCTCTTCATCCAAAACTCTCTTTATTCCTTCCCTTTGACTTCCGCTCATATCTTCCAAATGATAGTTTCTTGGTATTCATTTTGTTGGAATAAAAGTTCAAATTTATAAGAAATTACACCTTTTAAATACTCATCTGCAAAGAGCATGCTTTGGTTAATACTGTTGTGTAAACTTGCATAAAATCCTATGTTCCAAATACGCGACCGAACATGGGTCCTCTGTGTGTCTGGCTCTGACTTAGTTCACTTAACATATTTTTAGATCTATCTATTTCTTTGCAAATTATGTAACAATCTTCATAATGGATGGGTGCAATCCAACTGTGTATATGTGCCCCACTTTCTCCAAAAATCCTTCTACCGTAAGACATCTGGGCTGTTTTCATAACATGGCTACGGTAAATAGTGCAGCAGTGAACATGGTTGTGGAAGTGATTTTGCTATATCTTTTGGAAGAATTCGTCACTATCTTTCTGGGAGCAATCCTCCAGACAATTTTTCAAGAATAAGCACATCCCTCCTTTCATCTCCATCACAACGTTTTGCAAGGCCTCAAAAACACACTACCCCCTACAGGTCTCAATAAGCTAAAACCACACTGGGCCCATATTCTTTCAATACATTTTTTTCATGATTATACACATAATTTACTGAGAACCTTCTATGTACTTTTCTAATGTGGGAATGAGAGACATGACAATAGAGTAGAGTTCCGGGAAGATGGCGGAGGAGAAGCTGGAATCTGAACAAGCTCTTGCATAGAAAGCAGTTTTAGAGTTCCAGTGAACAGTCCCAAGCCAGAGAATCACACCAAGTGTGCCATCACAGGACAGAGAGTTAGTCAAGAGAGGGGAAGCCAAGGAAACACATCAGCTGCCGCTGCGGCGGCAGGGTCACGGCGGCGACCACCGCCGCGGGGTCATACCTGAGACACAGAGAGTCCGGGACGAAGGAGCCAGACGCAGCGGACGAGCAGATTCTACTCAACACCAACAAGAACCAACAAGGAGCGGACATCTTCATCCTGCTGTTTGCAGACCAGAGACGACCCAGGATCCAAGACTCAGTGTGAGTACAAGCCCGACGTCCTCACTCCTTCTCAGGGAGCAGAGGAGGGAAGGCCACCCCTCCCCCCCCCAGCACCGGATATCTCCATCTTGGGTACCTACAAAGCTCGGAGGAGCTGCTACCTCCAACTCAGGCCTTGGAATAAAAGGAGTCATTTAGCAGGTCACAAGAACTTAACGGCGAAGTGACCTGCCAGACTCAGCTCCATCCAGGGAAAAGTCACCCAGCTCAGGCGCCAGCCATTGGAGTGGCTTGCCTCACTGGGTAACCAGAGCCAGAGGCTGCCCCTCCCTGTAGCAGCCACCACAATCAATTGAAAAATAGAAACCCTGAGAATGGCTCCAGGCTGGGCGCTGTGAGCTTTATCACAAAATAGCCCCAGGGAAAAGCTACTGTTTGTTGAAAGGCCTCAACTCTACCCAGAACCTAGCCTCATCACCACATCCCCCTCTTTTGTGATTCTCAAAGCAGATCACCATCCCAGAAAACTAACCTGGGAGGGGGATCTCAAAATCTTGGGTAAAGCAGAGCATTATTCTGCCTCTTCCAACAAACCGACTTAAGAAACCAATCAAGCCACAGGACCTCAAGCTGACCAGAGACTCCAACAAGAAACTGGTTATAGACAAAAGGGAGATACAGGATTCTTCCCACCCCTCCCCCCCAAAAAAAAATTCAAAAGACTTTTTTTTCTTTTTTTTTCTTTTTTTTTCTTTTTTTTTCTTTCTTTTTTCTTCTTCTTTTCTTTTTATGTTTGTTTTTTGTTATATATATATAGATGTATGTATGTATAAATTTTTTCCCTTCTAAAACTTTTACTAATCTTTAATTTTTGCCTCTTCTGAAAAAATAATTGTTTTCCAGTAACATTTTTTTCTCATCTTATAATTTTTATTTTAAGAATATGTGAATGAGCGTTTTCCTTTCTTTTCTTGTCTTCTTTCTCTTTTTCTTTCTTTCTTAATTATCTTTTTGTTTTTTTGTCTAACTCTACTGAACTTCTGATCTTTTCTTCTCCCTTTCCCATCCTTAAAGTTTTTCACATCTCCTCTATGTCCCTCCCCTTCTCTCAACATATTCACATTCCTCTCTAAATACATTAATTTTCACGTTTCTATTTTTTTCTGGTCTCTTTTCATTCCCCTTTCCGTCTCTTCTTTTTCTCTCTCTCTCTACTTGCATCCTACCCAACCCATTTCCTGCATTGTGATTAGGACATAGTTAACTCTCCCTGTGCCTCCCCACACCAATCTATTCCTATTTTTTTACCCACATCTCTCCCTAATCCTAATAATTTCTGGTTTTCCAAATTCTTTTCAGCGGTTCGAAGTACTTTAACATATAGTTGTTTGATGTTGAATAGATGTATCTGTTGAACTAGATTGTATATGTAGACTATTCACTGTACAAACGCAAACTTTGGTTGATGGTTGCCTTAAGATACTGTTCTAGCACAAAACTGTTGCTATCTTCATCTCAAATGGGCAGAGTGAGATGGAAAAACACAAGAAAAATGGCAAATTCGGGTATCTCAATTCCCAATCTTCATAATCAGGGATTAGAACAGATAAAGAATAATCCAGAGGAGAGTTCCCAAATAGCTCTACAAACACTACTAGCAAACATGATAAATGAGAAGTTTGACAATGTACAAAGGACTCTGTATGAGCGTGATAGGGAGAGAGAGGAGGCATCCCAGAAGTTTATACAGGAATATCATAAGCGTGAGGAAGCTACTCAAAAACTGATACAGGATTTGTGTGAACAACTTGAGAATACTCAAAGAGAAAGGGAGGAATGGCGTGAGCAGGCAGAGAACACTCAAAGAGAACTGCAGGAATCCCACGAACGGGAAGAAAGAGAACTGCAGGAATCCCACAGACAGGAGGAAGCTAATCAAAGAGTAATTCAGGAATTGAGAGACCAGGTAGAGAATACACAAAGATCACTAAAGGCATTCATGGAATCCATTAACAAAGAGCTGAAGGAAGTCAGGAAGACCACAAAGCGAATGCTGAATGGAACCCAACAGAAGGAATGGGAGTCCAAAGAAACCATAACCAATCAACTAAGTGATTTGAGAAAAAACACTGAACACCAAATTAAGGAAGTAAAGAAATTCATACAAGACCTAAAACAGAGCTTCAACAAAGAACTTGAAGCTATCAAAGCTGACCAATTAGTAGGAAAAGAGATAAAAAACAAAGTAGAGAGTCTTGACAGCAGGTTAGACCATGCAGAAGATCGAATCTCAGGGATTGAAGACAGCCTAGATATTATAGAGAAAGAATATACAACCATCCAAGACAAGTACAAGAAATATGATAGGTCTATCCAACACCTGGAAGACACCATCAGAAGGCCCAATCTAAGGATAATGGGTGTAGAGGAGCACCTAGAAACAGAAATTAATGGTCTAGGAAATTTGTTTAACAGGATCCTAGCAGAGAACTTCCCAAACATACAAAAAGATAGGCCTATTCAGATTCAAGAAGCTTTTAGAACCCCAAATAGACCAGACCAGAATAGGACATCCCACCATCACATTATAATCCACACAGGATCAACCCAGACCAAGGAAAAGATGCTTAAATCTGTCAAGGAGAAAAGGTTAATCACCTATAAAGGGAAACCAATTAGAATTACCTCAGATTTCTCAGCAGAGACAATCAAAGCAAGAAGAGCCTGGAATGACGTATGCCATGCCCTAAAAACAAACAACTATCAACCAAGAATACTGTACCCAGCTAAACTCTCCTTCATAACTGAAGGCCAAATAAAAACCTTCCATAGCAAAGAAAAATTGAAACAATACATCTCCACCAAACCAGCCCTGCAAAAGATTCTTAAAGATGTCCTACACATAGAAAACCAACAAGAACGCAACAAAGGCCAAGAAACTGCACCCAAACTGAGAAACCAAGAACCTTAGGAAGAACCCAGTTTTCGCAGCCCCCAAGAAGGTGGATAACATGGCAGGAACTCCCAAATACCTCTCAGTCTTATCTCTTAATGTTAACGGACTGAACTCTCCAATTAAGCGACATAGACTGTCTAGTTGGATTAAAAAACAAGACCCTTCTATCTGCTGCCTGCAGGAGTCACATCTTGCCCGTAAAAACAAACACATTTTCAATGTTAAAGGCTGGAACAAAATCTACCAAGCAAACAGCCCTCATAAACAGGTGGGAGTTGCAATCCTAATATCAGATAAAATAGATTTCAAATTAAAATTCGTGAGAAGAGATAAAGAAGGTCGCTACATACTAATTAAAGGATCTCTCCTTCAGAAGGATATAACAATTCTAAATATCTATTCGCCAAACTATGGAGCACCCAAATTTATCAAAGAAACACTACTTTCCCTCAAATCCCATATAGATGCAAAGACATTAATTGTTGGGGATTTTAACACACCACTATCCCCACTAGATAGATCAACTCGGCAAAAACTCAAAAGAGAAACCGCAGATCTAAAGAGCTGCATAGATCAACTAGACTTAACAGACATTTACCGAACATTTCACCCAGCAGCATCAGAATACACATTCTTCTCAGCAGCACATGGAACGTTTTCTAAAATAGATCACATTTTAGGCCACAAAGCAAACTTGTCTAAATTCAGAAACATTGAAGTTATACCTTGCATTCTCTCTGACCACAAGGGAATAAAATTAGAACTCAACACCAAAAGTCACCAAAGAAAGTCCGGTATCACATGGAGGCTGGACAACACACTGCTGAATCATGAGTGCGTCATGGAAGAGATTAGAAAGGAAATTCAAATGTTCATGCTATTCAACAAAAATGAACACACAAATTACCAGCTCCTCTGGGACAAAGCAAAGGCAGTACTCAGAGGCAAGTTTAGAGCTCTGAGCTCCTACATCAACATATTGGAGAGATCTGAAACTAACAATTTAATGACACATCTAAACCTCCTTGAAAAAGAGCAGCAAGATAAACCCCAATCCAGTAGACGGAAAGAAATAATCAAAAATAAATCAGAATTAAATGAATTAGAATCCAAAAAAACGATAGAAAGAATCAACAAAACAAAGAGTTGGTTCTTCGAAAAACTTAAAAACATTGACAGACCCTTAGCAAACCTTATCAGAAAAAGGAGAGAACACACCCAAATTAATAAACTCAGAGATGAGAATGGAAACATCACCACGGAAACAACCAAGATTCAGAACATTATAAGGGAATACTTCTCAAAACTTTATGCTAATAAGTTTGAGAACTTGACAGAAATGGACCTTTTCCTAGCAAATATTGACATGTCAAAACTAAACCAAGATGAGTTAAACCAGCTTAACAGGCCCATATCAAGCATTGAAATAGAAACAGCAATAAGAGACCTCCCAGCTAAGAAAAGTCCAGGACCAGATGGTTTTACAGCGGAATTTTACAAGGCCTTCAAAGCAGAGCTCACACCAATACTCCTCCAACTCTTCAATGAAATTAAAAGAGAAAGCTCACTACCGAACATATTCTATGAAGCCATCATAACCCTCAACCCAAAACCAGGCAGGGACTCATCAAAGAAAGAGAACTATAGACCCATTTCTTTGATGAACATTGATGCAAAACTTCTCAACAAAATTTTGGCCAATCGACTTCAACAATTCATCCAAAAAATCATACACCATGATCAAACAGGATTCATTTCAGGGATGCAAAGCTGGTTCAATATATGCAAATCAATTAATATTATTCATCACATCAACAGGAGCAAGAATAAGAACCACATGGTTATCTCAATAGATGCAGAAAAAGCATTTGACAAGATCCAACACCCCTTTATGATGAAGGTTTTGGAAAAAGTAGGAATCCATGGACCATTCCTCAATACAATAAAGGTTGTATATGACAAACCTACAGCCAGCATTATACTCAATGGTGAAAAACTAAAGCCATTTCCTCTTAACTCAGGAACAAGACAAGGATGCCCACTCTCTCCACTTCTCTTCAATCTAGTATTAGAATGTCTAGCTACAGCAATAAGACAAGATGCAGACATAAAGGGGATCCATAGAGGGAAAGAAGAAATAAAACTCTCCCTCTTTGCAGATGACATGATCTTGTATTTAAAGAATCCCATAGACTCCACTCCCAAATTACTCAAGCTGATTCAAAACTTTGGCAAAGTAGCAGGTTATAAAATTAACCCCCAAAAATCAATGGCTTTTCTATATGCCAACAATGAGAAAAGTGTGGCTGAAATTAGGAAAGCAACTCCATTTGTAATAGCCCCACAAAAAATAAAATACCTAGGAATTAACTTAACCAAAGAAGTGAAGGACCTCTATGATGAAAACTTTAAAATCTTGAAAAAGGAAATCAACACAGAACTTAAAAAATGGCAAAACCTCCCATGCTCCTGGATTGGCAAGATTAACATCGTGAAAATGGCAATACTTCCCAAGGCTATGTACAAATTCAACGCGATACCTATCAAAATTCCACCGTCATTCTTCAAGGAAATAGAGGAGGCAATCCAAAAATTCATATGGAACAATAAAAGACCCCGAATAGCAAAAACGCTCCTCAACGGAAAGAACACTGCTGGAGGAATATCAATACCAAATTTCAAACTCTACTATAAAGCCATAGTAATCAAAACAGCTTGGTATTGGCATAAGAACAGACCTCAGGACCAATGGAATAGAATTGAAAACACAGAAATGAACCTACAGACCTATAGCCATCTAATCTTCGATAAGGAAGCTAAAACAATAGAATGGAAGAAAGACAGCCTCTTCAGTAAATGGTGCTGGCAAAATTGGTTAACTATATGTAGAAAACTAAAGCTAGATCTTTATATATCACCCTGCACCAGAATCAACGCCAAATGGATCAAAGACCTTGAACTCAAAGCAGACACTCTGAAAACATTACAGGATGGAATAGGAGAAACCCTAGGTCTCCTTGGCTCAGGCCGAAATTTTCTGAATAGAGACCCGGAAGCACAACAATTCAAAGAAAGGTTGGACAAATGGGATTGCATACGGTTGCAGAGCTTCTGCAGGGCAAAAGACATAGCTAGCAAGATCAATAGAAAGCCCAACGATTGGGAGGAGATCTTTACTAGCCATCCAACGGACAAGGGTCTCATATTTAAAATATACTTGGAACTCAAAAAATTAAACCCCCCAAAAACAAATCCTCAAAGAAACAACTGACCAATAAATAAGTGGGCGAAAGACTTAAAGAGAAGCTTCTCTGAAGAAGAAAGAAGGATGGCCAATAGACACATGAAGAAATGTTCAAAATCCCTAGCCATAAAAGAAATGCAAATCAAAACAACACTGAGATATCACCTCACTCCAGTTAGAACAGCAAAAATCAAGAACTCTAACAAGAACAGATGCTGGAGGGGATGTGGACAGAAAGGAACCTTACTTCATTGTTGGTGGGAATGTAAACTTGTTCAACCACTTTGGAAAGCAGTATGGAGGTTCCTCAAAAGACTTCACATAGATCTCCCCTATGATCCAGCAATCCCACTTTTGGGCATTTACCCAAATGTTTACAAACAAGACCACACTAAAGCTACCAGCACAACTATGTTTATTGCAGCATTATTTACCATAGCTAAGATCTGGAACCAACCCAGATGCCCCTCAGTAGATGAATGGATTAAGAAAATGTGGTATATATACACAATGGAATTCTATGCCTCCATCAGAAAGAATGACATTTCCCCATTTGTTAGGAAATGGAAAGGCTTGGAATAAATTATATTAAGTGAAGTAAGCCAGGCCCAAAGAAGCACAGGTCCCATGGTTTCCCTTATTTGCAATATCTAGTATAGGTATGAGTCAAGCAGAAAAGGTCAGATAATGTGATGTTAGGAAAATGAACCCTTAAATATGTATTTTAATGTTTTCGTTTCTTTCATGCATATGTTTCTAACGCATTTATAAGATTATTTCTTTGTTGCTTTGTATGTCCCTCCCCCACAGTGTAACCCCCGCTTTCACTATATTTGATGTCAGTATAACATGTGGAGGAGATGGGGGCAAACAAGTCGTTTAAGGATTCAGGTGTATCTGTTGCAACAATGAGAAGTACAAAATGTCATGTCAAAACCAGCTTTACAATGTTGGTGTGGGGGGTGAGGGGGGTATAATTGGGTGGGGGGAGGGGGGAGGCTGGGAAGGGATGTGCAGGGTAAACAAAGGAGGAGGCTGCAATGCTTGGTAAGAAATGTATGCATTATCCTGCCCATGTAATTGTAGCCCCTCTGTACAGTATGTTCTCAAATAAAATAAAATAATATTTAAAAAAAAAAAGACTTCACATAGATCTCCCCTATGATCCAGCAATCCCACTTTTGGGCATTTACCCAAATGTTTACAAACAAGACCACACTAAAGCTACCAGCACAACTATGTTTATTGCAGTATTATTTACCATAGCTAAGATATGGAACCAACCCAGATGCCTCTCAGTAGATGAATGAATCAAGAAAATGTGGTATATATACACAATGGAATTCTATGCCTCCATCAGAAAGAATGACATTTCCCCATTTGTTAGGAAATGGAAAGGTTTGGAAAAAATTATATTAAGTGAAGTAAGCCAGGCCCAAAGAAGCATAGGTCCCATGGTTTCCCTTATTTGCAATATCTAGTATAGGTCTGAGTCAAGCGGAAAAGGTCAGATAATGTGATGTTAGGAAAATGAACCCTTAAATATGTATTTTAATGTTTTCGTTTCTTTCATGCATGTGTTTCTAACGCATTTATAAGATTATTTCTTTGTTGCTTTGTATGTCCCTCCCCCACAGTGTAACCCCCGCTTTCACTATATTTGATGTCAGTATAACTTGTGGAGGAGATGGGGACAAACAAGTCGTTTAAGGATTCAGGTGGACCTGTTGCAACATTGAGAAGTACAAAATGTCATGTCAAAACCAGCTTTACAATGTCGGTGTGGGGGGGAGGGGGGTATAATTGGTTGGGGGGAGGTGGGAGGCTGGGAAGGGAGGTGAAGTGTAAACAAAGGAGGATGCTGCAATGCTTGGTACGAAATGTATGCATTATCCTGCCCATGTAATTGTAGCCCCTCTGTACAGTATGTTCTCAAATAAAATTAAATTAAATTAAAAAAAAAAGAAACTTGTGACAATTCCCTTTGTTTGGCTCCTTAATAACTTTTGTTTCCATTTTATTTTACAACAAAGGTTGATATTTCATAAATCTACTGTAGATACAAAGATATGATAAGATATTTCTGTCTGTATGCATTGATATATACATACACACATCTATTACACATGTTGTAATGATAATTTATAACTTCTGTAACTACATGATTTGCTAAACTATTTAAAAAATAGACAGCTTATGCCTGGAATCCTGGTTACTCAGGAAGATTTCCTGCAGGTTTTTAAGTACTGAATTAATTTGTGTTTTCTTGGGTTGTTTTGTTTCATTTGAATGTATGTGTTGAGTTGTTCCAAACTTTCCTTTCGTTTCTTTCACTCACGTTCTTACCTAAGTGCTGAGAAACCAATTCTTCTTTCTCAAAATAGTCAAGGTGAACATTATTTATTCCAAAGCAATTTCAGTAATATTTAAATACCTTCATACATATGAATGTTATACGAATGCTAAGTGCTGAGAATGGTCTTTTTATTTTCACAGCACTCTTTGGCATACACAGACAGATCATGAAATATATGAAGATAATAAAACTATACATGCTTGCCAGGAGGAGAAAATCCTATTAATTGTTTGACAAAGACTTCCCTTCTCGTGAACGAAATACGCTGTTTGATGCAGAATTTCACAAAATCATATAGCTAGGAAGAACCTAAACAATCATCTAATACTCCAGAGTTGAGGGAGATGAATTGCCCTCCTGAATAATTTACTTTTGGGTCATATAAAAGCAGGCTTGCAAAAAGAGAATAGACTTTAGAGAAACATGATCAGTTGTATGTAAATAGCTGCTTAGCTGATTTTGTTAATTTGTGAACCAATACATGGCAATAGGGTACAACAAGGTAAAAAAAATTAAAGAAGGTAGCATTGAAATACTCATTGGTGTGTTTGTGTGTTCACGCACACGTGTGTATGCACACGCACATTTACAGGAGTTCATGCATGTATTCATCATTCCTGAAGCTTGTTAGTGCCTGGGCACTATCCCTAAGCTTCTGTGCACAAGGATAGTGGTCTACCACTCGAGCCACTGCTGCACTTCTGATTTTTTGGAAATAATCACATGTATTTTCATGATTTGACTGGCTTTGAACAGTGGTCTTCAGATCTCAGCCTCCTGAGTAGCTAGCTAAGCTGATTCAGCCTCTGAGTAGCTAGTTAAAGTTCTGACTGTCCTTTATGCTTCACTGCTCTTTTATTCTTTTCCTGAGGTAATCACAAGCCTAACTCATATATATGTCAAGTTTTTTAAAAATACTGCTACTGCTTGGCACCAGGGGCTCCCATCTTTACTCTTAACTACTTAGGAGGCGAGGCTTGAGTACAGAACCCAAGCCAAAAGTTTAGTGGACTTCCTTCTCACTCTATAGCTAGGTGAACTGGATCATTTCCACGATCCTGCACTATCTAGAGGCAAATATTGGAAGGACTGCAGAATCCAGGCCAGCCAAGGTAGGCAGCTAGACAAGTTGGTGTGCAACTCTGATGCTATTGATTATTGGAAGGCTAAAAGGACAGATCAGGTGCATGTTCTTGTGGAAAGGGAACCCCTATCCTATAATTAACCACTGATATGACGCCAGCCTAGCAAGAACAATACTCCAAGTTGAAATCCCCACAGTTACCCACAACCAAAATAGGTAAATACATTAACATCCCACAACTTAGTACAATCTGTTCTTTGTTTTAATATCATCTTTATCTGATTATCATATGATGTGACAGAATAGTTTCTTCATTATCTTAATATATATTTTTAAAGACCTAGAAAGTTCTTTCTCACTTATTAAGTGCAAACGAATGGCAATTCGTCTCATTTGTTACATATTTGACTACCACTATAAATTCATCTTATGATTTTTATTAATAGTAATATATTCTGATTTATTACTTTACTTGTAACATTTATAAACTTTTTGCTTCTCTGCTGAAGTTTAAGTATTTAAATAGTATCATCAAAGTATATTCCTTGGGTTCCTAAGACAGTTTTTTACAAAGTTTTTAACCAATGGCTTCTAAGAATTCTTAATTGGTATATTATTTAGCTTATTTTTAATTTCAATTTAATTTTATTGTAAAGGTAATGTACAAAGTGGTTACAGTAACATACATAAGGTAATGAGTACATTTTTTAATGGAAGGAACGTTATCCCCTCCATCGATTTTCTTGTACACTCAAAAAAAGAAATACTGATACTTTAGCTGGTGCTATTGATCAATGGGTACTTTTGCTTTCTTTGTTCATGCATTTTTTATTATAAAATTGATATTCAGAGGGTTTACAGTTTCTTCAGTCAACTAAAGAATGCAATTCATTTCATTTTCTAAATTTCAAATTTTGAACTTAATTATTTTCTTTTGTTTCTTTAGAGTAATTCTCTTTTCAGAGTCGAAGGATTAATTTAATTTTGCATGAGTTTTACAATGTAAATTATTTAGACACATACTTTGCTTTTAAAATATTTAACATGAATATTTAAAAATTATTTTCTTAATTTTTATATGGTTGGTGAATTTAAATAATTTTAATTTCTTATAGTTCTAAACATATTTGTCCTTACTATGTTTCCAAGAAGCACATACTTTATTAAGAAGGCTTCATTACCTGGTCACTTTCTGGAAATATTTGTACTTGACTTAAAAAAATGTTTGAGCAGGGAATGGTGATTTGTGGCTTCCATTTTCTAGCTATGGTGGGAAATATAAGCAGGGTTTGTGATTCGGGAGGGGCTTTGAAATGATGAGACCTTTATTATAAAAGTATCCAGAGTGAAATGATTAGAAATATAGCCATCTCTAACGAGATATAGAGCATCTGGTTATCATATTCTAAATCTTGAGTTAAAATACCAGTAACATCAATCTTTTGTCAAAATAAAAGTATACATGTTTCAAAATGTTTATTATTTAAAACTTGTTTGCAAAGGTTCTCGTGTCTTCTATTTCTTAATTTTCAATTTAGTTGATCTATAAGAATCTAAGTATATTGTGAGTATTTTATTTCTAGTAAACTTTTAAATAGTATGAGCAATAATATGATTTCATATTAACATATTTTTACTATTTGTGATAATTACCTCTGTTTAATATGATAATATCAATATTCCAAATGTGTGTGTGTTGTGTGTGTGTGTGTGTGTGTGTGTTAATGTGGGTTTTTGTGTGTGTGTGCTTTGGGTGTACTTTGTAATGTTTGGGCGATCACACCATTGCTTCACACATGCTATGGCAATGTTTTACCATTGGGCTATAGTGTTTTAAATTATGACTTTTAAATTTTCATTTCCTATTACTTCAAAATTATATATGATAAAATATGATCCATCTTCTATCCACGTTAGCAATTTTTATTGTTATTTTATTGTTATTTACAATATTTCTACTGGCTTTCCACTTCCAAACTCCTGTGTTTGTTATTGATAAAGGTTTATTTTGCTTCTTTTCTCTCTTCATTCTTTTTCCCTTTAGAGTTTACCTATCCTTTCTTTTATTTCTTTGGAAATTATCATCTTCCTATTACAATTTCTTTACATTGTAACAGGTTTACACAATGCTTTATTTTCTATTTTCCCATGTTCTCTGATTCTCAGTCAAAACTATTAGGTGGATTAAAACGAAACTTGATTCAGGACACCTTATATTTCTCTTTCTCTTCTCTGACGTGTTTCTGTTTGTTGAAACACAGTACCAATGACATACAGCTCCTATGTGGTCCATCATTCTATCCCCTCTCACTCTCTTCTGCTGTGCATCATTATCTAAATCTTAACTCATTCCTAAATTAATTTTAGAAAACAAATATAGTCTTAGAGCAAACTAGCCTTGGAATAGATTTCTTAATTGTTTTGAAAGTACAAAAGAATTGATAATCCTTTGCATTGGAAATAATTTTAAAATGTTTATCACTTATTATAATTCATATACCAAGCAAGAATAATTTTATATAATCATTACAAATATCATTTTATTACTACTGTAAACTAGAATTAAAGTCCAATCCCAATCTATTACCTAACTATCATTATTCTTAATTCCTAATCATCACCTAAATATCTTAAACAATCTAAATAGTCTTGTCTTTAACATAGACGTAAATATTCTATACTTTTACTTAACATTTTCCAGGGGCATGTATTCATGTTTCTAAGAAATGTTCACAGCAGTTAAAATTTGCTTTTGTGAAATTAATGTGATACATTTTGTTGTTGTTGTTGTTTGCAAGACTTTGGCATTGTCCCCAATGTTTTTATGCTCAAGGACAGCACTCCACAACTGGAAGCACAGAGCTAATTCCTGTTTTTAGTGATTAATTGGGGATAAGACTCTAACAAGTACTTTTCTGTCTGGGCTAGTTTTGAACACAATTCTATGATCTCAGCACCCAGAATAGCTCGAATTATAAGCGTGTCACTGGCACTTGGTTTGATGTATTTTTTAAATTTTAATTATGTTTTAAGATGTATCTTTCACTATAATGTACATCATTCTACACAGAAATTTAAATATATGTACATATTTCTGATGACAAATAATCTCTAAAAATCTATATCTTTCTGCACATAATGTATATATAGATATATATGTATATGTATTTCTGAAGACAGACTCCCTCTAAAATTTTTATGCTACTATTTTGACCTTTTGCATTTCAAAGATATACAGCCTTTATCTAAAAGTTCCTGAGAATAAAATAACTAATACTTGATTTGAAAGTAGAGTTTATTACTTTAAAGGAAATTTTAGATATACACATGATATTGTAGTAACATTTAGAGTATATCACTTGAAAAAAGTTCTGTTCAAACTCTTAAATATTTGTGTGTAGTGACGGAGAGAGAGGAAGTTAATTCATACTGGTTAGGAATTTGTAATGCTTCAAAAATCTATTCTATAATTTGTGAAAAGCACATAGTCAAGCTATCTGATATAGTTTAGTTTTTTTTAGTTTCTTTATTTGTTCAAAATTTTAATATGGATGCATGCACAGTGGTAACATTAAAATTATTAATCAAAAGACAAATAATAGCAACGTCATAGACACATACCAGGCTTTCAATAATTAGCACTTATGATGCTAATAATAATTTTGGTGAGGATGATGACCACAGTGTAGCCTGATGATGACTTATTTTTATTTCTGCATGAAAAAAATTGTGATTTTAAACCAACAAACTGAATTTGACTCTTTTCTTATTTGTAAGGTAAGGTGGAAAATGTAAGGACTCTTCACTTTTCTTTTTTCTTGCTCTAGAATTCAACAAATTCATTCTTCAATATTTCTGGTAGACTATATCCATTTACAGATGAGAAATGTAATGCCAACAGTCATTGTAGTGAGTAATTAATGATACTAGAATTTGTGTCTGAGATATTCACTCTGTGTGCTTACATGGAGCAGTAATTTGGTGATGGAGAAGAACAATATGAAAAGTCTATGGGGAAAAAGCATACTATGTAAGCAGTTGTTTTAGGACAAAGTGACCAATGATGAGTATTTGAAACAGGCCAGTTTCAGTTGTATAAAAAGGAGTACATAGAAATTATATTAGTGACAGAAACAGAAAATCTTGATCATTCATCTTATCTAACAGACGGAAGTAAGAAGGGTAAGAAGAAATCTAAAGTGCTCCCACGTCTCTGGCTGGCAACCATGTTAGTAATATTCTTGGTGATAAGGATTACAGGTGGAAATGATGGATTTAGAGGAAAAAACTCTCTGATAGTTCTAAAATTTATGTTAAACAGATGCATAGATAAGTCTTTTTAGACATCATTAAAATATCCATGACCAAAAACATATTTAGAGAGGTAAACGAGGGAACAAATTGTCAGGAAAATGCTGAAGGAAATATGCTATTTGGATTTGAAAACTAAAAGGACATAGACAAGTTCAATAAGAACAGTGTTTTGGTGAAAGTCATATTAATAAAATTTTGAGATATGGATGTGAAGCCATAAAATTCTGGATCCATGAATTCAACAGATCCTGTTGATTTAAAATATTGAGAACAAATTCTTTTATCCTGACCTTAGAAGAATTATACAGATATAACTGTCATGATCTTTACTTAGAGGAATTCTGTGAATATTTTTGAAGAGTTTGTTTAG
The DNA here is from genome assembly GCF_024711535.1 of Dipodomys merriami. NCBI lineage: Eukaryota > Metazoa > Chordata > Mammalia > Rodentia > Heteromyidae > Dipodomys > Dipodomys merriami. The sequence continues at coordinate 8,673,648 of NW_027206102.1, forward strand.
CCAGGTGATTATAGATTGATCTACAGCACAGATAAGACTAATTGGTCTACAGTTTCAATGAGTGACCCATGTATCCATTCAGTTTGGGATTTTATTGAAATATCTTTAGATATGTTTGGATATTTTATCAGCCTATTCATTATAAATGTAGGACAAGTAATACTGATGTTACTGATGTTACTGAACAGTCCTTGAATTGATTCTTCTTTAGAATAGAAAATGCCTGATTGACATATCATAACTGACATATATTCTATTTAAATGTAGTTCTTGTTAGGGATATCTCCATGCTGAAATAACCCTGTCAATCAACATGCCACAACTGCTTATATGTAGGAAGTACTCTTATAAACTTTAAATGTTTATTGAATGGGAGAGTTCAGACATTACCCTCACCACTAGGATTAAATGCCTAAAAAGATAAGACATTTTTAATGCCTTTCTTTCATTTTCTCATCCATATTTGCAATAGGGAAGGATTCTGATGTAACAATAATACAATGGTGACTTGTATTAACACAGCATCTAAGATCTAGTGTTAATTCTGATACTTACTAATAATCTCCAGGTTTTGTGGATATTTATATTTCTCCTGGGTAAACTAATGAGCTCCAAGAAAATGTCCCTAAGGAGCCTTTCAATTCTAATATCACTGTTTGTCTCAAAATGCTTTAAATTCTACGCCCTCTAATGTGAGCATAAGGTTATAATGTGGAACTATTCTCCTCAGAGAGTGAGTACTACCCTATTGCTTAGCATGTACAAAGTGCCTTCATACATAGACTGGGCATGTGCAAACAAGAAGTGGTAGTTGAACAATGTTCTTAGCAGTTTTTAAAGATGAAATGGAAATAGAGCAACCATGAACTCAAAAGGAATGTGCAAAAAAGACAAAGGCACAAAGTAGAATGTGCCAAGGAAATGCTGAAGTATAATTTCAAATAATCTGCTCATGTGTGAGGGTGTGTTCAAAGCACAACTTCAGAAAATGTAGTTGGATATCTTGGGAGAAAAAACTACTTTAAACTATTCTGGGATAATTGTACAATTAGAAGCTCCTTAGTCTACCTCTAATCAGCCACAACATCATCAACTTAGGTACTATTTTCCAAGTGCAAAGTGAGAAAAAGAGGGCTCATCACAGTTAGTGTTCAGGTTCAAATAATGGCAATCACATACCTTTTCTTATGTCTTCATTTATTTAGGAGCATTAGAGTAGGAAAAAGCCAAGTAAACATTTTGCATGTACCTAAATTAAGTGCGACGTATTATATTGGTCTCTTTTTTACTTGGAAGTTATAGATATGCCTTTTATACTATAATTTGGGACAATGATCTGCTGTCAGTTATTTTCTTCTCTTCCCCTTCTTTTGCCCTTCCACTTACATAATTATTATTTAAAGAGACATACCTGAGCTTGCATTTCTAAATTCTTCAAAATTATCTCAACTACTTCATACTTCTGGCAACCTCCTATGTCTTTCTCAAGGGAATATTTTATCACTACCATTTTTATCCTATATGATATTGGATATCTTCCTGCCTAATTCAGTGCAAGATATAGATAGACTAATTCAGATATCTCAACACCTGCCACCATAAAATCCTGACATAGAAATCATGATTTTAGAATGTCTGGGGAAGTGGCATCTGTCATTTTTGAATGACCCTAAGTGATACTTACATGCAATCATGTTTTAAACCAATATGCCACTCAGTTGATGAACGAATTGACAAAATGTGGTATACACACACACACACACACACACACACACACACACACACACACACACACACACACGCACACACTCACACACACACACACACGGTGGAATTCTATGCTTCTAAGTCATAAGGAAATGGAAAGACTTGGAAATACCCTACTAAGCAAAATAAGCAAGACACAAAGAGATTCCATGGTTTCTCTCATTTGTAATAAGTAGGAAATGTTTAGGATAGTCCTAGCAGATGAGCCAAATGTCTCAATAGTTATGTATATATGACCATATAAGATAATGCTGAGCAAAATAAACTCCTAGATATGGAAACAGGTTTTTCTTTGAGGTTGTTGTTTTTGATGTACAATGTAATTTCTTTTTCTTTGTGTTTACCCCTATGGTTTATCCCCTACTATATTTGATTTTGGGATCCTGTGTATTGTATATACATATATCTTAATTTGGCAAGAGAAGAGGAACAACAAAATGGCGAGACAAAGGGCAAAAGACCAACCAGTGCAATAGCAATACTCACAAGACTTGTTGGAAATTTACATTACAACTTGTAAGGGGTATTAGGGTGAAGGAAAAGTATGAGAAAAATGAGGGAGGAGGTAAAAAGTTCAACATGCTATATATTTACTACCTTACATTTACTGCAACCACTTCTATATATCACCTTGACAATAAAATTAAATTAAAAAATAAGCTACATAAAATATAATTTCACTATATTGGTATAGTAAATATTCGATGTGGATTACCTTTTTAAAAAATGAACGCTATTTGTCTACTAATATGTATTAATTACCCCTTTCTTTATCAGATGGTCATCAACTTGAATGTTATCAAAATATACAAATTTTTCAGAATATACTTGCCATTATTTTGGAAAAAACACATTATTTTAGTATTGTCATACTAAAACAGAAAACAGTTCAATTCTATGGAAACTCCTAACTTTTAAAACTGACTAATTGTTAAGAGGACAGAATATATGTATTTTTCAACATTCCTGTAACTACTAACTACTCATTTTCAAATTCTGAACATGCTGAACCAGAGACATTCAAAACAGTACCTGTTTGCATTTTATTCTGCAATTGATGCAGTTTCCAGTGTGGGGGGTACATATTTAAAAGTCAACAGAAAAAATAGCCACATTCTGGTAGAAGATAAAACTATGAAGTATCTATAATAAATTCCTCAAGTGTAAACATATGTTCATCAGAGTAAGCTATTATTTCTATGACCATCAATCCTAAGTTTTTATGCTGTAAATTCATCCTAGCCCAACAGTTTCCAACTTGTAAGGTGGACCTTAAAATTCCCTAAATTCACATCAGGACTAGCTTATCATTATTGTGAAAAAATACTAAACTTCTGCTAATGTGATGCTCTTCCTATTGGGGAAAGAACATTACACTAAACTTTGCTGAATCATTTTCCCCCCAGTGGTATTCTTGAGATCAAAACACTTGCAAATATTATTTATAGTTATATTTTTATCTATCACAGATATTCAGCAGATCTGAATACCTGAATATGAAGATCTGAAGCTTATGGTTCAAAGCCCACACAGGCAGGAAGGTTCCTTAGATTCTTATCTCCAATAAACTGCTAACGAAAAGCCAGACACAAGTGGCACTGTTGTTCAATTGAAGAGCAGTAGCCTTGAGCAAAAACAGGCTCAGGGACAGTACCCAAGCCCAGAATTTAAGCCCAAGGATAAAGCAAACAACAAAACCAAAATAAAAACAAACCCTAGCATTTTTCTCATCATATACAGAGGTATGTAATTAAGGAAATTTCTTCCTGTGTTATATATAGGTAGAAGAAAAAGGATGTCACACAATTACTCTATACATACCATGGTGCACCAAAGTCTCAAAAAATTCCTCTTTTTCTAAATTTATAAATTAATGTCATAAATTTGTTGGCAACTTTTTCTAGATTATTCACATTATCATGTTACACAGGAACTGTTGCAATTATCTATTAACTAAGTTCTAATTATACCTCACTTGACAGAATATTTTAGGCAAATAGAATGCCAGAATCATTTGTGAATTTGTGAATTAAATCTTCTATCCTATAGAATATGAAATACAATATGAAATAGAATATGAAATCACAAAAAAATTACAAACAAAAATATTTATTTTAAATCTAAATTCTAATTTAGACAGGTCTACAAAGTCCTACATTAGATGAACTTCGCTATTTCCCCAGGCTTAAGCTTTTGTAATCCTTCACCATTTCTTTGGAATCCAACAGAATGATGCTTACTTTTTCAATTTTTTGGTTGGGAATCTTGAGCTCTTTAGCATCTAGGAATGTTCTGTAATGATGACAGCATTTAAAACACAACTGAGGATTACATATAAGTTGCATTTCAATAGGAAACTTGACTTCTTAAAACATAATGACAAAATTAGCCAAAATTGTAACTGTATATTCCTTTCTTGTTTTTTTTATTCCTTTCTGGTTTTGTTTTATTGAGACAAAATTATATTACCTAGTCCAGGGAAGGTACCACTATGTAATTCCACTCTCTAATCTCCTGTCTTAGTCTGAGTGCTAGAATTCCAGGCTTGTATCTCATTGTCTTACCATACTTTGTTGGTTTATTTAATCTTGATATAGACTAGCATTTCTGAACTTCTCCGATAATATTTTTCAAAAGACTGATGGCTCAGAATGTTTATGTACTATTTTCTAACATTTGACACAGCATATGAACGTTTTCAGATGCACCTGAAGGGGTCTCTGATTCATTCCTCCATGGATCCAACCCCTTCAATAACGATTACTTGACTTTCTTACTATCTCTGGTCCCTAACTATGTAATATTCTCAAGCGTTTTGGGAGGAAATTTCACTTGAGGACTTTCTAAAATTAAAAAATTATCACTTGATTCTAGTCTTAGGATATATTTTTTTATTATTTTCTAACATTTCTGCACATTCTGAGAGTTGTTTCATATGTGTGTTTGCACATATAAGTGCCTTTGTGTGTATGTGCATGTTTGTAGGTATATATATATATATATATATATATATATATATATATATATATGATAACCTCAAGCTCTTATTCAGCAATCTTGCTCATAACTAGTATTCCATCACATGAGCCATTCTTCCAGTGCAGCTTTTGGCTGGTAATTATAAATAGTGTCTCAAAGACTGTTCTCCCAGGCTGGATGCAAGCTGAACTTCCCAGACTCCTTTAAATTCTTAGTTTCTATTTTTCCAGGAGTATCAACTTTTAAACTAGAAACATTTTTGTGAGTGCAAAAGCTGTAGCCCAGATTTTTAACTCGAGTTCATATAAAGATAGAGAAACATACACGTTACATATACTGAGTGTACACTGTTAGAAATGTGATGTTAAGAGGGATGCTGGTGGCTCATGCGTATAATGCTAGCTACTCACGAGGCTGAGATCTGAGGATTGCAGTTCAAATCCAGCATGCATAGGAAAGTTTCTGAGGCCCTTATCTCCAATTAACCAGCAGAAAACTGGTAGTAGCACTGTGTCTCAAGAGGTAGAACGCTAGCTTTGGACTGAAGAGTGGAGGCCCAGACTTCAAGCCCACAACCATCCAAAAAAAAAAAAAAAGAAAGAAAGAAAAAGAAAGAAAAATGGAAAAAGAAATGTGATCTTAGCCACCAGTTCATTGCTAATATAATTCCTGCTTTCTCAACATGGCCTTTTTTTCCCAATTAAGTCCATGCTCTTATATCTGACTTACTTGGAACCAGAATTATTCTTCCATTCTACTTTTTACAAATTTGCATGATTAGCTACCATGATTTAGAGTTAGTAGATGAAAGAGAGTGGCCTTATCCTTCATGTTTCATTGATAGTAATGCTTTCTCTATATCACTCCTATAGATCTAAATGCTGGTTTTGGCTTTATTGTTTCAAAGTTGTTTTTTGCAGAGTCTTCTATAGTGTATTGGACCATTATATTTAAACACAGAACTTCTCTTTCTCCTAGTATTCTCATTGTATCTCCTACTGTTAACTTACGTACACTAGGGAACTAATGAACAACACACACACTTACTAAAAAATGTTTCTGAGAATCTTCTTCCCACTTAAAATTGGTCTTAATTTACAGAGCATAGGAAATTTCAACTTAATGTACTCCAGGATAATTTCTTTCATGTTTTTTATTTTGAAAATGATGTACAGAGGGGTTAGAGTTACATAAGTAAGTTAACAAGTGCATTATCTAATGAGCATTGTTACATCCTCTTTGTTTTTCCCCGTCATCTTTTTTTCTCTCCACCATCCAAACTCCCTCTGCCTTTTTGGTGCCATAACTGACCAAAAAAGATTTCCAAATCTCAATTAGACTACCCTTCTCATTGTGATTAGAAGTGACAACTCAAAAGCATGGAATCTTTGAATTTCCAGGATTAATCTTCACCTGATATCTAAGCACATTCCTGGCACTAATTGCTGTGACCTGTTAACAAAGGTTTTTTTTAAAAAAACACAGTATCCTAATATAGGTTTTAAAAAAACATGAATTAAGGACTACCGTTAGGTAATAGTTGGAAGGAGCAATTATATATTCCAAGTATGGATTCTCTATTTGGCATTTACTAGCTAAGTGTCATTTTTGCCAGTCCTGGGGCTTGAACTCAGGGCCAAGGAAATGTTCCTGAGCTTTTCGGTGTTTTTTTCTTTTTTGCTCAAGGCTAGCACTCTACCACTTGAGGCACAGCACCACTTCCAGTGTTTCTTTTTCTGTTCATGTGGTACTGAGGAATTGAGCCTAGGGTTTCATGCACGCTAAGCAATCACTGTACCATGAAGCCAAATTCTCAGAACCCTAAATGACTTTCTTAAGATGGCATTACTTTTTCTTTCCAATACTTTGTATTATAATTTGGGCCAGGTGGTAGAAAAGGAAGCGGAAAACAATACTAAGTCCAGGAAGGTTTACATTCCTATCACATCACTAAGGAAGTACAGTGTTGACCTGCAGGACTCATAGGGCTGTTGCATGTGACATTATTATTGAAAACACTATTAACAGCTCAGACATCCAAAATATTCTGCTTCCACTTTCATGGTCAAGAGCCATATCTAAGCCTTTTTGTTGATTGGGTGTGTTTCCTAGGAAGGAAGAAGAAGGATGTGGAATATGATGGTTGAAAAATGTGTATATTTGTTCCCTGTCCAAATTTTTTGCAATTTAAAAAAATGCTACTGATGAACTCCCACCTACATCTAATTGGCTATGCTGTCTGCACTGGCCCTAAGCCGTGTTGGCTTAGGTTGAAGACACCTTATGTGTATATTCCCTGTGTAGGATATCTTTCTCTCACCATTACCTATAGATAGGTATTCTAGGCAGGGCTGGTGTGTGTGTGTGTGTGTGTGTGTGTGTGTGTGTGTGTGTGTGTACACCAGAGCCCAGACTCTGGTTCCACAGGCCTGTATAATCTGGCGTGTCTTTCTCCCACTTGGCAGGCACTCTTCTGCTCGAGACCTGCGGCTCTGAGTCCAGCTCCTTCCTGAGTCCCTGGTCTCTGCAAGGGGGTCTGAACGTGGATCTTCACATACTGACCCTGATTCTACACAAAGCCTCAGAGCCACCTTCTACCTTGGAACCTACAGAGACCAATGGAAAATGGAAGTCTGGGTGACTTCTTAGAAGGTATCTGACTCAACCTCCTTCCCCCCTCTTTCTCCCCCGATCTGTGTACTGGAAGTGTCCCTCTGGATGAGACCCCCATCCCTGGGTTGTATGGGGCCAGAGCTGCCGATTAGCTGAGCAGGTGGAGCCACATCTCCTTAATTTCGACCACATGCAGCCCCTCTTCACCCCAGCACTCTCTTGTCAAATCCTCCACACCCTTTCCAATTTTACATAATTTTCATGGTCTAATGTCTTTATTTTTGCTTCTTAAATCTTCCTGCTCTTAGAAACCCCTCCTACCCACCCTCCCAGCAGAAATAGCTTTTAGAAGCCCTGCCCACCACACGTGCCAAAGTTCCCACACACACAAACAGATCAGATCTGCACCAGAATGCCCCCAGAAGCCCAAGTTCCTGAGTAGGTCCTGCACCACTCCAAAGGGGGCCATCTTCCCTCCTCGTCCCTCCTACCTTGTTCTATCCCTGGCCACTCATGACCACCAAGATCTCTCAGGCTTCTTCACTTCCTGAGTGTGGGTCTCTCCATCTGTTGGGAATAGATTTTAGGAGAACCCCCCCCACACATACACAGAGTACCAGATGCCGCATCTGAACTGACCACCCACTCTCCCCCTCCCCCCTGCCAGCCCTTCACTGCTCCACCCACTGTTGAACCAGAGGGTGCTCCCTGTACACCGTGCATCCTCCATTGCTCCTTCCTGGACTTGATTCTGCACTGTGCTTTCCCTCTCCACCTTCCCCTTGCAGGAAGGACCTCTCCATGTCTGGATAAGGTTTGTAGGACATGCCCCTGCCCCCTGCCCCACCTAGGGAGCCAAAGGCGCAATACCACCCCTCCCCCCACTACAGGGAGACAACTCACTGGGAGAGATGGGCTCCCTGGTGGGACAGGAGTAGGCCCAAGCACCTGGCTCATGTTTCCCCCTCTTCCTTCCTGGACTGTTTCTGCTGTGGGCTCTGCAGGTGCACACGGCCTCCCCCAACCCCTTTCCTCTGGAGATGCCTTTTTTCACCCCACCTGGAGAGGTCACCAGCTGATTCCCCATCCACAGCTCCTTCTTGGATCCCTCTTGGCTGTCCAGCCCTATGCAACCAAGTCTGATCTGTGTGGGAAATCCAGAAGCTCCCCTGCATTCCTGTGGGAGGCTCTCTCCTCCACTGCTCCCGGATGTGTCTTGAGTTCCCTCCCCCATGCACACCCATTTCCCTGGGAAATGACCTCTCAATGCCACAGCCACACACAGAGCCAAGGCTCTCTGTTGGCACCTGGGCCATGTCAGCCACAGTGGGTCTGAATTAGAGAGGCCTCAGAAGCCAGAGGGGACCCACAGGTTGAGGGCAGCCTTTCCTATCTCCTACATTCCCTCATCCCAGGATATTAGTCTGGGAGGAGGTGCTGGTGCCCCGTGGCCCCACTGGTATGGTCGGATATGTTGTAGCAAAGCCCAAGGGAGGCCTAGCCCCCCTCCCCCCTGCAGGCATATGGCAGCAGCCCCGAATTCTCCCTTCCTACTTTCTCCCTTCCCTGAAGGCCAACTTCAAGATTTCCCAGATGGAGGCCCACCCCTTCTCCCCTACTGATCTCTGAGGGCTCCGCCTACTAAGTCCACCCACACTGCTGGGTTGGCCTGCTCCCCATTTGCTGCCCCTCCCTGGCAGCCCGGGTTGGTTCTCATTGAGGAAGCCCAGAAATCCTGCCTTCCTCTTCCCCGCTTGGCTGGCCCTTTCCCACTAACTGCTCCTGCCTTTCCTGCCCCGCCAGTCCCTCTCCTGCTTCTCCTAACCATAGGGGCCTAGGGGTCCAGCAGGCACAACACCGAGACCCCATCTCCATCTGCTCCATCCTTGCTCCTCCATTTCCCCCATCAGCCCTACCTCCTCCATTCCGGGCCTGCCCCTGTCCTAAGTTTCATGCCCCTTCCGCTTATCCCACCCCTCCTTGGCAGCCCGGCCCTCTCAGAATGGCAAAGGCTCCATGGGCCATTAAGAGTCAGTTCCCAGTCTTGGAGCTTGCTCCAACCTCAACACTTCCAGGCCAGGGCCATTCTCTGCTTTCCAGGAAATGACTTCTGGAGCTGTCCTGATCCCATGGGCTGATGCGGGGCAGAGGAAGAGTTGCTGGGGCCTCAGCCTGAGGGTCTTGCCTGGGGTACCGGGGCTGCAAAAGGCTTACTGGGAACAAGGCACTGGGATCCAAGCAGCAGCAGGAAAAATGGGGTGGGACCAGGCTCAGGAAACAGATGCCAGCAAGCCTGAAAGGGCAGGGCCTTGTTGCGAGTCTGTCCCTGTGATGCAGGTGGGAGCAGAAGAAAGTGGGTGGGCCCAGTCAGCCCCCTGCATCTGTTCTGCCCTGAATCCAGGGGATGGAGGGAGACCTAAAGGGCGAGTCCTGCTCAAGGTGCAGGTACTGATGGGCAAACCGACGGGATGGGGCCCTAATTCGGGTGCCGCCCAAGGTGCTCCTGCTAGAGAGCCCCATGGCAGAAACCGCCCCAAGCACCCCACTGGCAGGTGAGCTATGGGGCTGAGCCCTGGGGCTGGTCTTGCCAAAGAATGTGGATGCCAACTATATTTTAGATATGAGACCCTTGTCCGTTGTATGGCTAGTGAAGATTTTCTCCCAATCTGTGGGCTTTCTATTGATCTTGCTAGCTATGTACTTTGCCATGCAGAAGCTCTGCAACTTCATGCAATCCCATTTGTCCAACCTTTCTTTGATTTGTTGTGTTTCTGGGTCTCTATTAAGAAAATTTCGGCCTGAGCCAAGGAGGCCTAGGGTTTCTCCTATTCCATCCTGTAATGTTTTCAGAGTGTCTGCTTTGACTCAGAGATCTTTGATCCATTTGGAGTTGATTCTGGTGCAGGGTGATATATAAGGATCTAGTTTTAGTTTTCTACAAGTAGTTAACTAATTTTTCCAGCACCATATACTGAAGAGGCTGTCTTTCTTCCATTCTATTATTTTCGCTCCCTTATCGAAGATTAGTTGGCTATAGGTCTGTAGGTTCATTTCTGGGTTTTCAATTCTATTCCATTGGTCCTGAGGTCTGTTCTTATGCCAGTACCAAGCTGTTTTGATTACTATGGCTTTATAATAGAGTTTGAAATTTAGTATTGATATTCCACCAGCAGTGTTCTTTACACACATACACATACACACACACACACACACACACACACACACACACACACACACAAACAGAGGAAGGTAGTAATGATGAGCTGAGCTGGAACTGGGGGCAGTCCTGAGGCATAGACATAGTAAACTCTCAAGGTGGATCAAGTAGTTTCTCCCTAAGTCCTTCTTGGGCTGAGGGTTCTGGGTCATGGCAGTTAGTACCATGGAACCTGCCCCTTCATCCGTGTATGGAGCCACAGGATCCAGGGAAGGACAGTATGGATGCTCCTTTGTAGTCGGCCCATGATTGTAAACCTTCATATACCCCCACGCACTGGTGAGGAAAACAGGGTTCTGAGCCCTGGGACTCCAGAGATAGCGACTGCTACAAGCAGCAGCCAGCCGGCTTTAGATTCCTGAGCCTACAAGTCTATCATGAGCCCAACTCAACACCTGCTCAAGGTGTGCCTGATGATTAACACTGTTGTGATACTTGTATGAGTGGGTGTTACCTGCTGTGCCATTTTGCAGCCCTTGCCCCTCCTGGCCCAGAACTATGATCTGAGACATCGATTGCCTGGTCAGATGCACACTGCACCCATGACAGATGCCATTCTGATGACCCGACCAATGACCTCCATACCCCAGGGCTGGATTCTTCTCTGATACTGTGGCCTGCTCTATAGGAAAAGGCCTCAAAAGAGGCTGCACTCAAGACTTGTAGAAGACCAAAACATTGGGAGATCCTCAGGGGCCCACTGGAAAGTACTCTGCCTAGAGTCACAGAGTGAGGTCCAAGAAGGCCAGGTGTTGTTCATGGGGCTTGAACTCTGGGCCTGGATGCTGTCTCCTAGCTCTTCAGCTTGCCACTTGTGTCACAGGGCCAATTCCAGTATTCAGGAGGTTCCTTTTAGATCAGAGTCTCCTGGAATTCCTGCCTGGGGTTGGTTTTGAACCGTAATCCTCATATCTCAGCTTCCTGAGGAGCTAGGAGGAGAGGTGTGAGTCACTGGCACCTGGCTGATCTGACCTTTCAGTAGCTCCTGAAAGCTTTTCTTTATTTTTTTAGGTGCCAATGCTGGGGCTTGAACTCAGGGTCTGGCCTCTGGTCTCTTAACTTTTTCCCTCAAGGCTGGCACTCTACCACTTGAGCCACAGCTCCATTTCTGGCTTTTGTAGTTAATCTGCAAGAACAGTCTCACTAACTTTTCTCACCTGAGCTGGCTTGACTCATGATATCTGATCTCAGTCTTCTGAGTAGCTAGGATTTACAGGGGTTGAGCCACTTCTGGCATTGTGCTAGAAGCTTTTCTTAAGCAAGCATTCTTCCCTGTGTTTGCCTTGAATCCTCCATGCAAAGGAGGCCTGAGGGTCAGGAGGTGTGAAAAATAGGCTTCCAGCCACAGGAAATGGCTGGAGTCCATGGTGAAAAGCCAGGCTAATCTTCCCCCTGGGCCCCATTCTGGGAACCCACCATTTGCCCTACCTGTGTCTCAACAAACCTTGATCCAGCCTTGAATGTTCTGCCAGAATGTCTGAAGCCACAGAACCTTCATTCCACCTACACCACTTGCTCCATACGACACATAAGGACCTTTGCCCATGATGGACCTTCTGCCTGAGGCTCTCTGTCCAGTTCCATACCTTAGAACTCCTGTGGAATTTTGGCACTGGTTATATCACCTCCTGGAGCAAATCTTTCCTTCCCTTCTCCCTTTTTTTTATTATTGAGTTGCTATAGACAAAACTTTGTGCAGGGTGACTGGCAAATGCTCTGTCTTGGTGTGTTGTGTGTGCATGTGAATGTGTGCACCCGCGCGAGCATGCGCGCGTGTGCGTGTGCGTGTGCGTGTGCGTGTGTGTGTGTGTGTGTGTGTGTGTGTGTGTGTGTGTGTGCCAGTCCTAATGTTTGAATTTATGGTCTGGACGTTGTCCTAACCCTGAGCTTTTGTGCTCAAGGCTAGCACTCTACTCTTAGAATCACTGCTCTACTTCTCACTTTTTGGGTGTTTAATTGAAGAAAAATGTCTCATATAGACTTTTTGTTAGTAATTGGGATCCTCAGATCTCAGCCTCCTGAGTAACTAAGATTACAGGGGTGAGCCAGCAGCACCTGCCTTCTACTCTACCTCTTACCTATAACCTTGGCCTTCCTCTGTGTCCCAGAAGAATATGTCTCACCAGACTCACTTTTTTTTTCTTTTTGCCAGTCTTGGGGCTTGAATTCAGGGTCTGGGTATGTTCCTGAGCTTCTTTTGCTCAAGGCTAGCACTCTCTCACTTAAGCCACAGTGCCACTTTTGGCTTTTTCTGTTTCTGTGGTACTAAAGAATGAAACTCAGGGCTTCATTTGTGCTATGTAAGCACTCTATCACTAAGCCACATTTGCAGCCCACTTCTAATGGGAATTATGAGAGTGGGATTTATTGAATTACCCCTTTTGGTGTAGAAATAGCTGATTATTTCATGTCTATGCCAAGATTTGGGACTAGCTTTTGACTTGGCAATGAAGAATGATAGATGAGTGATAGCCACCAGGCCCCAGAGGTCTAGGCTCACATCCTACACAGGGATAGAGACGATGCAGAGAGAACCTTGGACAACTCCTCCAACCTAGGGACTGTGGACTCTCTGGAAGCAGTGGCTGGCTGCAAAGTGTCCCAATGGGATGCCTCAGACAGAACATTATGCACCCGTTGCACACACTAGCCCAGGCAAAGCCTTCAGGTCTTCAGTTATTAAATGGCAGAGGGTGCTTTGTTCAAGCTGCTGGCCTACACTTAGTACTCTATGAGGGCTTGTCCCAGTTTGACCAGGTTGGGGTGGCTGGGGACCGGGCAACCTGCTGAATGCCCATCATCCATACAGAGATCCATGTAGTTATTGCCTCCTTTTGGGGGGAGGGCAGGTACTCTATTGCACTATGATCCTAGGCCCTGCTCTTGAGCTCCTTTTGCTCAAGGGTAGCGCGCTGCCATTGAGTCACAGCCCCATTCATGTTTATTTTTCTGGTGATCTCTTGGAAAGAAGCGTGTCCTAGACTTTCCCATCCCATCTGAATTTAAATTGGTATTTTCTACATCACAGCCTCCTGAGGAGCTAGGGTTATAGGCAGGAACCAATGGCACCTTACTTTATTTTCTTCTTGTTATTTTTTTCAATTTTAACAGTCTGAAATTTTCACCGTGTCATTCCAATGGTTTGCATTCGAAGTAAACTACCGAGGTCTGGAGTTCAAATGCTAGGACTACCACCCACAAATGGAGGGAGATCCTGAAAAACTCATTTCTGTTCATGTGAATGCTAACGGAATGTTATAAAAATGATAAATGTGCCGATGATTCATGATTCTATTTTAGAATGCCACTCAAAAAATATTGGATTTATGTCTTCCATTCTAGCACCATGGTATGATTAAGGGTATTGAATGATTTTTAATTAATACTTTTATAAGTATTCAACAGTAATATTTCATTAAATGGAGGCATAATTTAATAACTAATAATTTGTAATAATATATATAATTTAATTACCTCACAGTCCCTCTCTTTGTATATATATATATATATATATATGTATATCAATCTACACATGTCTTTATCTATCTATATCTATCTATCTATCTATCTATTTATCTGTCTATCTATCTAAATATCAAGCACTCCTGTGGCTTGATCACAGGTCCTCAGAACTTCCTGGCAGCTCAGTTTCCCAGAGGCTGGTCTGCTAAAACTGTGACCCCATTGATGGACTGGGCATTCTAGGCTGTGAGCTGAAATCCCAGCATGGCCAAAAATTTATTCATGGAATAAGAAGCCAATATTAGCACATTGTTTTCCTTTTCTGTGAAAGTCCATGGTCTCAGTATGATGTATAATCCATATCTACATATATCCTATGTGATATGATGTAATAAAAGAAATGTTATATGTGTAATAATGCTAAATAAATAAGGGTAATAAATGTCATATTTCTGCAAAATTTTGATCAATCAACTTCAACAATTCATCCAAAAAATCATATACCACGATCAAACTAGATTCATTTCAGAGATGCACAGCTGGTTCAATATATGCAAATCAATTAATATAATTCATCACATCAATAGGAGCAAGGATAAGAACCACATGGTTATCCCAATAGATGCACAAAAAGCAATTGCCAACATCTAACACCGCTTTATGATGAAGGTGTTGGAAAAATTAGGAATCCATGGAACATTCCTCAATACAATAAAGGCAATATATGACAAACCTACAGCCAGCATTATTCTTAATGGTGAAAAATTAATGCTATTTCATCTTAACTCAGGAACAAGACAAAGAGGTCCATTCTCTCCACTTCTTTTGAATCTAGTATTAGAATACCTAGCTACAGGAATAAGACAAGATGTAAACATAAATGGGATCCAAATAGGGAAAGAAGAAGTAAAACTCTCCCTCTTTGCACATGACATGATCTTGTATTTAAAGAATCCCACCGACTCCACTCCCAAATTACTCAAGCTGATTCAAAACTTTGGCAAAGTAACAAGATATAAAATTAACCCTCAAAAATCATTGACTTTTCTGTATGCCAACAATGAGAAAAGTGTGGCTGAAATTAGGAAATCAACTCCATTTGTAATAGCCCCACAAAAAAATAAAATATCTAGGAATTAACCAAAAAAGTGAAGGAGCTCTATGATGAAAACTTTAAAAAGTTGAAAAAGGAAATCAAAACAGAATTTAGAAAGTGGCAAAAACTCCCATGCTCCTGGATTGGAAAGATCAACCTCATGAAAATGGCAATACTTCCCAAGGCTGTCTATCAATGAGATACCTATCAATATTCCAACCTCAGTCTTCAAGGAAATAGAAGACGCACTCCAAAAATTTATATGGAACAACAAACGATCCCAAATAGCAAAAATGATCCTCAACAGAAAGAACAGTGCTGGAGGAATATAAATACCAAATTTCAAACTCTACTACAAAGCCATAGTAATCTAAACAGCTTGATACTGGCACAAGAACAGACCTCAGGACCAATGCAATAGAATTGAAAAAGCAGAAATGAACTTACAGACCTATAGCCATCTAATCTTCGATGAGGGAGCTAAAAAAAATAGAATGAAAAAAAGACAGCCTCTGCAGTAAATGGTGGTGGCAAAATTGGTTAACTACTTTTAGAAAAATAAGCTAGGTCCCTATATATCACCGTGCACCAGAATCAACTCCAAAAAGATAAAAAACCTCAGAGTCAAAGCAGACACTCTGAAAACATTATAGGGTGTAATAGGAGAAACCCTAGGTCTCCTTGGCACAGGCTGAAATTTTCTTAATAAAGAGCCGGAAAAGCCACAAATCAAAGAATGGTTGGACAAATGAGATGCCATGAAATTGCAGAGCTTCTGCATGGCAAAGGACATAGCTAGTAAGATCAATCAAAGCACACGGATTGGGAGAAAATCTTCACTAGTCATACAATGGACAAGCGTCTCATATCTAAAGTATACCTAGAACTCAAAAAATTAAATCCTCCAAAAACAAATCTTTAAAGAAACAACTGTCCAATAAATAAGTGGGCTAAAGACTTTAAGAGAAACTTCTCTGAAGAGGAAAGAAGGATGGCCAATAGACACCTGAAGAAATGTTCAACCTCCTAGCCATTAAAGAAATGCAAATCAAAAGAACATGAGATACCACCTCACCCCAGTTAGAAAGGCTATAATCAAGAACTACAATAACAACAGGTGCTGGAGCGGATGTGGACAGAAGGGACCTTACTGCATTGTTGGTGGGAGTGTATACTTCTTCAATGACTTTGGAAAGGAGTATGCAGGTTCCTCGAAAGATTCCACATAGAGCTCCCCTATGACCCAGCAATTTCACTTTTGGGCATTTACCCAAATGTTCACAAACAACACCACACTAAAGCTCCCAGAACGACTATGTTTATTGTAGCATTATTTACCATAGCTAAGATATGGTACCAGCTCGGATGCCACTCAGTAGATGAATGGATCAAGAAAATGTGGTATATATACACAATGGAATTCTATGCCTCCATCAGAAAGAATGACATTGCCCCATTTGTTAGGAAATGGAAAGACTTGGAAAAATTATATTAAGTGAAGTAATCCATGTCCAAAGAAACATAGGTCCTATGGTTTCCCTCATTTGCAATATCTAGTATATGTCTGAGTCAAGCAGAAAAGGTCAAATAAATTGATTTCCCGGAAATGAACCCTAAGGTATGTATTCAAATGTGTTTTTTCTTTCATGTGATTGTTTCTAACACATTTATAAGATTATTTCTTTGTTGCTTTCTATGTCCCTCCCCACTTTATAACCTCTGCTTTCACTGTATTTGATGTCGGTATAATTTGTGGAGGGAAAGGGAAAAAACAAATTGTTTAAATAGGGATACAGGTGGACCCATTGCAACAATGAAATGTACAAGTCATTATGTCAAAATATGATCTTTACCACTGTGGCGGGGGGGGGGTGCTTGGAACGATGATTGTGGGGGGGGGTGAGGGGCCGGGAGAGAATGGGAAAAGATAGGAAGGGGAAACAAAAAGGAAGAGGCTACGATGGTTGATAAGAAATTTACTCATTATCTTGCCCATGTAATTGTAACCCCTCTGTACAGTATTTTCACAATGTAAAATAAAAGAAAAAAAAGTACCAATTAAAATAGTAGTTAGTGTATGATTATATAAAACTACATTGACTAATTTTCAATTAATACTTTATTTATTCAATCATGTTACTTAAAAAAAGAAGGAATAATTTAAATGCCAATAATTTGTAATAATATTTTATATGCAATTTCCTAGTATATATCTCTCTTGCTATATATATATATATGCATCTATTTATCTATCTATCAATCTACATATATATATGTGTTCATACACTTGTCAGTCATCGGGCTCATTTGTAGATTGCTCGCCTACTATGTACAAAGCCCTGAGTTCGATTCTTCACTCCCTTGTGCACAGAAAAATCTAGAAGTCGTGCTGTCGCTTAAGCAGTGGAGCACTCGCTTTGAGCATAAAAGCTTCGGGACTGTGTCTAGACCCTTTCTCAAGACCCAGGACTGGCACCAAAAAAAAATAAAATAAAATAGAATGTTCTGACTGCAACAATATAAGGATAGTACTGCAAATACCTCATCACATAACAAGCATGGAGTCTGGTGCTTGCAGCTGCCATCTTACCTGACTTAGCCAGAGATAAATCACTGCAACCCAGCTCCACGGAACCAGAACTTGCTGGTTCACAAACCACTGTCATCCAAGATACTCGGGGGCTGATCTGTGAAACTCTGAGCTGTGGTTCACAGTAGTAGAGCTCTAGCCTTGAGCAAAAGACCTTAGAACAGTACCCCCCAAATTTTCAGTGCATTCCCCATGGCTCTTTGCAACAGAGAGTTATGATCTAGGTGTCTGTAGCTGAGGTCTGTCACCCTGCCTACTCAAGAAACTGAGATGTGAGGATCTGGGTTCTAAACTATCCCAGACACAAAAGTTCCCATGAGACTATTATCTTCTATTCACCACTTAGAAACTTGAAATGGAAGCTGGGCACCAGTGACTAACGCCTGTCATCCTAACTACTCAGGAGCCTGAGAGCTGAGGACCATGGTCCAAAGCCAGCTTGGACAGGAAATTCCTTGAAATGGACAATTCTCTCCAGTGACCCACCAAAAACCTGAAGGGGTGCTGAAGCTCAAGTGGTAGAGTGCTTGGTTTTAGCTGAAAAGCTCTAGGATAGACAGCACCCAGGCCTAGACTTCAACTCTTCCAACTTACAAGAAAAGAAAAGAAACAAACAAACCAAAAGAGGAGTGGTTAGAGTGCTTTGCATGTATGAATCCCTGGAATTGAATCCTCAGTACCACATCACTAGAAAAAAGCCTGAAGTGGCCCTGTGGCTCAAGTGGTAGAGTGCTACCCTTGTACAGGAGAAACTCAGGAACCATGCTCAGGTCCTGAGGTCAAGTTCCAGGACAAGTGTATGCACACACACACACACACACACACACACACACACACACACACACACACACACACACACACACACACACACACACACACACACACACACACACACACAGATACCAGAAGTGAAGCTGTGACACCAAATGGTGGTAAAGCACTGAGCTTCTGTTCTGAGCTCATGGTCAGCACCCAGGTCCTGTGTTCAACCCCAAAAGCTAGCAATCCAGGGCTCAACTAGGATAGGTCAAAGGTTTCAAAATCTGATGCACTTCACCAGCCTTAGATGATAGGAAACTTTGGGATTTTGCACAAGTGCTTAGATTTAGCAAGCTTCTGGAATCCTAAGGAGGCACCATTGCCAATTAGGAATTTTTTCATTAGGTTCAGCTCCCTTATTGTCTGCCAGAAGGACCCATGAATTAATTGGAGCAGGTTATTTCAATACTGGAACATAATCTAACAAAGACAGGATAAGTGCAAGGAACTTGGCCTGCCACAGGAGGTGGCACAAATGAAAGCTTCCTGGGGAGAGAGATAGCCTTCAAATTTTGCCTACACTCATCCTCACTAATTGGCTCAGATGGAGTTGTTTGTTACACAGCTGTACAGGAGGGGGGCCTTTTTGTCTGTCTGTCCAGACCTGGAGGCAGACTTCCTCCAGCAGCCTGGAGTGCACAGAAACCCTCAGGCTACACTGGGAACAGTGACGGGAGCCCCGGAACATGCACTGTTTTGAAAGCACTCTCTGTGCTATGAAATCATTCTATTCAAAGCAAATTTCCTAGCTGAGTGCCTTTCAACATAGCTACTCTGGATCTTTACCAATAGAAATACATGCATACATACATGGGGAGACATGGATTTACTACTTTTTCTTTTTTGGCAGGTTCGGGGCTTGTACTATGAGCCTAGTCACTCTCCCAGAGCTCCTTTTGTTCAAGAGTGGTGCTCTGCCCTTGAGTTTCAGTCCCACTCATGGGTGTTTATATTCCTGTGATTCCTTAAAAATAAGAGTGTCCTGAACTTTCCTGTCCCGACTGAATTCAAGCTGCCATTCTCTACCTCTCAGCCTCCTGAAGAGCTAGGATTACAAGCATGAGCCTCTGAGACCTGGCTTTCTTTTATTCTTGATGTTCTTTGTTTTATCATGACAATCTGAAATCTTCACAGTGTCATACTAATGGTTTGCATTTCGAAGTAAACTACCGAGGCCTGGAGTTCAAATGCCAGGACTGATACCTACAAATGGAGGGAGATCTTGAAAAAATCATTCCTATTCATGGGAATGCTTAATGGACTGTCATAAAAGTAACAATTAAATTTCACAGTTGTTCATGATTCTCCTAAAGAATGCCACACAAAAAGTATTGGATTATGTCTTTCATTCTAGCACCATGGTATGATTCTCTTAATTAAAGAATACTGACTACTTTTACATTAATGCTTTAATAAGTATTAAACAATGATACTTCATTAAATGGAGGCTTAATTTAATAACTAATAATTCACAGTATATATTATTCAATATCCTCATATTGTCTCTCTCTCATATATATATATAGAGAGAGAGAGAGAGAGCAAACTACACATCTATCTATCTATCTATCTATCTATCTATCTATCTATCTATCTATCTATCTATCTATCTATCTATCTATCTATATCTATATCTAAATCTAGGCCACTATGATGGCTTGATCACACATCCTCAGAACTGGCTGGCAGCTCAATTTGCCAAAGGCTTTGTCTACAACTGACACTTTCATGAATTGGGCATTTTGGGTTGTGAGTTCATATCCCAGCATGGCCAAAAATTTATAGGTGGAGTAATAAGCGAATTTTGACATATTTTTTTTCCTTCTCTGTAAAAGTCCTGGGTCTCAGTATGATGTAAAATCCATGTGCAAATATATCCATGTGATAAAGATGTAATTAATGAAATAAATATTATATATGTAATAATAGTAAAATAAAGAATAAATAGATAAGGATAATAAATGTCATATGGGGTAAACCCATGTATGTAAAAAGATTTCATACATGAATATTATTTTTCCAGTGCTGTGGCTTGAATTTGGTCCTGGAAATTGGTCTGAATTTCTTGTTTTCAATGACGGTGAGCTTCCTGTCCCCCAGAGTGCCACAGAGATACCCAGACGCTGAGTTCAAATCCCAGGCCTGCAAATAAATGGTGCAAATTCCAAACAAGTGCCTTATTTTTTTGGCCAGGCCCGGGGCTTGAACTCAGCTAGTAGCAACTCTGCCTCAGTTTTGATCATTCTAGGCTGGGGTGCAACCTCTGGACCCACAGCCCATCTTGAGATCCCAGGCCCCAAGTTTAAATCTCGGGACTGGCAAAAAAAAAAAAGTGAAGGGCTGGGAAGGTGGCTCAATAGTAGATTGCTTGCCTTGCATGCATAAGGCCTTGGGTTGGATTCCTCAGCACCATATAAGCAGAAAAAAGCCGGAAGTGGTGCTATGGCTCAAGTGGTAGAACTATAGCCTTGAGCTGAAGATTTGAGGGACAGCACCCAGACCCAGACTTCTGGCCCCACAACAGACCAAAAAAAAAAAAAAAAAAAAAAAAGACGGGGAAAAAAAGAGAAGTATAAAACTGGGAAGTTCCGGAAGGCGGTTTTACATTGTTTTTTTTCCTTTGCATTGTGACCATCCTGGGTCTAAATGACAGGACCCGAAAAGTGTACATGACCTTGCACTGTTGAAGTTTGGTGGGCTATCAGGAAAGCCACAGCCTAAACCAGCAACCTAGGTCCGGGGTTTGGATCCCGGGGCTGCTACCTACAAATGGCAGGAGATCCTAAGAAACACATTCCAATAGTCATCCATATGAATGGAATGTTGTAAAAGTAACAATTTCATTAGTATTTAGTGTATGATTATATTAAAATTATACACAATAATCATAGTACATTGACTAATTTTCAATAAATATTTCATTATGTATTTAACCATGATACTTAAATAAAGGAAGAAATAATTTATTGATAATTAATAGTAATATAGTATATATAATTTAATAATATACAGACATCTCCCTCTTGTTTTATGCATATATATGTATATATAAAACAATCTACATATCTAAGTCTCCACTTGTCACTCCTGGGGTTCAGTGGTAGAGTGCTCGCCTAGTATGTATGAAGCCCTGGGTTTGTTTCCACACTATCACATGCACAGAAAAGCCAGAAGTGGTGCTGTCACTCCAGCACCAAAAAATCAAGTTAGAACGTGCTGACTGAAACTATAGAAGGCTAGGACTTCAATTACCTCATAACAGAGCAAGCCGACGGTCTGCAGCTCATGGCTGCCATCTAACCTGACAGCCAAAGGTCAACTGCTGCAAACCAACTCTATTTAGCCAGACGTTGCTGGCTCACCCCTAGCTGCTTGGGGGATGAGATCTGACACTGGTGGGTTGAAAACTCAGCCCTGGCAGGAAGTCTGTGAGACTCTGAGCTGTGGCTCAAAGTGGTAGAGCTCTAGCCTTGAGGAAAAGGTCTTAGGACAGTACCCCCAACCTATGAGTGAGATCCCCGAAGCGGACGACCCTCCCCCCCATTAACCACCCATCTGTATTGTTAGATGTGAACTTGTGTGGTTTGTGATGTGTTTCTGAAAGAATGGTGATACTGATGAAAGCACCCGAATTCTAATGACAGCTTGTGGGATACAGCTATGTGATGAGCTCTTCCTGGGATGCTGGGTGCTGAGTCCTTCACGGGTTGCTGTATGCCGAGTCCTTCACAGGGTGCTATGCTATGAGCCCTTCATGGGGTGTATTCTTTCATCTGGTCCTTGTTAGAGCTCCACAAGTAAGATGATTGTGCTGATGAGAAAGTTGAAGCTCAGATATGTCCCCAAGGCAGGGCCAAATTAATGTATATACTGAACTCTACTGACTTGTCTCCTGCAGACAATTGTTTGGTTTAGTTTTCTCCATCATGAACATTCAACTTAGAGCCTAGGTACTGACTTTCCTCTTGGGCTCATGGCTAGTGCTCTACCTGTGAGCTAAGGACACCTTTGCAGCAAAGTGTGTCTTTAGCTGAAGTCTGTCATCCTGCCTTCTCAGGAAGCTGAGGTTCTGGGTTCCAAACAATCCCAGACACAAAAGGTCCCATGAGAATATTATCTCCTATTCACCACTTAGAAACTTGAAGTGGAAGCTGGGCATTGGTGACTCATGCCTGTCATCCTAGCTATTCAGGATCCTGAGAGCTGAGAATCACAGTCCAAAGCCAGCCTGGGCAGGAGATTCCTTGAGATGCTTATCTCCAGTGAACCACCAGAAAGCCTGAAGGGGCATTGTAGCTCAAGTGGTAGAGTGCTAGACTTGAGCACCCAGTCCCAGACTTCAACTCCTCCAACTACAAGGAGAGAAAGAAAGAAACCTGAAGTGGAGTGCTGGGAATGTTTCTTAGGGGTAGAGTGCTTTGCATGTATGAAACCCTGGGTTTGAATCCTCAGTACTACATCCCTAGAAAAAAAAAGCCTGAAGTGGTTCTGTGGCTCAAGTGGTAATGCACTATCCTCATACAGGAGAAACTCAGGTACAGAGCTGAGGTACTGAGTTCAAGCTCCAGGACTGGTGTTTACACACACACACACACACACACACACACACACACACACACACAAAGATACCGTAAGTGAAGCTGTGACACTAAATGGTAAAGAAAAGAGCTTCTGCTCTGAGCTCATGGTCAGCACTCTGGCCCTGTGTTCAACCCCAAAATATAAACACCCAGAGCCCAGAGCCCAACTAAGAGAGGGCAAAGGTTTCAAAACCTGATTAGTTTCACCAGCACTAGATGACAGGAAGCATTGTGATTTTGCACAAATGCTTAGAGTTAGCATCCGGAAAACTAGGGAGGCACCTTTGCCAATTAGGAATCTTTTCATTAGGTTCAGCTCGCTTGTTTTCTGCCAGAAGGACCCTTAAATTAATTGTAGCAGTTTGTTTCAACACTGGAACATAGTCTAACTAAGACAGGAAGAGTGCAGGGAATTTGGACTGCCCCGAGAGGCAGCACAAATGAAGGATTCCTGTCAAAACAAAGCACTAGGGAGAGAGATAGCTTGGGGTACAAGTAGGCCTTTTCCTCCTGGCCTTCAGATTCTGCCCTCATCCTCATTCATTGCTCATCCTCAGTAATTGTTCCAGATGAATTGTTTGTTACACAGCTGTTCAAGAGTGAGGCCTTTTGTCTACCTGTTCCAACAATGAGGCAGACTTCCTCCAGCAGCCTGGGGTGCACAGAAGCCCTCAGGATACTCTGGGAACAGTGAAGGTAGCCCCAGAACATGCACTGTCTTGAAAGCACTCCCTGTGCTGTGAAATCATTCCATTCAAACCTTTCTTCACAGCAACTCTAGATGGTCACTGATAGAAATACATGCATACATACACAGACACATAGAGTTACTGGCTCTATTTTTGTGGCAGGTCCTGAGGCTTGAACTGTGACCCCAGGCACTGTCCCTGAGTTCCTTTTTCTCAAGGAAGCACCATATTGTGTCTTAACCCATGATTACCCTACGGTGGTTTACAGCATTTACACCCACAGATGATCTAGTCATCCTAGGACCCCAGTTAAACTCCCAGCACTGGCAAAAATACATCAAACCAACAAATATAGATGAGGAAAAAACCAGCAAGTATTACACAACCGTTTTACCTTTGTTTCCTTTGCACTGTGACCACCATGGGTCTCAATGACTCAGCTTGAAAATTGTATGTGACCTTGCATGGCCAAAGGCTCACAGATTGTTGGTAAAGCCTAAGCCCCACCCAGATACCTATGCCGTGAGTTCTATCCTCGGACTGCCACCTACACACAGCTGAAGATCCTAGGAAACTCGTTCCTATCTATAGGAACATTAATAGAATATTTGACATGTACAAATTGAATTACTATTTATCTAGTCTTTCTAGTATAATATTGTACGCATAAATATATATCATTGATTAATTCAATTAATAACTTCTACAGTGATTAATTAATGGAGGCATAATATTAAACCAAATAATTGGTAGTAATAGAATATATAATTGGTAGTAATAGAATATATAAAAATAAGATGTAGACATCACTTTATATAGAGTTATACACTAGATTCTACATAAATATCTGTCTCTCTCTGTATACATTTATTTATAGATGCATATTCATATGTAAATACACACACACTGCAATCTACATATCTATCTTTTTATATATTGGCCACTCCTAGGGCTTCATCTCAGGTCCTGAAATTTGCCTGAAAACTTCATTTGCATCAGACTGGTGTGCTAACATTGACCCATTCATGAAGTTGGCCTGCTAGGTTTTGAGTTCAAATCACAGAACTGCCAAAAACTTAATCCTAGTGGAAGAAGCCAATTGTCCCACTTGTTTTCCTTATGGGTGTCAAAATTCCTGGGTCTCAGGAATGATGTATAATACATAGGCAAATTTATGTCCTATGTAATAGGATGTAAAAAATGTTATATGTGTAATCATACTCACTAAAATACATAAGAAATACATAAAAATAAAATAAAATGAATAACTACACTAACTGCAATATAACTAAACATGTGTATGCAAATATAAATCATGTATTTAAAATGTATATGAATATTATTTTTTTAGTGCTAAGACTTGAATTCAGGCCCTGGGAACAGGCCTGACTTTCTTGTCTTCCAGCATGGTGAGCTTCCCCTTCCCAGACAATGCTGCAGATTTTCCCAAAGTCTGAATTCAAATCCCAGGCCTGGCAGAAAAAATGGCGTGAATTCCAAGCTAAGAAGCCTCGTTATTTTATAAATATTTTTAATGAATTTATTTATTTATTTATTTTTATTTTGTCAAGCACAGAGCTTGAACTCAGGTTGGGGCAACTCTGCCTCAGCTTTGATCGCTCTAGGCTGGGGTGCAACCACTGGACCCACAGCTGAACCTGGGTTCCTGGGCCCCAAAGATTTACAGGAAAAAGATAAATAAAATGACACAGATAAAAATCTGGCAACTTGCAAATGGCTATCTGTTTTACATTTGTTTTTTTTTTGCAAGGTGACCATCTTAGGTCTGAATGACATTGATGAAAAGTTTTGTAACCTGACATTGCTGAAGGCTGGTGGGCTACCAGGCAAGCCATAGGTCAACATGGCAACATAGGCCCTGTGGTCGAGGCCCCGTCCTGACACCTACCAATGGTGGGAGATCCTAAGAGTCTCATTCCTATTCATAGGAATACTGATAGAAGATTATGAATGTCAAGATTAAATTAGTTGTTCCTGAATGATACTACTATAAAAGTAGTGATTTTAGGAGGCTGATGGATTTTAATGAATATTTTGACACATTAAAAGAATACTATTAAATACATGGATGCAATAGTTCTGTGACAGTGGTTGATTAAATTAATAATTCATTAAGAATGAACACAATAATACTAATGACATGGGGGCATAATAAATACCCAAGAATTGTTAAAAATGTAGTCTATATAACTGAAGAATATATAAACATCTCTGGTACTCTATAAAGATCTATATTTATTTGTGTACTACCATCCACATGTCAATCTGTCTTATTTTGTCAACCCCTGGGGCTGGATCTCAGGTGCTGGTAACTGCTTGTCAGCTCCATATGGCCCAGGTTGGCCATGCTGACACTTGCCCATTCATGAATTGGGCTTTGTAGGCTTTGAGTTCAGATGCCAGCACTCACAAAAATTGAATTGTGGAGTAAGAAGCACTGGTGACACATGTTTTCCTTTTCTGTGAGAGTCTGGGTGTCAGGTATGAAGTTTCATACATAGGCAAATCTATATCCCATGTAATAAATGTAATAAATATTCCATGTGTAATACCAGTCAATAAAATAAATGGTAAATAAATGAAAAAAACAACAAATAAAATGCATAACTTCACTAAGCACAATATGGGGTCAACATACGGGGCTCATTCTCATAGGCTGGGAACTGCCTAGCAGCTGAATTGGCTAGAGGCTGCTGTGCTGACAGTCACTCATTCATGAGCTGAGCCTTCTAGGCCCTGAGTTTAGATCCCAGCCCTGCCAAAAATGCAATCTTGGAGTAAGAAGTCAAGAGTGACACATATTTTCCTTTTCTATGAAATTGCTCTGTGTCAGGTAGGATGTATAATTCGTATGCAACTCTATATACTATGTAATAGAATGTCATAAAGGTAAAAATGTCATAGGTGGAAAAATGGTCACTACAATAAATGAAAAACAGATTGAATTAGTAGCGAATCATTCTGGGATAATATTAGACAAAATAATTATAGGACATGGATTAAGTTTAATTAATATATTATTAAGCATTAACAGAATGAAAAGTAAATGGAGACATAGTTAAATACCTAATAATTGGTAGTAACACATGATGCATAAATTAATTATAAATAGAGGTCTCATTCTATAAAATATGTAATTATATGTATGGATGTGTGTACATATATGATAAACAATAACAGTAAATTGAGTAATAATGTTTTATTAATTGTTCAACTGGGATATATAATTAAATGGAGACATCATTTAATACCTAACATTGGTAGTACTATTAGTTATAATTTAATAATATGCATAAATCTCTCTATATATATTTCTTTTGGGTCCAGTCGTGGGCCTGAAGTCTGGGCCTAGGCTCTGTCCCTCAGCTCTTCAGCTCAAGGCTAGCACTCTACCACTTGAGCCACAGCACCACTTCCGGCTTTTTTTTCCTGCTTATGTGGTGCTAAGGAATTGAACTCAGGTCCTCATGCTTGCAAGGGAAGCGCTCTATCACTGAGCCACCTTCCCAACCCACATCTTTCTTTTTGTATATATAATATTTATATACAGAAATCTCTATTTATACCTCATGCACTCCTGGGACTCGGTGGTTGAGTGCTCGCCTAGTAAGCAGGAAGCCCTGGCTTCCATTCCTCAGTACAATATAAAAAGAAAAACCAGAAGTTCCGCTTTCTTTCAATCAATTGTGTACTAACCTGGAGCACAAACGCTTGGGGAGAGTGGCTAAGCCCTTACTAAAGGCCCAGGACTGCTGCCAAAAAAGGTAGACTGTTCTAACTGCAACTATAGAAGGTCAAGACTTCAAATACTTCATCACAGAGCAAGCTAGGAGTCTGGGGCTGACAGCTGCCACCTAACCTGACTTATCCAGATGTAAATCACTGCAACCCAGCTCCACCGAACCAGACGCTGATGGCTTACCTCAGTCATTCTAGCTGCTCACCGGCTTTAAAACCCAGCCCTAGCAGGAAGTCTGTGAGACTCTTCCAAATGGTAGAGCTGTAGCCTTGAGCAAATGTTATTAGAACAGTATCCCTACATTTCAGTTCAAGCCCCATAGGTAACCTCCCCCCCAAAAAAAAACATGCCACTAAACCATTAGATGTGAACTTGTGTGGTTTGTGAAATGTTCCTCAAAGAATGGTGATACTGAAGAAAACACGTTGATTCTAATGACAGCTTGTGGAATACAGCTATGTGCTGAGTCCTTCAGAAGGTGCTCTATGCTGAGTACTGCACAGGATGCTATGTGCTGAGTCTTTCACAGGTTGCAGTGTGCTGAGTCCTGAATTGGGTTCTGGGTGCTGTGTCTTTCACATGATGCTGTGTATTGAGTCCTTCAAACAGTGTCATGTGCTATGTCATTCACAGGGTGCATTCTTTCATCTGGTCCTTGTAAGAGCTCCACAACTGAGATGCTTAAGCAGATAAGAATATTGAGGCTCAGATATATCTCCATGGAAGGAACAAAATTAAGTATAACTGAAGACTAGTGAGTTGTCTCCTGCAGACCATTGTTTTGTTTGTTTGTTTTTTCAGTCATGAACCTTGATCTCAGGACCTAGATTTTGACCCTTACCTCTTGGGCTCAAGGCTAGCACTCCACCACGTGGAGCCAAGGATCCCCTTGCAGCAGACTACCATGGCCTAGGTATCGATAGATGAGGTTTGTCATCCTGCCTTCTCAGCAAGCTGAGATCTGAGGATCTGAGTTCTAAATTATCCCAGACACAAAAAGTCCCATGAGACTATTATCTCCAATTCACCACTAAGAAACATTAAGTGGAAGTTGATGCTTGCAGCTCATGACTATCATCCTAGGTTCTCAGGAAGATGAGAACTAAGGATCATGGTTCAAAGCTAGCCTGGGCAGGAATGTCTTTGAGACACTTAGCTCCAATGGACCACCAGAAAACCTGAAGTGGTGCTGTGGCTCAAGAGATAGAGCACAAGACTTGAGCTGAAAAGCTCAGGGACAGCACCCAGTCCCAGACTTCAACTCCCACAACCAACAACATAAAAAAAGCCCAAAACCAGAAACAATCTAACAAACCTGAAGTACAGAGCTGGGAATGTGCCTTAGGGGTAGAATGTTTTGCATATATGAAACCCTGGGCTTGATTACTCAGGACAACATCACTAGAAAAAGCATGAAGTGGTTCTGTGGCTCAAGTGAGAGAAGGCTATCCTTGTACAACAGAAATTAGGTACAGTGCTGAGTTCAAGCTCCATGACTGTATGCGCGCACACACATGGACATACACACACAGACACACAGATGCACACACACACACACACACACACACACACACACACACACACACACACACACACACACACACACATAGACCAGAAGTGAAGTTGTGACACAAAATGGTAAAGCACTGGACTTCTCCACTGAACTTATGGTCAGCACCAAGGCCCTGTGTTCAACCTCCAAACCTAGCCATCCAAGGCCCAATTAAGAGAGGTCAAAGGTTTCAGAACCAGATGATCTTCACCAGCCCTAGATGACAGGAAGCTTTGTGATATCCAACATGTTCTTGGATTTCTCAAGCTTCCAGAAAACCAAGGAGAGGTATCATAGGCCCATTATCGCTGGCAATGAAACATTTCATTAAGTTCAGTGCCCTAGTTGTCTGCAAGAAGGACTTCTGAATTATATTGAGCACTGTATCTGAGCACTGGAATATAGTCTCACAAAGGCAGGATAAGTACAGGGAACTTGCCCTGCCATGGGAGGTGGCACAAATGAAAGCTTCTTGTCAAAACAGAGCACTGGGAAGAGAGATAGCTTGGAGTACAAAGAAGCCTTTTTCTCCTGGCCTTCAGAGCACACACACACTCATCCTCACTAATTGGCACAGATGTGGAGTTGTTACAAAGCTGTACAGGACTGAGGCCTTTTGTCTGCCTGTCCAGACAATGAGAGAGACTTCTTCCAGCAGGCCTGGGATGCAGAGAAACCCTCAGGCTACACTGGGAACAGTGAAGGGAGCCCTGGAACATACATTGTCATAAAAGTAGTCTCTGTGTTATGAAATCATTGTATTGAAAACAAATTTCCTAACTTGGTGCCATTCATCATATCTACTCTGGAGCTTTGCCTATAGGAATACATCCAGACATTCACAAAGACATGGAGGTATAGGCTCTATTGGGGGCAGGCAGGTCCAGGGGTTGAACATTGAGCCTAGACATTGTCCCTGAGCTCCTTTTGCTCAAGGGTAGTGCATTAATCTTGAGTCACAGCTCACTTCTGGATTTTTCTGGGATCTCTTAGAAATAAAAGTGTCATTTCCTTTCCTATGCTGGCTGGATTCAAACTAATATTCTCTACATCTCAGCCTCCTAAGAAGCTGGGATTACACAGACACTGCCTTACTTTTCTTCTTCATTTTTTTAATCTGGACAATCTGACTTCTTAACAGGATCATTCCAATAGTTTGAATTTATGAGTAAACTACCCCAATATTCTTTATAGCTGCTTTCTCTGAGAAGAATTTTCTCTCCTCATCTTCTCTGGTCACAGATTTGAAGCCAAAAGTGAGAAATGAGTGTCACAGGATTTGGGAGCATATGTCCACAGGACATGCCATTTCCATCACTTAGCATTGAGCTGAATTGATGAGAGGACTGAAGCTGGAGTGATCTTCATACTGTCTGCATTGCTCCTTTTGCCTATAAAATGATCTAATAATTATGAGTGTTTTGTGTCTCCAACCTTAAGTATCTGGAGCATACTAGAAACAACTGCATGTTTCTGTTTTCTCTAGTACCTCCTGAGATTTAGATTAAGGGTTTGTATGGAGAGGCTCCTCCGTGAATCCCTGAGAAAAGCCACTGGAAACCCGCTCAGGAGATCGCCATCCAAAGGCAGCCCGACCAGGAAAGTCTGTGAGACTCTTATCTCCAATAAACCACCAAAAAACCAGAAGTGGAGCAGTGACCCAGAGGGTAGAACTCGAGCTTTAAGAGAACAAGCTGAGTGGGAGATACAGTCCAGACCAGGCAGGAAAGACTGGGAGGTGCTTATGTCCAATTAACAACCAGATGGCTGGAGCTGTGGTGGTGGTAGAGCCACAGCCTTGAGCAAAACAGCTCAGGAATGCATCAGGCCCTGAGTTTAAGCCCTGGGATGGCCAAAAAGAAAATTCAAAAAGAGGAGGCCAAGTTTATGAATCAGTGCCCTACCTACTTATGTGTGTAAATTACCTCCCTGAATGCAAACAGAGCACATGTAATGCTTCTGCTTTTATTTACTGATTTATTTTTCAAATATGTTCATTTTGCATACTACATCATTCTCTTCATTTCAGGCCTATCGCTTTTCTCTTCTAGGGTTCCTGGCCTGTGTCTTTATATGATGCATACTTAAGCTTTCAGCGGCCTTTATTTACATTTTATTATGAGGCCAATGCATGAATGGCCACAAATGAGGCAGGGAAATAGAAGACCAGGTTTTATAGTAGTAACCGGCATTCAGAAAATTAAACGTAAAATTAAACGTGAAATGGAAGCATGCTTAAGTAAAAACTACCATTAAGAAAAGATGAGGGGACTGGGAATGTGGATTAGTGAGAGAGTGCCTAGCATGCAAGAAGCCCTGGGTTTGATTTCTCAACAGCACATACACAGAAAAAGCCAGAATTGATGCTGTGGCTCAAGTAGTAGAGTGGTATAGACAGTGCCCAGGCCTTGAATTCAACCCAAGAACTGGCAAAAAGATACCTAGCTGGCTAGGTAGGTAGGTAGGTAGATATGGAGATTGATGATAGATTGATAGATAGATAGATAGATAGATAGATAGATAGATAGATAGATAGATAGATAGATAGATAGATAGATAGATAGATAGATAGATAGATAGATAGATAGATAGATGATAAATGAAGCTGGTCTTGGTCGTTAGAAGGAAAGAAGGCAACAATTCTGTCGTGAGGCCTTCTACAGTGTGCCAGGACACCAGCATCACCTTCAAACAACCACAGAGCAAGAAGACTGTCTCTGTCCCACGTCTCAGGCAGCCGAAGGCCCCAGAGCCAAGCGGGCACAGCCAGGTTCTAACTCAGGTGCTTGGAGACAGTAGAGAAAGGGCCCTACCTCTCCTTGGACTGGGGATTTGAATTAATGATGTGGAGAATGAAGGAAGGAGAATGGACTGGAAGAGGTAGAAGAAGGGCCTTCAAATCTGACAGATGGAGAGTCAAAAACTCACTCCCTAAGACCAGAGAACATGGTTTTTTACTCTGTTCCTGTCCTCTCCCCATTAACCTGGCTCACTATTATGAACTTAATGATAGCTTGAACCTCGGTTCACCTGAGAGAGGAAGGTTAATTAGTTGTTGTTTGAAGAGAATGAGAAAAGCCTGACCCTGGTGTAAGTCTAACAAATATTTCAGGTTTCCCCCCATTTCTGGCTGTGCCTGGAATGAATGAAGTCGTTTTGCAGCTCACTTCCCTGTTGAGTGTGTACATTCTGCCTCCTAATCCTGCAGTCCTAGGTCTCTTCACCTAGTCCAGCTTTTGAAACTGTTTTCTGTCCTTCAAATATAGTGTTTCATTGGAGTTCTTCCTGCCAACAGGGCTAAGGCTTGGATCCTGAGAAATTCATTTGAACTCAGGATGGGTCAATGATATTTCTTTCTTGCTTCTATAGCTCAAGAATTCTAAGAATATTTAGAGTGTGAGTAACTTCTCATCACCAAGCGAAACAGAGGAAGCTCTTGAACATCTAACCTTTCAGAAGAGGAAGTCAGAATGTCATAGATTTCTTGCTCTGGCTAGCTTCAGCCTGTGATACTGAGACCTCAGCCTCCTATGCTAGGGTGATGGGCGTAAGCTACTGGTGCTCTGCTAGCTTCAGAACTGTAATGAAATTGACAATACAAGTCAACTGCTTATCACAAAGGGCTTGGGGATCATATTAATCCCTTCAATATTAGACCTTTCCGAACCCTGTAGTATGCAAAGTTATAATGCTAGAGTCAGAGAGGCTGGGTATATGGATGTGGACACTTGAACCTTGAGCTCTGACTCCAATTCTGGTGTACATCTGTGTTCATTTTCCACAGAATGTTCTCATAATTAGAAAATAAGAAAAGTACTTTAATTAATCCTCACTTTTTTCCAGTTGTGTGTCTTGTATCACGCCTGGGCACTGTCCCTGAGCAGTTCAGGTCAAGGTGAACACTCTACCACTTGAGCCACAATGCCATGTGAGGTATTTTGGTGGTTCATTGGAGATAAGAGTCTAACAGGCTTTCCTTGCGTAGTCTGTCTTTGAACTGTGGTGTTCAAATCTCAGCCTCCTGAGTAGCTAGGTTTCCAGGAGTGAGCCATTGGCATCTGGCCTATTGTTTTTGACAGTCCTGGGGCTTGAACTTAGGGCCTGGGTACTGTCTCTGAGATTCTTTTTCTCAAGCCTAGTGCTATACCGCTTGAGCCACTCCACAGTTTCTGGCTTTTTCTGAGTATGTGGCTCTGAGAATTCAAACCTTGGCATTCATGCATGCTGAGTGAGCTCTTTACCACTAAGCCATATTTTAACCCCACCCTTGCAATTTTATCCCTCAATTTGCCTATCCTCAAGAACAGGCTTCTGAGTATAAATCATGTAAAGAAATCCGTATAGGAAGATGGCCAAAGATAAATAAGACAAGGCTCATACTGGGAACAGATTCTAAACATGTTAAGACTGTGACAAATACCTCCATTTAATTATGTATTATGTTTCAACACTTAATATAGTATTAATGAAAAATGAGTCAATGTCCTAATTTATTTTGTATATTTTTATAATACATGTACAACATGTAAAAGTATGTGTATAATAACACTAAATACAATAAACAATAAATGAATCAAATAATAAATACAAAATCAATAATAATAATAATATGTAATAAACATACATATGTAAGTATATATCATATATTACACATGTATGGAAGTATTTTTTTCATTGCAGGGTCTTCATTTAGTTCCTGGGAACTCTAGCCTGAATTTCTTTTCCTCAAGTTCAGTGAGCTTCACCTTCACCCTTGTTGCAAAAGAGTTACTGGGTGATGCAATCAAATCCTAGCAATGGCAGAAAGACTGGCCCAGTTCCAAGACAGTGACTTGATTATTTTTAATGGAAGCAGTTATGTTTATTCAGTTTCATACTGAGCATTAAAAGCAAAGCAGTGTAGAATTATGTACAGCTATTTAGACATCCTTCCCTTACCCCCCAAATGCTTCTCTGATCATTACATTGTTTCTTTTTTTTGCACGTTTTTAATTGTAAAAATGTTGTACTGAGAGTTACAGTTACATGAACAAGGTAATGAGTACATTTCCTATTGAGCATTGTTGCCTTCTCCTTTGTTTTCCCCCTACCATCCCTTCCCTCTAATATGGACAACTGCTCCCCCGCCACGGTCAGTGACTTAATTTTTTATTTTTGGCTTGGCATGGGGTTTGAACTCAAGTATTGGCAACTCTGAACTTCCCTCACATTGCTACAGATATACCAAGACCCTGAGTTCAAATCCAAGGCTAGGAAAGAAAACTAGCAGATATTTCAAACCAGGGAGATTTATTTTTTTATTTAGTTAAATAATTAATTAATTTTGTATTTATTGTTTTTATTTTTGTCAACCATGGGGCTTGAACTCTGGTCGTGGAAACCCTGTCGCAGCTGTGATCACCCTAGGCTGGGGTGCAGCTTCTAGACCCATAGTCGATCCTGGGATCCTAGGACCAGAGGGCTTGCAGGACGAAAAAAAAGTGGGACAGCACAAAAAGTCGCAAGCTGCAGAAAGCTGGGGGTTTTACGTTTTTTTCTTTGCATGGTAATAATCCTGGGTCTGCAATGTCTCACTTGCAAAGTGGACCTGACCTGCCATTGCTGAAGGCTGGTGGACTATCAGGAAAGCTATAGGCCGACCTGTCAACATAGGCCTCATTTTCAAATCCAGGTCCTGACACCTACCAATGGCAGGAGATCACAAGAGACTCTATTGAAAGAGTAGTTTGTGCATCAGTCAAGTCTAAAATTGGATGCAATAATCCTAGGATGCTGATGGATCTTTTGTGGGGGGTAGGGGGTCAAGGGGTCTGAAATCTGGGCCTGGGCACTGTCCTTCAGCTCTTCAGCTCAAGGCTAGCGCTCTACCACTTGTGCCACAGTGCCACTTCCAGCTTTTTTCTTTTATCTGCTTATGTGGTGCTGAGGAATCAAACTCAGGCCTCATGCATGCAAGGCGAACGCTCTACCACTGAGCCACTTTCCCAGCCCCCAATTGATCTTAATTAATAGTTTATTAAGCATGGAAGGAATAATATTCCTTCAATGGCAGTATAATAAATACCTAAGATTTGGTCGGAATGTAGTAAGGGTCATTCAGTAATAGATAGACAGCTCTGGCACTCTTTACCAATATATATTTATTTGTATACCAACGTCTGGCAATCCATGTATCGCTGTTTTGGCCAAACATGGGACTCGAGCTTAGTATGTGGGAACCACCTGAAAGCTTCATTGTCTAGAGGCTGCCGTGCTCACACTCACCCATTCATGAATTGGGTCTGCTAGGCCCTGACTTCAGATCCCAGCACTGCCAAAAATTTAATCTTGGAGTAAGAAGCTGAGTGTGACAAATGTTTTCCTTTTCTGGGAGAGTCCTGGGTGTCAGGCGTGATGGAGACCACATCTACAAATCTAGATGCTATGTGATAGGATGTAAACAATGTAATAAATGGTATAGGTGTCATCAGAGTCAATAAAATATATGGTAAATAAATGAATAAAACAAAAAATACAATGAATAACCACACCAAACATAACATAGAATGAACATCTGTATGGAAGTTCAATCCTATCTTTAAAATGTATATAAGGAGTACATTTTCCATGGCTGGGGCCTGAATTCAGGCCTAGGGAACAGGCCTGACTTTCTGATCTTCAAGCACAGTGAGCTTCCCCTTTCCCCACAGTGCAACAGAGTTACCCAGACCCCAAGTTCAAATCACAGGTCTTGCAGACAAAAAATGTCACACATTCCAAGCCAGGGAGCTTCATTAGCATTTTTAATATTTTTTTAAAGTTCACTTTGCCTTTATTTGATACATTTGATTTTAAAACATGAGAGTTTTTTCAAAAAAGGGGTTTAAACTTTTACATTTTAGCATAGCACATTGGTGTTTCTATTTTGGCCATCTGCCATGAAGAGTGAGAATGAAAATAAGGACATCATTTCTCCCTAGAAGGTTGGGAGAGTTGATGTTATTTCTTTTTTTTTGAGGGGGGAAGTTGGTCCTGGGGCTTGAACTCTGGGCTTGGGCGCTGTCCCTGCGCTCTTCTGTTCAAGGCGAGTACTCTACCTTTTGAGCCACAGCACCACTTCCAGTTTTCTAGTGGTTTATTGGAGATAAGAGCCTCATGGACTTTCTTGCCTGGGCTGGCTTTTAACCATGACCCTCAGATCTTAGCCTCCTGAGTAGCTAGGATTACAGGCCTGAGTCATCAGCACCTGGCAATTGATGTTGTTTCTATTTAGAGTTATTTCTGTAATTATAAACTGTCTGCAATTGTGTTGTGTGAGTTTTCCTCAGTGCCTACCATGAAATACACTAGGGGTGTCATACCACAAAAGGTTGGGTTTGTGAATAAAATCTCATTTCTGTGAAGAGAGTAGGTACTTGTAAGCATTTTGGGAATAAACTGGATTGTAAAATGAAAAACAAAAACATTGGGACTTTGATGTAGCCCAGCAATGGAGTAGTTGCCTAAAGAGCATAAGACCCTTGAAGAAAAGCTTCTTAAGCTTAGAATGTTAGAAGTTTGTATGAACAAACTTCTTTCTTCGGTGGTGGGGCTTGAACTCTGGGCTTGGGCATTATCCCTGTGCTCTTCTGTTCAAGGCAAGTACTCTACCTTTTGAGCCACAGCACCACTTCCAGTTTTCTAGTGGTTTAATGGAGATAAGGGTTTCACAGCCTTTCCTGCCAGATCAGGCCTTGAACCACCATCCTCAGATCTCTGCCTCCTGAGTAACTAGGATCGTAGGCATGGGCCTCCAATGCCTAGCACATGAACAAACGTCTTAAAGATTGATTCTGAAGGAAACTTGGAATATAATTTTAGTACAAATAATTTATAATGCCATGATTAAGGCACTAATTCAGAAGTATTTATTCATTGGCTTGTTTCTTAGTTTATTCACATATATATATATACATTATTTATATATATATACACATAATATATACATTATTAATAAATACATATATATTACTGAAAACATACCTTTGAAGTGTACCTAAGAACATATGTGCTCATGTAAAGTTATTCAACTGCACAAGTTGATTTTTTTTTCACTTTGGTTGGTACCCTAAATTAGGTGGGATTTGTGTACTGTTGTTT
This sequence comes from Dipodomys merriami, assembly GCF_024711535.1. NCBI lineage: Eukaryota > Metazoa > Chordata > Mammalia > Rodentia > Heteromyidae > Dipodomys > Dipodomys merriami. The sequence goes on from NW_027206102.1 coordinate 8,710,890, forward strand.
CTTCTCTGTTTTTGGAGGAGTTTTCTCCCCTTTATGCCCCAAACCCCCTTTCCCTGCATTTGAACTCAGCTTGCTCTTTCTTGGCTTGGTTTTTCATAGCTGATTTTCTACCAATTCAGCCATCCCTGTAGCCTGGTTTTTGGCAATTTATTTGGAGACGACATCTCTCAGGCTTTTCTGCTTGGATTGGCTTTAAAACTTAATCTTCCACTTCTCACCTCTGAGTAGCTGGGATTACAGATGTGAGCCATTGGGGTACCTAGGGATAAATTAGACTTTGGTTGGTGTATTCATTCTGTTTTTCTATGCATGGGATGATCTACTATAGAATTTCTGTGAATGTCCTGGGTCTGAAGTAAGATATATAATGCATATGTAAATCTGTATAGTTCTCAGAAGATGTAATCAATTTAATACATAAGTATAATAATAGTCAATAAAAATAATGAATGAATGAATAATACAAAAAGTAAAATAAATACACTCAAAGCAATATGCAATAAACACATGTAGATATTAATCATTATTTGAAATGTGGATGAATATTACTTTAACAGGGCTGGGGATTGAATTCAGGCCTTGTCTTCAAAGCAGGTAAGTTTCTGTGTCCCCAAAAGTGCATTAGAGTTACCCAGGCTCCGAGTTTAATTCCCAGGCATGACAGAAAAAAAAAAGGCATGAATTCCAAGCCAGGGAGCTTCATTAGTTTTATATATATATATATATGTATGTATGTATGTATGTATACACATACATATATATGTATGTATGTATGTATATACATATATATTGTTCATGGGACTTGAAATCTGGCCTTGGGAGCTGTCCTTGGGCTCTTTAACTCAAGGCGAGCACTCTACCACTTAAACCACAGTGCTACTTCGCTACTTCCGGTTTTCTAGTGGTTTAATGGAGATAAGAGTCTCAAGGACTTTCCTGCTCCCACTGGCTTTGAACCGCGATTTTCAGATGTCAGCCTCCTGAGTAGCTAAGGTTACAGGCGTGAGGCTTTGGTGCCCGACTATTTTTAATATTTTTAAATTATTTTATTTATTTATTTATTTATTTATTTATTTATTTATTTATTTATTTATTTATTTATTTATTTATTTATTGCCAAGCACGGGGATTGAACTCAGGTCGTGGCAACTCTGCCTCAACTAATATCACCCTAGGCTGGGATGGTGGAGTCTCTGGACCCATAGCCCATCCTGGGATCCCAGGCCTCGGGGGCTGACAGGAAAACAAAATGAAAATGGCACTGAGAAAAAATCACAAACTGAGGGTGGATGGCGGTTTCTTGCTTTTCCTTACTTGCATTGTGACCATTCTGGGTCCAAATGACAAGGCTGCAACCTGTAGTTCTCCTAGCATTGCTGAAGGCTGGCAGGCTGGTAGCGAAGTCATAGGCCAACCTGCACACCTAGGCCCTGAGTTTGAATCCCGGTCATGCCAGTATAAAGGTCTGGAGAGCCTAAGAAACTATTGTCTGTCCCTAAGAACACCAGAGTTATGTGATCAATGGTTATGGCTGGATGAATAGTTCATCAATCAGTCTAGCATAAAATTAGACCCAATAATCACAGGACACAAATTGATTTTAATTCATAGTTATTATGTATTAAAAGAATACTATTCATTAAATGGAGTCCTCACTAAAGACTGAGAATCCGTAAGAACACAGTATATGTCATTTAATACCAGATAGACATCACTAGCAGTATCTAAATACCTAAATATATATTTATCTGTATACCACTGTCTGCATAGAAAGGTATTGCTGTTTTGGCCAAACCTGTGTCTCCATCCCAGGTCCTGGGATCCACTTGGCAGGTGAACGGTCTTGAGGCTGCTGTGCTGACCCTCACCCATTCATGAATTGGGCCTCCTTGGCCCTTAGTCTAAGTCCCATCATTGCCAAAAGTTTCTTCCTGGTGTGATATTCCATGTGTGACACCTGTTTTCCTTTTCTGTGCAAGTACTGGGTGTCAGGTATGATGTATATAGTATGTCTGCAAAGCTACGTGCTACAGAATAGATTGGAATAAATGTAATAAATATTATAGGTGTACTCAGGATCAATAAAATAATTGGTAAATACATAAATAAATACTAAAATATAATTAAGCACTACAACAAACACGATATGGACTGAATATATAGATGTAAGTATAAATCATGTATTTAAAATGTCTATAAATGTTACGTTTTTCGGGCTGGTGCTTGAATTTAGGTTTAGGGAGGGGATGAGAAGTTAATGCATAATTCTCATAGGAAATGATATGCAAGACCTTTGGCACAATGATTATTTTTAATTAAGACTTCATGAAGTGTGACAATAATACTTACATTCAGGAAACTGAGGCATTGGGAAAGATCCAAGAATTGGTACTCACATGGTAGATAGGATTCCAACACAGTTCGCCACATCTCCTACTCTATACAAATAGGTATTTATTAGCACAGAAGTTTCAGCATATGAATCGATGGATATAGTGCACCAGCCCCACCCCGGGGCTCAAGCTCAAGTTATGGAAACGGCCTAGCACCTTAGTGGCTCACAGGCTGATATGCTCACCTTGACCCATTCATCAATTTTGACTGCTAGGCCCTGAGTTCAAATCCCAGTACTGCCAAAAGATTCATCCTGATATGAGAAGTTTTCCTGTCCTGTGAAAGTCCTGCACCTAAGTGAGGATGGAGAATGCTATATAGGCAATTATATAGCCATGGGAATAGGTTGTCACCCATGGCAGCACAGATATACCTGTCACCATACTCAATAAAATACACAATATATCCATGAATAAGACTCAAAAAAAAAAAACTACACTGAATGGAAGATGCATACCAAAACTGTATGTAAATAAAGATCTTATGTTTAAAAGAGATGAGCTTGTTATTTTGTCCAGTGCTGGGGCTTCAAATCAGGCCCTGGACAAGGCCTGACATTCTAGTCTTCAAGGATGGTGAGCTTCCCTTCCCCCACAGTGCAATGGAGTTAATCAGATCTGAGTTCAAATGACAGCACTGACAAAAGTTTCATCCTGATGTCAGAAGCCAGTCGTTGCACCTGTTTTCCTCTCATGTGGAAGTCCTGGGTCTCAGCTAGGATGGAAAATGTATGCATAGACAACCCTTTAACCATGGGAACAGGTCATCATCCATGTCAGCACAGTTATATCTGTCACCATACTCAGTAAAATACACAATACCTCCATGAATTAGACACAAAAGAAGAAGGAGTGCACTGAATGCAAGATGCTGTCCACACATATATGTCAATACAGATCCTATGTTTCAAGGATGAATCTATGCCTATCCTGGTCCTCTCTGGGGCTCGATGCCAGGTCCTGGGGACAGCCTACCTCCTCAGTTGCTCACAGGCCTGTGTTCTCTCTTTGACCCTTTCACCAATTGGTCTGCTGGGTTCTGAGTTCAAATCACAACAGTACGGAAACATGAATCATGATATGAGAAGCCCATCGATCCACCTGCTTTCCTGTCCTGTGAAAGTCCTAGGTCTCAGCTAGGATGGAGAAAGCATAAGCAACTCCATGGACATGGGAATTGGTTGCCATCCATGTCGGTATAGTTATATCTGTTATCATACTCAATAAAATACAAAATGCATCCTTGACTAAGACACACACTGAAAGCATGAGGCATTCCACACATGTATGTAAATAGAGATCCCATGTGTGAAATAGGTGGGCGTATGATTTTTGCCAGTGTTGGGGCTTCAGTTCAGGCCCTGGGAGCAGGTCTGACCTTGTAGTATTCAAGGATGGTGATCTTCCCCTTCCCCCAGAGTGCAACAGAGTTACCCAGACCTGAATTCAAATCCCAGCTTTGGCAGGAAAATGGCGTGAATTCTGAGCAAGGGTGCTTCATTCATAATTATTTATTTATTTATTCATTTATTTATTTATTGCCAAACCTAGGCCTTGAACTCAAGTCAAGGCAACACTGCCTTTGCTGCAATCATGCTAGGCTGCAGCCTCTGGACCCACAGCCCATCCTCGGATCTTAGGACCCTGGGGCTTCAGGGGAAAAAAAATGGCCAGAAGGGGAAAGAAGTAGCAGGAATTTCCACCTCATGCTTTTACATTTATTTTCCTTTGCATAGTGTCCATGTTGGTCTGAACCCGGCGGCCTACAGAGTGAAGATGACCTGGCATGGCTGAAGACCTGCTGGCTATCGGGGAAGTTATAGCCAATCGTGGAACGGAGGCTACGGGTTCGAATCCCGGTCAGTCCCCCTACATTGTGGGAATGGTGGAAGATCCTGAAATACTCGTTTCCGGACCTAGGAAGTGTGGAATATGATCATCTCATCCTTGAATGAGTAGTTCCTGCAAGATGCAAGTAGGAAATTATAGGAAAGACTCATGGGGTATCCATTATTTTTTATGAAGAGTTGATGAAGTTGACAATAATCATCACAGTCATGAAATGGAGGCATTGGGGAAGATCTGAGAATTGGTAGCCACAGGGTAAATTGGATTCCATCACAGGTTGCCATCTCTCCTACTTTATACAAATATGTACTTATTTGCATATTACCTTCAGCTTATAAATGGACAACGATTGTGCTCCCCCTCGCTCCAGGCCTCGATCTCAGGTCCTGGGAATGGGCTAGATCCTTAGTGGCTCACAGGCTGGTGTGCTCACATGGACCAATTGGCCTATTGGGCCTTCGAGGCACCAAGTTCATATACGAGCAGTGCCAAAAGATTCATCCTGATGTCTGAAGCCACTCATTGCACCTGTTTTCCTTTCCTGTGCGAGTCCTGGGTCTCCTCTAAGATGGAGAATGCATGGGCAACCCTCTGGCCATAGGAATAGGTTGTCATCCATGCCAGCCCAGTTATACCTGTCATCATATACTCAAGAACATACTCAATACATCCATGAATAGCACACAAAATAGAGAGGATGACTAACCACAATGCAGGAGGAAGTCCACACACGGATGTGAATAGATATCTCATGATTCAATGATGCATTGAGGATTATTGTGGCCTCCCTAGGGCTAGATCTCAGTTCCTGGGAAAGGCCCAGCTCCTTAGTGGTTCACAGGCTGGTGTGCTCACATGGACCCATTGGGCAGTTGGGCCTCCTAGGCCCCAAGTTCGAATCCCAGCACTGCCAAAAATTCACCCTGATGTGAGAAATCAGTTGTTGCACCTGTTCTTCTGTGCTGTGCAAGCTCTGGGTCTTAACTAGGATGGAGAATGCATAGGCAACTCTATATACTCATGGGAATAGGTTGTCATCCAGGTCACCACAATTATATCTGTCATCCTATACTCAGGAAAATACAGAATACATCATGAATAAGACACCATGTAAAGACAATGACTACACCGAACCCAAGATGCTGCCCACCCATGTATGGAAATAGAGATCCTCTGTTTTAATTATGAATTGATGAGTATTAAGGCCCCCACTGGTGTAGGGAGCCGGGGCGAACGCCATTACAAGATGGCGCCCACTCCCTTGCAGCTTTGAGGTAACCACTCCATTTCAGGCGGTGCTTGGCGGGACGGTGGGTCCTGGGCTTTGCACATGCGCGAGCCACGTAGAGTCCCCAGCCAATCCCGTGGCACCTGGTGACGGTGAAAGGCAGACGACCAATGATAGAAAGACCCGTGTTCCTATTCCCTATATAAGCGGCCATGTTTCGGGTGCACGCTCTCTCGCGCTCAAGCTCTCCCATCAACTAAAAGGCTCTCCAATAAAGCGTGATCTGAGAAGACTCCTGGTGTGTTGTTCGTTCTTCCTCGCTGGTCGAGAAGGCGCGCGCCGCACACTGGGGCTCAATCTCAGGTCCCAGGAACAGCATATCAACCTAATGGCTCACAGGCTGGTGTGCTCACCATGACCCATCCACCATTTGGGCCTGCTAGGCCTTGAGTTCAAATCCCAACCCTACCAAAAGATTCATCCTGATGTGAGAAGCCCCTCGTTGCACCTGATTTCCTGTGCTGTGAAAGTCCCGTGTCTCACCTAGGATGGAGTATGCTATATAGGAAACTCTATACTCATGGTTGCCAGCCATGTCAGCAAAGTGATATCTGTCATCATATCCAATAAAATACAAAATTCATCGCTGACTATGCTACACAATAAAATAACTACACTGAACCATTGATGCATGCCACACATGTATGTAAATAGAGATCATCTGTGTAAATTATGAATTTATATCAATAATGGTCCCCACCAGGGCTCGATCTCAGATCCCAGGAACAACCTAACCCCCTAGTGGCTCACGGGCGGGCGTACTCACCATGACCCATTCACCATTTGGGCCTGTTAGATATTGAGTTAAAATCCCAGCAGTGCCAAAAGATGAATACTGATGTCTGAATCCAATCGATCCTCCTGTTTTCCTGTTCTGTGAAAGTCCTGGGACTCAGCTAGGATGGAGCATGCTATATAGGCAATTCTACCACCATGGGAACAGGTTGACATCCATGTCAGCACAGTTATACCTGTTACCATACTCAGTAAAATACACAATACCTCAATGAATTAGACACAAGTTAAGGAGAAGTGCACCGAACACAAGATGCTGTCAACACATGTATATCAATAGAGATCCTATGTATAAATTATGAATTTATGCCTATCCTGGCACTCCCTGGTGCTTAATGTCAGGTTCTGGGAATGGTCTAACTCCTCAGTTGCTCACAGGCCAGTGTCCTCGCTTTGACCCTTTCACCAATTGGGTCTGCTAGGTTCTGAGTCCAAATCACAACACTGCCAAAACATGAATCCCGATGTGAGCAGTACATCAGTCCACCTGCTTTCCTGTCCTGTGAAAGTCCTGGGTCTCATCTAGGATGGACAAGGCATAGGAAACTCTATAGACATGGGAATAGTTTGTCATCCATTTTAGCAAAGTTATATCTGTTATTATACTCAATAAAATACAAAATGCTTTCCTGACTAAGACACAGAATAAAATGAATAACAACACTGAAATCATGATGCATTCCACACATGTATGTAAATAGAGATCATATGTGTAAAGTAGGTGGGCATATGATTTTTGCCAGTGTTGGGGCTTCAAATTCAGGCACTGGGAGCAGGCCTGACCTTGTAGTCTTCAAGGATGGTGAGCTGCCCACTCCCCCACAGCGCAACAGAGTTACTCAGAACTGAATTCAAATCCCAGCTCTGGCAGTAAAATGGTGCGAATTCTGAGCAAGGGTGCTTCATTCATAATTTTTTAATTTTTTCCATACCCAGGGCTTGAACTCAAGTTGTGGCAATTCTGTCTCATCTCCGATCATCCTAGGCTACAGCCTCTGGACCCACAGCCCATCCTCAGATCCTAGGACCCCAGGGCTTGCAGGATAAAAACAAACAAACAAAATGGACACGAGAAGAAAAAAGTGGCAGGAAGTTCCACCTGATGCTTTTTTGTTTATTTTCCATTGCATGGTGACCTTGCTGGGTCTGAACCTGGTGGCCGGCAGATTGAAGGTGACTTGGCATGGCTGAAGGCCTGTAGGATATCGGAGGAGTCCCAGGCTGACCGGGCAATGGAGGCTCCAATTTCAAATCCTGGAAAGCCCCCCGACATTGAGGGAATGGCGGGAGATCCTGCAATACTCATTTCTGGACCTAGGAAGAGTCAGGGAATGTGGTTGAATGAGTAGTTACTGCAGGATGCGAGGAGGCAAGACTCATGGGGTATTGATTATTGTTCATGAAGAGTTGATGAAGCATGACCATAATCATCACAGTCATGAAAAAGAGGCATAGTGGAAGATCCAACAATTGGTAGTCATAGGGTAGATTGGATTTCATCACAGTTCACCATCTCTCCTACTCTGTACAAATATGTACTTATTTGCATAATATCTTGAGCTTATAAGTGGATGACTATTGTGCTCCCCGGGACCCTCGCCCTGGGGCTCGATCTCAAGTCCTAGGACTGGCCTAGCTCCTTACTGGCTCACAGGCTGGTGTGCTCACGTGGACCCAATCACCTATTGGGCCTGCGAGGCCCTAATTTCTGATCCTAGCAGTGCCAAAAGATTCATCCTAATGTCACAAGCCAGTGTTTACACCTATTTTCCTTTCTTGTGTGAGTCCTTGGTCTCAGCTAGGATGGAGACTGCATGGGCCACCCTGTGGCCATAGGAATAGGTTGTCATCCATGTCAGCCCAGTTATACCTGTCATCATATACTCAAGAACATACTCAATACATCCATGAATAGCACACAAAATAGAGAGGATAACTACACTCATTGCATGAGGCAGTCCACACACGGATGTGAATAGACATCCCATGTTTCAATGATGCATTGAGGATTATTGTGGCCTCCCTAGGGCTAGATCTCAGTTCCTGGGAAAGGCCCAGCTCCTTAGTGGTTCACAGGCTGGTGTGCTCACATGGACCCATTGGGCAGTTGGGCCTCCTAGGCCCCAAGTTCGAATCCCAGCACTGCCAAAAATTCACCCTGATGTGAGAAATCAGTTGTTGCACCTGTTCTTCTGTGCTGTGCAAGTTCTGGGTCTCAGCTAGGATAGAGAATGCATAGGCAACTGTATACTCATGGGAATAGGTTGTCATCCAGGTCATCACAATTATATCTGTCATCCTATACTCAGGAAAATACAGAATACATCATGAATAAGACACCATGTAAAGACAATGACTACACCGAACCCAAGATGCTGCCCACCCATGTATGGAAATAGAGATCCTCTGTTTTAATTATGAATTGATGACTATTAATGCCCCCACTGGGGCTCAATCTCAGATCCCGGGAATGGCATATCAACTTAGTGGCTCACAGGCCCATCCACCATTTGGGCCTGCTAAACCTTGAGTTCAAATCCCAAGACTATCAAAAGATTCATCCTGATGTGAGAAGCCCATCATTGCACCTGATTTCCTGTGCTGTGAAAGTCCTGGGTCTCAGCTAGGATGGAGAATGCTATATAGGCAACCCTCTACTCATGGGAATCAGTTGACATCCAGGGCAGCACAAATATACCTGTTACCATACTCAATAAAATACACAATACATCCATGAATAAGACTCAAAATAAAAAAAACTACATTGAATGCAAGATGCATACCACCTCAGTATGGAAGTAGAGATATGTTTGAAAGAAGTGGGCTTGTTATTTTGTCCAGTTCTGGTGCTTCAAATCAGGCCTTGGACCAGGTCTGACATTCTAGTCTTCAAGGATGGTGAGCTTCCCCTTCCCCCACATTGCAATGGGGTTACCCAGATTTGAGTTCAAATCCCAGCACTGACAAAAGTTTCATCCTGTTGTCAGAAGCCAGTCGTTGCACCTGTTTTCCTCTCGTGTGGAAGTCCTGTGTCTCAGCTAGGATGGAGAATGAATGTATAGGCAACTCTATAACCATGAGAACAGGTTGCCATCCGTGTCAGAACAGTTATATCTGTCACCATACTCAGTAAAATACACAATACCTCCATGAATTTGACACAAGTTGAGGAGAAGTGCACCGATTGCAAGATGCTGTCTACACAAATATGTCAATACAGATCCTGTTTCAATTATGAATTTATGCCTATCCTGGCCCTCCCTGGGGCTCGATGTCAGGTCCTGGGAACGGCCTAGCTCCTCAGTTGCTCACAGGCCAGTGTCCTTCCCTTGTCCCTTTCACCAATTGAGCCTGCTAGGCTTTGAATTCAAATCCCAACTCTGCCAAAACATGAATGCTTCTTTCAGAAGTCCATTGTTGCACCTGTTTTCCTGTGCTGTGAAGTCCTGGGTCTCAGGTAGGACACAGTATGCTATATAGGCAACTCTATACTCATTGGAATAGGTTGCCATCCTTGTCAGCACAGTTACATCTGTCATCATATGCAATAAAATACAAAATTCTTCCCTGATTAAGACACAAAATAAAAAGAATAACTACAGTGAATGCATGATGCATTCCACACATGTAAGTAAATAGAGATCATCTCTTTCAATTATACATTTATATCAATAATGGCCCCACCAGGGCATGATCTCAGGTCCCGGGATGGAACTAACCCTTTATTGGCTCACAGGCTGGTGTACTCACCATGACCCATTCAACACTTGGGTTTGCTAGGCCTTGAGTTCAAATCCCAGTACTGTCAAAAGATGAATACTGATATGAGAAGCCAAGTTATCCTCCTCTTTTCCTGTGCTGTGAAAGTTCCGCTTCTCAGCTAGGAATGGAGCATACTATATAGGCAACTCTATAACCATGGGAACAGGTTGACATCCAAGACAGCACAGTTATACCTGTCACCATACTCAGTAAAATACACAATACCTCAATGAATTAGACACAAGTTAAGGAGAAGTGCACCGAACGCAAGATGCTGTCCACACATGTATATTAATAGAGGCCCTATGTTTAAATTATGAATTTATGCCTATACTGGCCCTCCTTGGTGTTCAATGTCAGGTTCTGGGAATGGTCTAGCTCCTCAGTTGCTCACAGGCCAGTGTCTTAACCTTGACCCTTTCGCCAATTGGGCCTGCTAGGTTCTGAGTTCAAATTACAACACTGCCAAAACATGAATCCTGACGTGAGCAGTATAACAGTTCACTTGCTTTCCTGTCCTGTGAAAGTCCTGGGTATCATCTAGGATGGACAAGGCATAGGCAACTCCATAGACATGGGAATAGGTTGTCATGCATGTCAGCACATTTATATCTGTCATCATACTCAATAAAATACAAAATGCATCTCTGACTATGATACACAATAAAATAAATAACTACACTGAAAGCATGATGCATTCCACACATGTATGTAAATAGAGATCCTATGTATAAAATAGGTGGGCATATGATTTTTGCCAGTGTTGGGGCTACAGTTCAGGCACTGGGAACAGGCCTGAATTTGTAGTCTTCAAGGATGGTGATTTTCCCCTTCCCCCACAGTGCAACAGAGTTACCCAGACCTGAGTTCAAATCTGAGCTCTGGCAGTAAAATGGGGTGAATTCGGAGCTAGGGTGCTTCCTTCATAATATTTTTTAACAGACTCAGAGCTTGAACTCAAGTCGTGGCAACTCTGCTTCAGTTCCGATAATCCTAGGCTGCAGCCTCTGGATCTACAACCCAGAGCTTGCAGGAAAAAAAAAAAAAAAAAAAAAAAAAGCCGCGAAGGGAAAAAAAAGTGGCAAGAAGTTCCACCTGGCACTTTTATGTTCATTTTCCTTTGCATGGTGACCATGCTGGGTCCGAACTTGGCGGCCTGCAGAGTGAAGGTGACCTGGAGTGACTGAAGGTCTGCTGGCTCTTGGGGAATCCCAAGGGCAACGGGGTATCGGAGACCTCAAGGTCGAATCCAGGTCAGCCCCCCTCCATTGATGGAATGGCGGGGACATCCTGAGATACTCCTTTCTGGCACTTGGAAAGGCCATGGAATTCGATCAATCTCATCTTTGAATGAGTATTTTCTGCAGGATGCACTTAGGGAATTGCCGCCGACCAGCTCTGTTGGGACAACGGAGGACACCTACTGGAGATAACTGGAATAGGTGGGGAGATGGCAAACAGACAACTCACACCCAAGAGGAGTGAATGCTGAGTGGGATTTATTGCAGAGGATAACAAGCTTTTATAGCAAAAGTCTCCATGAGAAAGGGCAAAAGGTTACACAATCTTGTTGTAAGGCTTCATTCTTGTGTGGTCGGTCACCAGCTGGTTGCCTGATCTTGTTTTCTGGATGACAAGCTATGACAATAGGCACTTTTTTTCGGCTTTACCTCTATTTTTAAGAAATACAATTGGTTTCGATGTTTATCACCTATTAATCATTAACCAGAACATATGGGCAAGGGCTGAACAGAAAGGCATGAACTCTAGTACTTCATAGTTTGTTTTGTTTAGTTTTGTACTTTATACGTTTCAAATCTTTTTTAAGCAATTTTGCTTCTTTGCCATTCTTTAGAAGGTCCCCAATTTGTGGCCCAAATCATGATATTTAGTATACTTAGTTAAATCTGGCCATATATCAAATTTAAGCTCATAGTGTCTTTTCTGTAACCCTTTCACATAATCGTTTACTCTTCTCCATAGAGGCCTTAACTGTCTCATAAGATCTTTCTTGTTCCTTCTTTAATAGTAAGCACCAAAGAGGCCTAGATCTAGCAAGTCTCTCAGTAAATGGAAGAGATTAATAGGAAGCTCTTTCTCCTAAGTAGTTTTCCCAATGATTGCCATCCTTATCATAAACACCTGTAAAAGGCTATGGATCTGGGGGAAGTCTCTGGGGTCCTCTAGATAATGGAGGATCCCACCATTTTCCTCTGATAAGCCATTGCTACCTTCCATCTACCAACTTTTTAGGAATCTTATTTAGCTTTTGGTCTAAATATCCCTCTACATCTTTCTTATCTACAGGATATCTATATGAGTCTATTGTATATGCTTCAGGATTAAAGAGAAGTCTCCAATAGCCATCATTCTTTCTGCTCTAGCCGTGCCTACAGCTTCTTGTAAATTTCTTACAAACAATTCCTTCTGCTGAAGTGACATCATGAAACCCCCAATACTTTTATATTTACTTATGACTTGTCTAATAGCCTCCATAAGAGGGGCTTTTAGGGTATCACTTAACTCTGGTGAGTTAGTCATATTCTCAGGAAACTCATCGGATGTGGGAGTCATCAACAAAAGAGCCTTGAATAAGGGAACGTTGAGCATGAGTAAGTAGAACAAGCAGCAGGAATAGTAAAAGATTAATAGGTGCTCCTATACAGTGAGGAAAAGAAAAACAGGAACAGATCTTTCCCAGGGGCTTGCCAGCCTTTCCAGGAGGTAGGCCTCTTTAAAGCCCCATTCTCAGATCTAAAAGCAGGTTTCCCATGCCAAGAAGACTCCACCGGAGTAGGTGTGGCAGGAAATGATAGGCAAGACTCATTGTGTATCGATTATTTTCAATGAAGAGTTGATGAAGCTTGACCATAATCATCACAGTCATGAAATGGAGGCATCGGGAAAGATCCAAGAATCGGTAGTCATGGGGTATACTGGATTCCATCACAGGTCACCATCTCTCCTACTGTATACAAATATGCCGACTACCTTCAGCTTATGAATGGACGAGTATTGTGCTCTTACCCTCCCACTCCTGGGGCTCGATCTCAGGTCCTGGGAACAGCTTAGTTCCTTATTAGCTCTCAGCATGGTGTCCTCACCTTGACCCTTTCTCCTATTGGGTTTGCTAAGCTCTAAGTTCCAACCCCAACACTGCCAAAAGAGTAATGCAGAGGAAGGGAGGGATGGAGGGGATGGTGTGGGGAAAAAAATGGAGGTGGTAACAATGTTCAAGAGGAAGTGTACTCATTACCTCACTCATGTAACTGTAATCCTCTGTATAGTATCTTTACAATAAAAAAATAAAATAAAATAAAATAAAAAGAGGAATGCAGATGTGAGAATCCAATCCATCCACTTGTTTTCCTGCCCTGTGAAAGTTCTGGGTCTCAGCTAGGATGGAGAAGGCTTAAGCAATGCTATAGACATGGGAATTAGTTCTCATCCCTGCCAGCACAGTTATAACTGTCATCATAAACAATAAAATACAAAATGCATCCCTGACTAAGACACACAATAAAAAGAATAACTACATTGAATGCATGATGCATTCCACACATGTATGTAAATAGAGATCCTATGTTTGAATTAGGTGGGCATATGATTTTTGCTAGTGTGGGAGTTTCAATTCAGGCCCTGGAAGCAGACCTGACCTTGTTGTCTTCAAGGAGGGTGAGCTTCCCCTTCAGCCACCGTGCTATAGTATTATCCAGGTCTGAGTTGGAATCCCAGCTGTGGCAGAGAAAATGATGTGAATTTTGAGCTTGGATGGTTTATTTTATTTTATTTTATTTTATTGCCACCCAAGTGATTTGAACTCAGTTCATGGCAACTCTGCCTCAGCTTCGATCACTTTAGGCTGATGGGCTGCCATGGGCTCATAGCCGATCCTGTGATCCTAGGCCCTGAAGCCTTGCAGGAGGAAAAAAAATAAAACCCTCACTGAAAAATAGCCACCGGATGGATTTTTTACATTTTATTCCTTTGCATGGTGACCAATCTGGGCCTGAATGACAAGGCTACAAGTTTACTTCACTTCGCATTGGCCAAGGCTAGCGGGCTATTGCGGAAGCCACAGGCCCATATGTTATCAAAGGCCCTGATATTGAATCCTGGTCCTGACACCTACCAGTGGGGAGACTTGCCAAGAGACTTGTTCCTATGCACGGGAATAACGATGGAATGTTTGGAAACTCATGATTGAATAAGTTTCTGCGGGCATCAGTCTAATCTAAAATGGGACGCAATGATCCTAGGATGCTGATTGATCTTAATGAATGGGTTATTAAGCATGAAAACAATACTATTCCTTCAATGACAGCATAATAAATACCTAAGAGATGGTAGGAATGTAGTTGATGTCATTGAATCTAAAGTAGATGTCTCTGGAATTCTATACAAATATATATTTATTGGTATACTGCCACCTGTCTATCCATGTATGGCTATTTTGTCCACCCCTGTGGCTCAATCTCAGGGTCTGGGAACTGCCTGGCAGCTTCCTTGGCTAGAGGATGCTGTGTTGAATTGGGTCTGCTAGGTCCTGAGTTCAGATCCCAGCACTGCAAACAATTGGATTGTGGAATAAGAAGCCAAGTGTGACACCTGTTTTCCTTTTCTCTGAGAGTCCTAGGTGTCAGACATGATGGTAAACACATCTAAATTTAAATACTATGTGATGGGATGTCATCAGTATAATAAATGGAATGCATATCTTCACAGTCAATAAACGGTAAATAGTTGAATAAAACAAAAATACAATCAATAACCACAACAAACAGGATATGGACTGAATATCTATAGGTAAATACAAATTCTATCTTTACAATGAATATAAATAGTATGTTTTCTAGGGCTGGGGCTTGAATTCAGGCCTAGGGACCAGGCCCGACTTACTTGTCTTCAAGCATGGTGAGCTTACACAGTGCTACAGAGTTACCTAGACCCTGAGTTCAAATCCAAAGCCTGGTAGAAAAAAGCAGCGTGAATTGCAAGCCAGGGAGTTAATTTTTTTCTTTTTTTTTTCTTTTTTTTTTTTTGCAAAGCAAGGTCTTAAACTCAGGTCATGGCAACTCTGCCTCAGCTTCCATCATCCTATGCTGGGTTGCAGCCACTGGAGCCACAGCCGATACTAGAATCCTAGCTCTCCAAACCTTGCAAGTGGGAAAAATATGCACAGAGAAAAAGTGGCAGAGGCGGGCGCCGGTGGCTCACAACTGTAATCCAAACTACACAGGAGGCTGAGATCTGAGGATCACAGTTCAAAGCCAGCCCGGGCGGGAAAGTCCGTGAGAATCTTATCTCCTGTAAACCACTAGAAACCCGGAAGTAGCGCCGTGACTCAAGCGGTAGAGTGCTCGCCTTGAGCTGAAGAGTACAGGGACAATACCCATGCCCAGAGTTCAAACCCTATGACCGACCAAAAAAAAATGTTGCATGATTGCATTTTTACATTTTCTTCCTTTGCACCATGACCATCTGGGTCTGAATGACAGGGCTCCAAAGGGTACTTCATCTTGCATTGCTGAAGGCTGGCGGGCTATTGGGGAAGCCATAGTCCCGCAAAGGAACATAAGTCTAGAGTTCGAATCCCAGTCATGCCACTTCCAGATAGTGGAAGATCCTAAGAGAATCATTCCCATCCATAGGAATAACGATGGAATGTTATGAATGTACAGTTGAATGATCTAATCGTGAATGCTACTCGGATAAAATTAGACATCATAATTTCAGTAGACTGATTTTATTTAATATAAAGCATTAAAAGAATACTATTTCTTACAGGGATAAAATAATTTCAGGACCTTGATTTACTTAATAGTTTATTAAGGATTAAAACAACAACATTAATTACATGGAGGCATAATAAATACCCAAGAATTGGTAGAAATGTAGTCTATATAACTGAATAATGTATCGACATCTCTGGCACTCTGTAAAGATATATATTTATTAGCATAATACCATCTACATGTCAATCTGTTCTTATTTTGTCAACCCTAGGGGCTCGATCTCAGATGGTGGGAATTGCCTGTAAGCTCAATTTGCCCAAGGATGGCGTGCTGACACTCACCCATTCATAAATTTGGCCTTGTAGGCTTTGAGTTCAGACGCCAGCACTCCCAATCAATGAATCATGGAGTAAGAAGCTGATGGTGACATGTTTTCTTTTTCTGTGAAAGTCCTGGGTGTCAGGTATGAAGTGGAATACATATGCAGACCTATATCATATGTAATCAATGTAATCAATGTTCTATATGCCATAATACTCAATAAAATAAATGGCCAAGACATGAATAAAACAAAAAATAAAATGAATAACTACACTGAATGCAATAAAGAGTCAACATATGTATATAAATATAAATAATGTATATAAAATATACATGAAAAAGATGTTTTCTAGTGCTGGGGATCGATTTCAGGCCTAAGGAACAGACTTGAATTTCTTGACTTCTCAGAGGTGAGCTTCCCCTTCCCACACAGTGCAACAGAGTTACCCAGACCATGAGTTCCAATCCCAGTCCTGGCAGAAAAAATGGCACCTTCATTCTATGTGACACCCAATTCTTAGATATTTCATTATGCCTCCATTTAATGAATATGATTGTTTAAATGCTTCATGAAGTGTTAATTAAAATCGATCAGAGTCCTAGGATATAATTGTGTATAATTTTATCCTAGAATCGTTCAAGAACTGCCCATTCATTCATGACATATATCACATTCCATTGGTATTCATATGGATAGGAATGAGTTTCTTAGGATTTCCTGCCATTTGGAGGTGGCAGGAACAGGATTCAAACTGTGGGCTCCAGCTTCCACCATCCAATCCGCAGGATAGGGAACTCATAGGTCTGTCCAAGAACATCAACAAGACCAATGATTAGGCAGGCACTAATGGCTCTCAGCAGTCCTCCTTAATACTTACAGGTCTGTGATAAGAGGATGATGGTCAAAGTCACCCTAGGCAGGAAAGTCCTTGAGACCCCTGTCCAACTTCAGTGCCAACAAAGCCAGAAGTGTGGCTCCAGCGGTTGAGGGCTAGCCTTGAGCAGAAGCAGCTCAAGGACTGTGCCCAGATCCTGAGTTAAAGGTCCAGGACTGGTAACAAACAGACATACAGATCAATCTGTGCAACCATCCAGCTAAAGCAGGTCACCTTCTTGTCCCCATCTGGATTAGACAGAGTTTCCTGGGAAAGTGGCTGCTCTCATCATGACGCCACCCATTCTGCCTGCATAACAGTATTCTGGTCATACCCCCATTCTTTTCTTTATTTTATTTTATTTTATTTTATTTTATTTTTTTGTGAACACACTGTACAGCGGGGTTACAATTACATGGGCAGGATAATGCGTACATTTCTTATCAAGCCTTGCAGCCTCCTCCTTTGTTTACCCTTCACATCCCTTCCCAGCCTACCCCCCAACCCCCGCAACCAATCCTCCCCGCCTCGCCCCCCCCCCCGCACCAACGTTGTAAAGCTCGTTTTTGACATGACAACTTGTACTTCTCATTGTTGCAACAGGTCCACCTGTATCCTTAAATGACTTGCTTTTCCCCATCTCCTCTACAAGTTATACTGACATCAAATATAGTGAAAGCAGGGGTTATACTGTGAGGAAGGGACATACAAAGCAACAAAAATATAATCTTATAAATGCGTTAGAAACAAATTCATGAAAGAAAAAAACATTAAAATACATATCTAAGGATTCATTTTCCTAACATCACTTTATCTGACCTTTTCCACTTGACTCATACATATACTAGATATTACAAATAAGGGAAACCATGGGACCTATGTTTCTTTGGGCCTGGCTTGCTTCACTTAATATAATTTTTTCCAAGTTTTTCCATTTCCTAACAAATGGGGCAATGTCATCCTTTCTGATGGAGACATAGAATTCCATTGTGTATATATACCACATTTTCTTGATCCATTCATCTACTGAGGGGCATCTGGGTTCGTTCCATATCTTAGCTATGGTAAATAATGCTGCAATAAATAGTTGTGTTGGTAGCTTTAGTGTGGTCTTGTTTGTAAACCATTCTTTCATGGTTCTTTCTGACCAATGGGATATAAGAATGGTGGCCACACCCACATTCCATACTGCCTGGAAGCACTGGGATTCCCTCTGTTGGTTGACACCATTACCAGCAGTTGAGGAAGGTAGAGGTGGCTAAGTGGTGAGCCAGAGACTCCAGGCGACCTTGGAGTAGAGTACGAAATTGACATGCTAATCAGTGAGTGGGAGAAGAGAGGATTTCCCAGAGCCTGGGAATGTGGCCAGCCCATCTTTCCCATCCCAGCACTCAGATGTCTGAAACAATAAGACTCCATGAAAAAGCTGTGGGCATGAAACTGCTGCCAGAACACTGGTAGACGAATCCTCCTGATAGACTTGCCACATTCAAGAAAACAAAGAACATGAAAAAGGGAAGGATCTGCAAGACAAACACCACCAGGGAGAGTGATTCAATGGAGGGTCTGGCCAAAGGTGTTGCCCACCACAGGCCTCCCGTGCCTCTGGACACAGTCATAGCCACGAGGTTCCAGAGAGTCAATGGTCCTGATACCACCAAGGATCTACAGAGGTGCTACCGACACGTGGTGCCCACCCTGGACCCCAGCAAAAGAAGAAACCAGGCGCTCTATGCCATGATCCAACCACTGAAGCAGGAAAAGACAGACTTGCAGGATCAACAGGAGAAAGAGAGGGAGAAGATAGCCCAGGTGCATGTAGCACCTAAAATGGAGCTAGAGATCCACAAGGCACCCATACAGAGGTTGGTTTCGGCAGAAAGCAATTTATAATGTGCACCCGCCTGCATGCAGCAGGAGGCCGATGACACAAAAAGGGAGCACGAAGCTCTCACCAGCTGCCTGCAGGCCACAGAGCAGTGCATGGCAGAGCTGGAGATGTCGGCTTCTGTGGTCACTGATCACAGAATGAGACTGAAATGTTCTTTGAACAGCTGCATGATGTGACCCTTCTACTCAAGTAAAAGGCCAGAAGCTTCTATGACCTGGAGCAAGTGAACTCAACGTTACAGGAGAAGCTGGAAGTGCTCTGGACAACAGGAAGAAAGGAATCTGCAAGGTCCAACAAGCACTGGTGGGGCATGAGTTACTGAAGAGACTACTGGACAATGTGAGCTGACTGGTGAGCACAGCCAATCTCGAGAGAGACACCTTCACAGAAGACCTGAGCATTGAGAGGTCCACGTGGAAGGAGGAGGCCTGGCAGCTGACCCAGCGGGTGGACCAACTGACCGAGGAGAGGGAGCGAGGGACGAGGCAGGTGTTTGGCCTAGAGAACAAGCTGGAGGAACAATGGCCCAGCTCAGGCCAAGTGGCAGTTGCAGGCCCAGGCCTACTGCATGCAGATTGAGTTGAAAAACCTGGAGGAATAACTTCACATCCAGGTCCAGGAAAACCAGAGTCTCCATTTTCAGAATGTGGAGCAGCAGGAGCAATTGTGGAGCCTGGAGGAGAAGGCCAAGGATTGGCAGGAGATCCCTGAGACACCATGATATGTGTGTGATGGACAGCTGGAGGAACCGCTGGTCCTGCTGTGGGACACTCTCCACAGGGTGAGCAGTGAGAAGGAGGAACTCGCCAGCATCCTGGACACAGAGCAGCAGGTGAAGAAACACCAACGGGAACAGCTGGTCCACACAGAGGAGAAGATAGAGGAATGGAAAGAAATGGCTGAGAAAGAAAGAAAGCCAAGCACCTCAGGACCAGCAGGTGCAGTCCCTGGCCTAGCTGCAGGAGCTCAGAGCCACCTGTGAGTGTCACATCACCTCCAATTAGCGGCTGAGCGCCGAGAAGGAGGCCCTGCAGCAGCACCTAGAGTGGCAGACCCAACTCCTGGAGCAGCTGAAGCAAGTGCATGGCCCGACCAACTGGAGAGACCAGGTGGTGTCCCCAAAGTGGCAGGACACTCTCAAGTGCCTGAAAGCAATCAGACCACAGGAGGAGCGGCTGCAGGCCCAGCTGAGTTTCCTGGCTTTCCCTGGGGAAGGGGAAGTTGAAAACTCTGGAGAAGCACAAGGTGAGGAGTCGACTCCCCCACACATGACCATAGCAGAGGATGGAGACATTCCCCAAACCAAGAGAGATGTGGATTTGTGAGCACTCTTAGTGGCTGAAATCCACAGGGGGAAACTCCTGCAGCAGGAGTGGCAGGCCCGCTGCGGGCACCTGGTTCACCTGGCAGCTCAGTGCCAGAGAAAGCTCGAGCCACAGGCCCTCCATCCCATGAGCTGGCACCACAGCCTGTGTGGGGATGGGAAGCGGGTCACTTGGGTGTCTGAGAAGAAAATCTACTTTGTCCACAACCTGCCTGATAAGATGGACTTCCATAGTCCAGTGGGTGATCTTCAACATAGATGCAGCCAGCTGTCGGCACACATCACACTGTTGAGGAGTCCCTCATGGCATGTAAACAGCAGGTGTTCATTCTGGCTGAGCTGTGTCAGAAGAAACCTGAGCGTGTGTACCAGCTGTCCTAGGAGAAGATGGAGAAGAGGAGAGAGCTGCGGGATCCACTGTCACTCCTCACAGGGAAAGACATGGACAACGGGCTCCAGATGCCAGCACAGGCTGAGCCTCCTGTCACTGCTGCCACTTTGGATGCCTCCAGGCTCCAGGGTGGGCGAAATGAGGGAGGAGCAGAAAGGTTTTGAAGAATTGCCACTTCAACACAGTGTGGAAACTTCCAGAGGAGAGGTCGAGGTTCCCAACCCCATAGAGGACTCCCCAAGAAAGCACATCCTGCTGCAGCTGCCCCACATCCAGAGCCACCCACAGCTCACGGGATCAGGGGAGGAGCGCTCCCTCCCTTTCTTCTGTAGACTGATGCAGATGATGACTATATGACATAATGACTCTTCAAAGCCTCAGCAGCAACCATAAGTAGGTGGCCAGGTGGCCTTCTCTCAGGCCTCCATCTTCTGGGTCTTGGGAAGGGTATACTGTAGGTTGGGTAGGGCAAAGGCTGCTGGGACGTGGTCCATATTCAAGGGATATCTAATGGCCTATTGGTGGCCTGGGAAGAGGCCCATGCTATGCTTATCACAAAGAATAAATTGTTCTCAAAGGGAAAACAAGCCTCCAATAAAGATTTGTTCTTCCAGTTCTGGGGCTTGAACTCTTTTCCTGGTCACTGTCCCTGAGCTCTTTCTCTCATGGCTAGCACTCTACCACTTGAGCCACAGGGCCCCTTCTTGTTTTCTGATTGTTCATCGATGATAAGAGTCTCACACACTTTCCTCCCCAGGCTGGCCTTGAACCGTGATCCTCCAGATCTCAGCTTCCAGAGTAGCTAGGATGACAGGCATGAGCCACCAGTGCCCAGCATTTGATACCTTTTGAAGGCATCTTGGCAAGTCTGTAAAAGGAGATCCATAGGGCCTGGATAGACCTTGACCCAATCAAGGAGCTGAGATGGGGAAAGGCTGATGTTCTAGCCATTCTGTTCCCCCAAATTAAAGATGCCAGGTGGTGTTGG